>NC_073692.1:347008516-347333016 GCF_029784155.1 Uranotaenia lowii | reverse complement strand
TATTTTCTTCAGCCAAATCTATATCGTCTATTGAATTCTGTGGAAAGTTTACATCTGAATTACGTTCAATACAATTTGTATAGCGCTCCCAGTCAGCTTTTTGAAAGATAAATGTTGATTTTAAGGGGTTTTCAATGGGACTTTGGGATAAAAACAAAGTTACTGGAAGGTGGTCTGAATTGAGGTCCGCAATATTCCTAATAGAATTTGATGAAATATTATTCCAAGATCGGTGTTTTCCATTAAGGGGGGAGTAGGGTCTAACGGGTTAAAAAGAATACCATTTTCACGAATTTTTTTTTAGAGCTATCGTTCAAACAAATGTATTCAATTTTTTTGCATTATTCAAAGCATTGTTAGAAGAACATTTAGTATTTTTTTCGTAGAAAAATTTTGAAAAATGATCCGGTGACGGAGCACTTTCGAGGATGCCTTTTAGAAAACAGGATTTGCGGTCTCAGCACAGAATCATCTGAAGTCAAAAAATCAGAGCAAAATATTATTAATAAAGTTTTTCTCGACCTCAACGATTTTATTTAACTTAATGAAATTTTTGTGGCTGTTTGAAGTAAAAGCTACGAAGATCCGCCATTTTTTATCTGTAAAATCGCTCCAAAGTAAAAAAAAGAGAATCATTGGGGTTTGGTATTTTATATGTAGAAAATATGTTCCAAATTTGAAAAGAATCAGTGAAGTAGTTTTCAAATGACGATGTCCACTGACTTTAAAAATGTGCATTCGAGAAAAACGTGTTTGAAGTTTTTGCTCTAGAATTCTTGCAGTATTAGATAAGAGAAGATAAAGGCCTATAATTTCTACAGTTTTGCTTCGATTGACTTGAAAATTTGACACAACACTCTTGAAATGTTTTACAATAAGAAAATTAAAAATAAAAAAAAACAATTTTTTGAAAGTGTTAGACCCTACTCCCCCCTTTAAATCGCCAATAATAAAAAAGATTTAGATTTATTTCGGGTGAGTTTTTGTTAGTCTCCCTTCAAATTTTTTTTTCTGTTTGCCACTAAATTGGAAAGGTAAGATTTTTATATTTTTGAACATAGAAGTTTCTAATTCAATTAAAATTGTTTCTAAGACTTTTGTATTGAAAGAAGGAAGAAATCTAAATTTGAGACGACTATTGATGATATTTAATAGCTTCACCCCCTGTCAATCGAGTCGATCAATTCGAACATTTAGTAAAATTTTAAAGAAACCATTGCTTTTTAAGTTATTGACTGGCTTCGAAAAAATTTCAGTGATGGCAGCAATTGAATGTTTTGAGTTTTCAAAAATAAAAAGAATTCATTTTGGTTAGCCAGCAAAGATCTAGCATTCCAAATTTTAATATTTAAGAATCTATTTGGATCCATGAGGAAATCGTTAAGTGTTTATAATTTGGCTGGGTTAAGGGATGAATCATCAATCTTGGGAAAAAAAATTGGTTTGCAAAATGAAAAGAAGTTTGGAAAGCTTCAAGCAAATAATTTGTTTTCAACATAAGTTGCATCATTTCATTAAATTTTTATGCACTAAGTTTAATTTTTCCTCAGTAGTTTCACCCAAATCAACAAAGGTATTTGAATATTTGGGACTTTCCCAAGCCTTCCCATGTGCATTGAGAATTGGGTTTTCCCATAAGTCATACCCGAAGCAGGCAACCAATTTTCAACCGCCTTTGAGAACGCCAAACAACGGGTCTGTGGCGCTGAATCAGCCAAGGTAACATTAAAATCACTTCGCGAATTACCAAGACGTGATTCCAAGGTTGACCGAGGCTGACCACGAACAGGCAGATTATTTGTCGAAAGAAGAAGAAGACACTTTTTACAACTATAGGAATTTTCCTAGAAGCAATAAATTATGCCATAACGAGACAGTCGATGGAATTGGAGGAATGATTACCTAAGCAATTCACACACTTGAAGAATTCAGATTGTGGTTTAGCACCGTCAAAAAGCATTTTGATTTTTCATAATCGGCGGAATGAGGGTGGGAGGGGAATGTGAAAAAAGAAATAATTGGTACATCATTCGACAATATCCTTGCTGGCTGATTGTTTCCATCCTGCTTTGTCTTGTGATAAGATATGGGCTATGTTTTAATTGGATTATTAGAAAGCTTGTTAATGCCGATGCGACATAAAATCTTATACTGATGATTCCACCTTGAAGGAAGTTCATTATTGGAGTAGAGTCTGATTTGTGGGTATATAGAACTGATTATTCATCATTCATGACCTTAAGTTAGGAAAACCCTCAAGGTGTTATTCATTGTTTCCTTGAGTCTAAAATCCACCCACTATATTGCACTAGGCGGTTTTACACTATACGGGGTAGTCTGGTAAATTGATGGTGCCACTCTGGCGCCCAACGTGGGGCTGTCATTCTTAGCAACATCTGGTGATAAATTTCACTGTTGATATTATGCAGGGGCTGGTAACGCGCTCGGAAAGTTTGAGGGTGATCCTTCTTCCTCATCACTAAGAGATCTTTTTGGGATGTTACAAGTTCAAACAAGGTTCTTACTAAATCAAGAAGAAGGTTTCTCGAACTGACTACAAGTTGCTTTCAATGCTTCTTTCATGTGGAAAAAAAATTATGCAATCATAAAAAATCGTTAAAATTTCGAAAATTAGACCAAAAATCGCAAATTTCTTCATTTCCAGGAACTTGAAGTTATGGACATGAGCCAATCATAGTCGAAGTTCTTATAGCCATGTTTAGAAAGACTTTGATAAAAATATAAAAAATCTTTGACCGTGGATCTAATGTTTACTCAATTTCTACAATTTCAGGATGCTGTTTGTTTAGGAATTGTTTGCCAACACCTTTATGCATTAGGTAAGTTTATTTTGTTTAACTTAGAATAAATTTCTTATTGCTGTCTTGACATCAAAGTTTTCCTCCGAATAAATTTTGAACTTTGTAGTGGTACAGAAATATCGGCTAGTTTTTTCGCAATCAATGAGTCAAAGAACGCGATTGCAGCGTTGTTTGATTTATACTTTACAGGGAGGTTTTAGATTGATATTTCATAGAAGTGCATTTTTAGACACCATTCAGAACTTAAAATACGTATTCCCTACCTGTAAAATGTTCTTGTGCCAAATGAAGAGTTATGAAAAAGTCATGAAATGTTTGTATCCTATAGAAGAAATATTCAGACCCGAATGACCAGGGTGGTTAAAAGGTTAATAAACTATAATAATAATAATATAGAAGGAATTTCGCCAAAAAGTTCGCGAGCCAAGTTTTGAATCAATTCAATCATACACAGCTCTCCTTTTTATTTTATCATCTGAAATATTTCATGATATTTAAATTGCTTTGGAATAACGAAATGAGTTATGAAATTTCAGTTTTGAGTCAACTGATAAATTTTGCATGTTATTTGGTCAATTTGGATTTGGTGGCCTACGATTCCCCCCCATTTTTCAAAATCCAAAAAATATTATTTTTTTTTAAACAGTTAGAACTTGGGGAATATAACTTATTAAAAATTAAAAGAAAAATTGCCTAATGATACCTTAAAAATTAAGAAAGCCAAACTAATTTTTATTTTCAATTTATCTTTTATAATAAAGAAGTTATGGAACAAAGAAAAAAAGTTGCCCATGATTCCCCACTCTCTCATTCGCATTTTAATCTCATGCATTATTCTCAGCTTGAATTTAGGATTAATTACCATTATTATTTTACCATAACCATTTTTAAAAACTTTTTTGTAACACCGTAACATCTCCACTTCAAAAAATAAGGAAGGTCTTGAATTACACTACTCCAATAAAAAGTCTTTTTGAAAAATGTTAAGAGAAATCATAATAAATTAAATCAAATGGAAATCCTGTACAAGACTGAAATTTTAAATCTGATAAATGTATTAATACGCTGTCGGCTTCTCTGATTGTGATTGATATTATGAAAATAGTAACACTGCAGAAAATCTTCAAAAATGTTAGCTTGTTGCGTATAGTTTAACTGCAATACTTATTAAGTTGATCGATTGCATTACTGTTTTACGTATTCTTATCCTAGGTTGTGTACAACCATCTTGATGGAATTTTTTCTCTGCAGCAAAAATTGGTAACCTATAATCAGCTCTTCAGCTTTTTAAGATAGGGTTGCCAACTGTACGGCAAAAGTAGGGCATATCCCGCTTATTTCAAAAATGTCCCGCCGTCCCGCCTTTCAGTCCAAGTTTCCCGCTTTTTAAAAAAAAATGGTTTACTTAATTTGATTTACTTGTTATATAAAAACTGCTCAACACACAAACATAAAGAACGACTATCAATCTTTGAGCGTCAAGATATTGCTATTTAATTTATAAGCAATACTGAGTTAAGGATTACGTTTTTTTCCAGTGGGCTTTCCCTACAAGGAAAAAATATGTTTTTAAAATATGACCTTAATAAAATCCTGGATTAACTCTTGAGAACCCCAACCAAGTTTAAGGAAGGGGTTTGTCTGAAAATGTGTCGAGAAGCTGTCCCATGGCCACTTGCTATTTAAGCTGCAAAGCCAAATTTGTAGCTTATCAGTAAATTAAAAGAAATACCAAAACGATCTGATTCTGGGTAATGATAGACTGCTAAATAATGACCCCCTGACTCTAGTTCGCACTTAAACGGTTTATTTGATTGGTGAAAAAAAAACTCATGCTAAAAAATATAATAAGATGAATTTTTTAACAAACCTTGAAATTAAAGGTAATAAACATTCAATAAAAAAGATCAGTGAATAACTACATACAGGTGAGTCAAATAGAGACATGCAAAATTCTTGTATTACAACAAAATTTATTTGACCCTTTCCAGCGTGACGTCACAACGTTTGCAAAACAAACAAATTGTTGGTATATTGTTTGTAGATTTTACAGTTCATATCGCACATTGAAAAAAGTTATAACCCTAGGTTCAGAATTCAATTCGTTACAATTTGAATTTGAAAGTATTTTTATTGAACATATACATAGTTATCAAAATATAAGCAGAAGACTTCGCGACGTCACAACGCGCCACTTTTTCCACTTTTCAGTTTTTTTTTACAATACCGCATTTTTCTGCTCTCCTATTCGAGCAAATTTTATGAAAATTTCAGAAAAGTATCGTTTCATTACAACCAACAAATCGCTGTTGTTGTATTTTTTTCAAGTGTTGTTATAAATTTGTTTTAGAGCGATTCAGTTTTGTGACGTCACAACGCACCATTTTTTTAAGCAGGATTTTGCAAAGCGTTGTGACGTCACGAAATTGTAATGTGATTTGGTGATGAATTTGATCTATTTATACCGAAAAAATTAAGGGAGTTTAAGCTAAATGGCTCATATAAGCAGATAAGATTTGTAACACTGCGCACTGCGTACTGAATCTTTTCAACATTTAATTGCAAAGGAAAGGAAAAATTAATGATAATTTCAAAATCCAGCGATCTATTAAAAGTTAGTTAATGGACACTAGAGTGCCTAAATCAGCCGACTTATGAAAAGCTAAAATAAATCCCAGGCCTTGCACAAAATCCAGTGCTAAATTAGGGGTATCGGACGACGGAATAGATGGCGCATGGAGCCTAAAATTTGTATGGAATTATGAGAAACTTTTCTTGGATAAACATGAACACCCAGTTTTGCACCAATTTCCGAAGTCCCTATCGGGTGATTTGTTTTCATTATAGTCATTCACAAAGCTTTCGTTATGACAAACAGTTTATCCCAAAGTCCAATTTCGATAAGGGTTATGGTAAAAAAAACATATTGAGTTTGAAAAATAAGCTTCTGATGTTAAAAACTGTTTTATGATAACTTTAATCGAAATGCGTTCTTCAGATGAAATATCGTTATAATGTAAGCTTTAAAACTCTGAAATTAAAAGAATAATCGGTTAATATGGACCAAAATTATCGGCGAAAAACTGTTTATTAGGTTTTTTTGCTCATCCCGAACAAATTTCGCTCAATTCAATACAAACTTAGCGTTTGTTGCGCGACCCCTTTTCGTAGTATTATCTGGCAGTAATTTTGCATGGAACCCTGTGCTAGTACCTTCATATTTTAATTTTGTTATTCAGTTAAAAGTCTTTTCGTGGGATTTAATGTGAATACGGGGTTCGATTTGGATTTTCTAGCAACATTCTATGAGGTGGAAGTTTCAATAGGACACTTTTTAAAAATAATTTTATAAGAAATTTATTTTCCTTCGAAGTCTTATGATTTTGTACGAAAGAAAATATTTAGTTATAAAATTTACCCTGTTCAAAGATTTTTAGTTATTTTGTTTGAACATAAAATTAGCAAGTAATAGAAGCTATTAACGCATTATTCCGTTATTATATAGAAGAACTTGATCTTTTTGTAATTTCATTTTCAAATCTCTGATAACTACCTGCAAGATTTTTATTCAAATCAGTGATCACTACCTGCTGTATAATTCACAAATATTCTTTAAAAAAATCGATGAGGTATTCATGTTTATGATTGTTTGGTTATTCTCGAGTTAAGTGTTCAACAAGCGCAAATTTATGTATTTTTATTTAACGATTACCGATTACCGATTACCGATTTTTATTTACCTGATTACCGATTCAAGAGCATGAAGTTTCTGTGATTATTTTTTAATCTAAAGTTGGATTTTTTACAATCATTTTGCAATATTTTTATTATATAGCTTGTTTTTTTTTGACAAAGTAATGTTTCAAATAAATAATTATTGTTAAAATCAGTTTATTTTCGTACTAAAATTTTTATATTTAAATGTTAAACTCAATTCAGAAAAAAGATAACAGAAATTGTTTTGAAGGAAAATGAAGCTCAAGAAATAAATTTTCAAATGCTGGCAAAATTATTTTTGAATAATGAAAAATGAAAATCGGTTCTCTAGTTGAGGAGCGCTTGGAATGGGTCATTTATTTATTGTAAATACAAGCTGAGTCGCCTTATAAGAGCTGATCCAAGGATTGGTTTTGGTTTGACATACACGAGCAACTATGGTTAAAACCAAAGAAATATCTTGAAATTCTTATAGGTAAATGTTATGTTGTCATAGTGAGCAAATTTCAAGATTTGAAATTCAAGATAAATAGAAGAAGATTAGAAGAAAATTATAGGTGTTAAAAATGGGCGGGTTGAAATTTTTAAGAAGCATTTTCACCACATTCTTAACTTTTGTTCCAGCATGGATCAACTATCATAATTAATATCAAGAAAAAATACATTCATACATTTCATGACTTTTTTTTTACGTAATTTTGAATATCCTGCTTTTTTTGGCTGTTTCCCGCTTTTTTCTCAAAATGCCCCGTTTTTTCGAAAACCATTTGGCAAGCCTCATTCAAGGTAATTTAAAGTTTTATAAGGTTCTCAATATGTTTCCTTCAAATATTTACTCCTGTAGAGAGGCTTACAAAAACAAAATGCCAAAGTTTTAGAGGATGAAGAGTTTTTTTTTCGATTTACCCGGAGAAAACAAGCTATATTCCACTTGTGCAATGAATGTTTTGAGATTTAAGAAGTGATGATGAGCAAGATGGACACGCCACGGTAGGGAGCAACGGACTCTTATCATTTCTCAAGTATTCCAAATGACTTCTGGGAGTTATCTTCCAGATTTTATGAAACAATCATTAGTATGGAAAACTCATCATATGGAAAAGGTTCGTTAACATTGTTAAAAGTGGAAATAAGGTACAACTTACTCACAGCAGGTGTTCGTGTCATCCGGCATTGTAAAAAATTGTTATTTGAAGGAACTTTTAAATTTCTGCAAAAACATAATTAATGAAAGCAGTCCTTTTGAGGCTGAGTCATTAGGTCTTCTGCCTTTTTCCTTTTAAATACCTTATTTAAAAATCCTTAAATGTTTCTGCAGTTTTATCATTTGTTTTTGGGTCATTGAAGTCTTTTAGCAGATGCTGATGTTTAACTGAAGGGTTTGACAAATATTTAACCTGTCCTTCTTCAAATATTCGTTCAAATTTTTTTTCAGGGACAAAATACTTCCTTACCCGAAACCACTCTTTGTAGCAAAAAACAAAAACGATAACGGGGGGCTGAAAGGTAGGTAATTGCGTAGGATCCCGGTTCCAGCTCCAGGAAAGGTAGCAAACCGGGCAAACCATCCCTCGTAAACCTCCGAGCTACGGCGAAAACGGAAGGGAAATCATCATCGTCGACGATATGATTTGCATAGTCCACATAGCTAGCTAGCTTCTCAGAGCTTGTTTGCATTTTAAGACAATGCAACGAACGATTGGGACTTCTAGGGATTGGAACTTCCAGGAACGTGTTCCCTGCTTTGGGCAGAGAGGGTGGGTTTTAGCTACTAGCTGGGACTCAACAATCAACGCAATTTCCCCGTGCGCCGTCCCGGGAACGAAAGCATATTACATTCGGAAGGAAGCATTATTTATTCATAACTTCGTTTATGATAATGGGAATCGCTCCGGTCCCAGAATGAACGTTGGCCACGCGGTCCCGGGATCATCGAATAGCGCAATTTTAATGCACGCTTAACTCACACGACGGTGGCGTTTGAGACAGTTTTTCCCGGAACTCGGTAGGGGTTCCGGCTTTGGGGGAGATAATTTCGGCGGGTTCCCTTCCCATTAAAGAATTTCATTGAGCGACACAGTTGTTGTTTCTGCCCTTTGTCGAGTCGTTGTCACCGTGGAATTAAGATAATATTTTAAATTTATGCGACCAGCAATCGGGACGTGCGTGGAATTGGGAATTAAATTGGATTTTTGGAGAAAATAAAAATTGCATTCCGGCTTCGTGCGGCTTACTTTGAACGACGTTTAATTAGAATAATGGTATTTTACTGGATGTGGGGGATGATTCGTTTTCTAGGAACTGTCTCCGTGGGATGATCTCGTGAAAAAGTTTAAAAGTACCACAGTATTTCAACTTGAAATAGCTCTTATGTAGGACTAGAGTAAAAATGAAAAGAACATTTTCACGGTACGACCCAAAAAAAAACTTCAAAACTCGAACAATCAGTTGAAAAACCATGCTTTGACGTGTTGACTTGACTGCATTATGGAACTGTTGAACCAATTATGTTCCACCCTTCAGTTGGTGCTTGTTTTTTTAACCCGATTTCCAATCACCAACAACGGAAGCAAAGCGAACCTGAAAGTTCCCAAATTTCCACCATTTTCAGACACACCTCAAAGTGGAACCCCGTGAGCACTTGTGTAGACGCCATTTGAATCAACCAATTCGAAACGGAATGAAAAATCTACATAGCTAGCACCTGCCTTTTCGTTGACAGCACCCGACAGCTCATTCTAAAACTAGCAATTTAATTGTAGCAGAAGCTAACAACCCTCAAAAGGCTTCAGGCCCGTCATGATTCCGACAGTGGAAAATTGATGGCATTTGCAAGCCCCTCAGCGGTTTTGTGATTTTTGGATGGGGTTTTCATTTTTTTTTAAATCTTTGATTCATATATTCAGCAAAGTTCTAGAAAATAGAAATCAGAATGTTATCTCTTATGTTATCTTTGTCCTTTTTGTCGGCTTAATTTTGACATAAATTTGTTGGTTTTTATGTTGATTATGAAAAAATAATTTATTGAACACTTCGTTAGTGCTTTCTCTTTATATACCTCGAATTGGTATTATTTTAGTCCCTTTTGAAAAAATTATTTAACACAAGAAGTGTATTCGATAAAATGTAACACTTGTTTTGGCGAATATCTTTTGAAGGCATGGTTGGAAATTGATAATATATTCAGTGAAGCTACCCAGTAATGTAATGTATACGTGTAAAAAATTTGGTGACTATCTGTCAAGTGATTTTTAAGCTATTGTTCAATCCAGAAGCTTATTGGCAAAATTCGTCGGGCAGGATCGAGAAAAATCCAAGAAAGTCCCAGTGAGAGACCCAGAAACAGCTGGAAATCAACTATTCGACCAAAGTTCATATGGTCAGTCGTATAAGGAGTCCTAGAAGATTTGAAAGTGAGCTAAAATTTGAATAAAAGTAAAGATGATTGAATCCATGAAGTTAAGGAATAGGAGAGGTTGTATCAAGTGCAATTCAAAAATTTGTATGGGGGAAGTGATAATAAAGATCCATTTTCTGACTGGTTCGTCTAGCTTATTAATAAACAAGCCTGACTTAACTCCTACAAAGATAAATAGCTGCCATCAGTAAAATTCACAAAATACGGTGGTCAAATCGTGCGCAAAATAGTCGGTGTAACGATTGACACGATCAATGGCTAAATATTAAAAAAAAACTGCCTCCAAATGCGATCGTTTTCCCTGCATTGTACTAAAAAAGGTCCCTCAAAGTTTATACTCCGTTTTGTCTAGTTCCAAAATCGTGCCATTATGCAAATACCGTGGTAGAGTGATAAATTTTTGAGTTATTTTGAAGGTCAAGCTTCAAGAAACAAAAAATGTTATCAGCAATACCATTAATTTGAAAAAAAAAGGGGTGGTTCATAGTATACTTTATTGATGGCGCCCGTAGTGTCCAAAAATTAAAGCCGAAAAAAATCTTTATTTGAAGCTATTTTGGAAACCACTTTACAAAACGTCTCAAAAACTTGGACATTTCAATTTCTCAAACAGTTTAACTGAAAATTTCATCAGTTTGCATCCATTCATTTAAAGGCTTTTCACAAAACGAACTGTTGCATTTTTTTTAATACACTTCTTAACAAGTATTCAAACGACATTCTTATTCAACCACGAAAAACTCAGGTATTAAAAAACAACAGCTGGTTGCTGTAAGGGTGAATTTTCAAAAGTATTTAAGTGTCTTCAGTTACTGTAATTACATTTTAAGAAACTTGATTTCATGTTTTTGGGTTAACTTGGATCAACATGGTTGCTAAATTCTGAACTGTTTAATATTAATTTTGTGGTATAATTTTAAACTTAAAACCACTAATCAACTAAAACAGCATCCAGTTTTTCGCTGTTCTGATAATATTTTGGTTTTTTCAATCCCCAAAAAAATACTTTTTTTTTTAAATTTTCGTTTATATTCATAGAATTGTTTTTTTTTTGTGGTGCCTAATTCCAGGGGCAAAATAGTCAGAAAAAAAATTAAACATTTTTTGTTTTCTTTTAGATTTCAAACGAAATCTGAAGCTAAATATTTCTAGGATAACTTAAAAACTCTTTTTCTTCCGTATTTCCTCCACGATCATTGGGGATTCTAGACACTAGTTTTACTTGTTCCGAATAACCCCATGATAAGTGTTTCAAAGTATTTTTTAACGTATTTTTAAACAATTTTTATCTGTTTTCATCGATTGTTTTCCGTTTACCCAAAAACTTTACCCAATTACGTTTACGTTTACCCAATTACTTTTCCTCGGAGTCACAAATACCGGAAATCAAATCCCATAATGAACCAATGCCCAGAAAAAATTTCTCAGAATACACCATTTTCTAGAATTTCTTTCCCCCAGAATGGACCGTTTCCCGGAATGACACAAAACCCAGATTTATTCCTTTAGTTCAATTCTCCTGCTGCTTGATCAAACTTTTTTTAGTTTCATATGAATCGAAATTTAATTTTTCAAAGCAAATTTTCAAATATAACACTTGTTTGAAAATTTGCATGTTTCAAATCAATGCTCAAGCGGAAAGTCATTAAATAAACTATTCAAATTGATGTTCCTTATTCTGAATGTGAATAAAAAATTTGCTTGAAAATAAATTTACAAATTCAAAATAAATATTTTTTGAAACATCGGAGAACAAAAACGAACTAAAATGTCTTTGGTTTGGTTTCAGGAATGCCAGTGATCAAATCCAGAGATAAAATCATATTTAAATTCTTCCAGTTATCAAAACAAAAGTCTAAAAAAGTTTATTCTTGGAGTTCACAATAATAACTTTCTAAAATTATGAAACAACATGTTCAATTCATCATTGATGCTTACATTGACAAAATATTGCTTGGACTTTTTTGAAACATCAATTAGAAAATATTAAAAATAAAAAAGGGATCCTAATATTATTGAAAATGTTGAAAGCACACAGCAAATACTTATTAAGTTAACATTGCGCATTAAAAGAAGCTTTAAAGTTGCTACTTCGAACCATTTCATTAACTTTCCATAGATTTATTAAAATATACGATCAACCCTAAAATGAAGATTTAAATCAATAAAAATGTTGAACGTTAATATGATTTCAAGCGCAGGTTTTCAAGTTAAAAATTCCAAGCTCTGAATATTTTGTCTCCGTGGATTAAAATATTGGATCCTGGCAAGGACAAAAGATACAAACAATGTTTTTCTTTTTAAAAATTCAGATTAATAGGTTTTCAAGAAAATAGAGTTTTCACAAAAAATCACAATTGAAAATCAAAAATAAACTTTGAAAAATTTATATAGTTAGACTATCAAATTCTGTTAATTTGTTTGAAAATTAACACTTATATGAGGCTGAAAAAGTTTAGTTTTATAACCTTTAAGAAGAAATTTGTTTCCAATAAATACGTCTATACATCTTCATAACTTTTTATTAAAACTTATTTGTTTACTCAAGGGACCACCTTTTTCGGTAATTAAGTTTTATTTATTGATTTGAAAAATGTTAGCGTCCTGGACTCGAATCTTTTATCAGGTTTTGTCTAGTGCCTTAAGTTCTGGATCAGTATTGAATCAAATTTGGGTGAAATCTATGATTGATAAATGATGAACCCACGAACCTCCCTAAAAGACATGATTCTTAATTTGGTTGTTAGAATGGTATCGTATTCTCTATGAATTTTGAAGTTAAAGTACATTATTTTACTTGATTTTTTTTATTATTTTTATAATTATATTATTAATTATCCTCGTTAACCTTCTACTGCATACGAGTTCAAAACATCAGCATGTTATCAGTGTTTTTTTTTACATTTTTTAGCCTAATTCAGTACTGTAAAGTATTCCAATGAATTTTCACGCATCAAAAATTCAATTTTTTTTTTATTTCTTAAACACATAAAACAATTAAACAATTAAATTTCGTTTTTGAGCATCAATCGCTAAGTTAGAAATTTATTAAGGTAAAGGTTTGAATGTTTATGAACCTGGAACATGACTTTAATACTTTTACGTCATGTTATTCCAAAATTTATGGGCACCCCAAAAGATCGCTGCAAAAATGGAATTTTGGCTTCCATAAGTTTTTTTTTACACCTTTTAGGTCACCATGCATCAGAGTACAATATTAGATGATTTGAATGATTCCTGAATAAGCATATAAAGTTTCAATTTGGTATGTATATTTCAATGAAAAAACATGAAAATAAAAATGTCGAAGAGTAGAAACCTCGAGTTTAACAAAAAATGCATCTCCAGTTTTTTCTGTAGCTTATAGTTGTATTACAACCTAGTTGATGCAGCAAAAACAGTTTTTTTTTCGTTTGCTTCAGTTCAAGATATAACAGCTCAAAAATTGATAAATTTTTACACAATAATGCTCCTAGCTTCAAAAGACAATAAGATGCGTATTGTTGTTTAAATAAAGTGATTAGAACATATCAAACTTAAAGAGCTGCTGTTAAAAAAGTTATAAGTGAAATACTGTTATTAAGACACACCCTACATTTTTAATCTTAAAAATATCATAGAGCGATACTGTTTCATTGCACGACTTTGATATGTTCAACAAAGTTTCTTCAGAAGATACAATGTATAACTTTTTGGAACATTTCAAAAACTCTATCTACTTACCGAAAGAAATAAGTATCACGAATTTCCACGGTATTGACACATCCTAATAATTAACTATTCAAAAAGAAAGCGCTTGTTATATAAAGTAACTTTGTAGAAAAAAACAATTCGTCTAAAACTCACCGATTTCGCGTTATCAATTTTGTCTGGCTAAATGTTTGATCTGTACCACTGTGCAAAGGAAGGTTTAGGGGTTAACTCCGCCCTCTCCCCCCTTCCCCTACCCTTGAGGGTCCAAACATTCAAAACGAAGTGTTTTCTAACAGAAAATCTGTTTACATGTTACTGTGTACATTTTTTCACTTTACTTGCCAAATTAAACATAAATTTAAATTGAGTCCTTAAAATTATGTATCTTGCGTCCAAAAAAATTGTTTAAACAAATTTTGTCAAAATAAAAAAGAACGCATTATTGACAGCCTATAATATGATTCTTAATCGGCTGATTTGTTTCTATAAAAAAAATCAATTTCTTAAAGGGTTTTCTTTTTTATTTTAATTGAATAGTTCCGAAATTTTCCAGAATATTGGGCGGATTCTGGAGAAAATTTTGTAACAATATGCTTCGGTTTAACATAAAAAAGCCCAGATTTGCCCGGTCCAGACACTTGCGGAAATTTTTTTTTTGGAAGTTAATTGTTCTTGATTTTCAGTTTGGATCATCATTTTGGAAGAATCCTGATTCGAATCTGGGTTTCGCATTTCAAACTGAAATAAGATGGATTTTTTATGTTCGAAACTCATCATTTCGGAATATGAAAATAAAATTATTATATAAGAAAATTAGCATTAAAATTCAAACCATTTTGAAGAATTGGACTTGAAATTTCTATCCTCAATTCATATGCAGAATTTAAACGTGGGAAAGTTTAATGAGTCCAGAATTGAAAAATCTAAAAAAAATTCATCATTAGAAATTTTCGTTTAAATTTATAAGTTTAATAACGAGTAAATAATTGAAAAAAAAAAATGATATTGAAATCCATAAATTCAGAATCAAGCACGAGATTCTTGGTTTAGGGTTCTGATCAAATTTCGCTTTTTGGTTTTAAATTCATAGGAAATCTTTTCTGAAATTAAGATTATGATTTTGAATTTAGGCTCAAAATGCAGAATTCAGACTCGGAATTAAAATTATAAAATTCGTATTCAAATTCAGTTCGAATTTAAGTTTAATAATCCAAATTAAAATATCAATATGAGAATTTTATTGTGGATTCAAATTGAAGGAGATCGCAGTTTTATTACTTTGATTCTTAGTTCAAAATTAAATTGTCAAATGCAATCAGAATCAGATTCGAAACACAAACCTGGCGAAAATCACAAATACAGAATAAGAACTGGATTCATTTCTATTAATTTGTAAAAAAATCTTTATTCACAGAGGTTAATGTATGAAATATTAGTATTTTTTTTTATTTTTTCGTTGATAAAAGAACCAATTTTTAGTATTCAGGTGAAATTCAACCAGAAACTTTATTTAAAATTGAACATAACTCATAATGTTTGTTTGTATTTATTTTATTTATAACCATGTTACTGAAGATATTGCAGATACTAAAAATAAATTCAAACTAAAATCTTGAATTTAAATCGAGTTAACATGAGAAGATATCCTTTTTTGAAGCGTTTAACTCTTATTTCTGAATATTTTATACATTTTCTCCAATGCTTCAAATGGTTATGCTTGTTATTAAAAAGAATAAGCTTGTTCATTTTAGTGAATTAAAAAGTTTTTCTTACAAATGAAGTCTCCAAAATCCATTCTTTAGTTGTTTTATTTTTTTTTTCGATTATGATCTTTTTAACATTTTTGTGTCATTCGCAACTTTTATCAACGATGTATTTGGCAGACAGTTATAGAAAAAAAAAATCAGGTACTACTGAGTTCAATGTTTACCCTTGGGCTTGTTGTTTGAGATTCATAAAAAAATTTGCATCTGCTAGGACTTTTTTTGAAAGCTGTTTTTAATGTAAAATGACTTAAAAGTGCATCATAATATTATACCTACACATTTTTCACTGTTCTTTGTGTATGCATAAGACCGCTGCAAAAAATGACTTTTGGATTTTTTCGATGTCTCTTGGGTCACAAAGCATTAGTGTAAAATTTGAGATGATTTGGTTGATTCTTGAGTAAGTGCAACGCGTTTCAATTTTGTATGGAAATTTGTATGGAAGAAGAAATTTTTGCACATTAAACCATCTAGAAAATTCAACTAAGCATGAAATGAAATTGGTCTTTGATTTATGATTTTGACAATTCTTAAACTTCATTTTTTGCTAACATGATAAGCAGCTAAGCATATTATGAAAAAAGTTATAACTATTTCAGTGTAGATAGATAGATAATTTTATTTATTTGAAGAGGAGTTTAACCACGTAGGGTCATTCCCCCTTTATTATTTCAGCGTAAAAAATCTGATTCCATTGAAATGACAGACTTTGCTTGCTAGAGCTGTTAATAATTGCATGACATGTTTTTGCAAAGGCTATATAAATTAATAAATTCTCTAGCAATGCAAAGCAGTTTTTTTTTTTTGAGATTTTTATTTCCATCCTACTGTTACACAGCTTTCAAAAAAGCTGTCAAATCGATAAAATTAAAAAAAAAATATTTTGAAAACAAAAATTTTATATGACATTGAATATCTTTTATGAGGTAAAACTTAGGTATGTGCTTTGTTCATATGAAATGTACTGCAAGAATCAATGAACATTTTCCATTAAAAATTATATTTTTTGGAACTTTCAGAACATCTCTGGCGTTTTTTGAACGAAAAATTTACTTTTCCCATACAAATTTCCATACAAAATGAAAACTCGTTGCGCTTATTCAGGACTGGATGGATCGCTTCCAAAATTTTTTGTTGATATTTCTGAAAAATAGTTAAGGGAGGTGTCAAATTTTACAAAGTTTGTAGCGGTCTAGTATGCATTGTAAAAACTTTATAGGAAAAAACATCACCATACCCTCCTCCCTCCATAAGTGGGTTATTCCTACGGACCTGTTACAATCAAAACAATTTTTTTTACAAACTTTCAAAGTAATTACTCACATTGATTTGTTTTGGAAATGAGTTTACCGTCATTTGGAAAAGATCAAAATTAGTTGTTGTATATAGAGCCAGGCTGTGCCAGAAAGATCAGTAATTTTAAATAGCAACGTTGGATTAGAGAGACTTCCCCGTTCTATTGAAGCTAATATTCAATACAATCAAATTGGGGTCCGAATCATTTAAACTTTTCATAAGAATTTTGAAAAATTTGATGGTAGCATTTAAATCGAAATCAGGTATGAGACATTTAAAACTTTTTTTTTAAACAGGATTTGATCAAGTAAAATCAAATAAAAATTATAGAGATAAGCTTCTTGTTAATTTTATTTTCGGTATCTGCATTAAAATTAAAAATTTTATAACTTTTATCCCAAAGATGGAGCAAAACAAATCCATTTAAAGCCTCAAATCTACGAAAGCTAGTTAGAAGAAACCCCTCCACTGCCACCATCATCGCAAGCTCGTCTCTGTGATCAAAAACAATCACCAGAAGGTATGGCAGTGGAATGCTCTTATCAAACTCTATTGAGGCTGTAATAGACATTGATTAAAGCGAGCTTTTCCAGGCATTATGTTTCGTATTTATTCTTTCCACCTACACGCCTTTCTCGGTAGCAGTCGGCAAAAAAAAAAACTCGGAAGAAAGAATCAAACTCTCGACGGGAGCAACATAACAGGTCTGGTAAGGGGGGATGATGCCACTTGCCTCAATAACACACAAGCGCCGCCGCTCATTCTCGGTGGTGGTTCCCTTGCAAAATTCCGATTACATCCCCCCTTACTCCGGGAGGTTTCTTCATTCTTCCTCCGACATCTTCACTGATTGAAAAGAAAGTATCAGAAAGGGCCAATCGAAGAGGCAGCAGCATATGCGACGAACACAAGTGGCTTGATAAAGCAGCTTTTCTTTTGCCGTCGTCGTTTTCCTTAACTTTTCAAAGATGAGTGGAACGACGTGAAAGTGAAACGGTTGGTGGTTTACGTGGTGAAAAAAAACGGAAAATTTCTACCCCTTACTCACACACAAACGTATTGTTTGAAAGCGTTTTTCGTTCGATTTAAATGGTTTAACTTTATCAACCTTGCCGCACTTCCACACCGGAGGCTTTCGATTGCCTCCGTTTGTCTTCAGTAGGGGGGAGCACTCCAAAGCCGAAGAGTAAATAAAGGAATTATTGGAAAAGTTACGGGTGTCGTGGGGGGATGCTTTACTTTAAGACGAGTCTCCCCGTTCCACGTTTCACCTTCTTCCGCTTCCTGTTCTAGGTGGTTGAGATATGTGGTTCCCCTCAGTTTTTCTTTTAAAGAACCAAGGTGCTTTTTTCAGCTCTTACATTTCGACGCCTAGATGAGTGCTTTCTATTGGTTCTGACAGCAAGACTAGAGTGGGTTCTAGAAAAACCGGAAAGGCAGCTTTCAAGTTTGTCCTTCCATGGGAACGACGACGACGACGAGCAAACTTTGGACCAACTTCTGTCGACACGGGAAAGTTAATCGCCTCCGACTTATTCTTAGCTTTTTTGGGGAGCATTTTGGGGCACCCACACTGATCTGGATTCTGGAGCAGGAAGTCCTCCTAGCAGCAGCAGCGGGAGGTTTGCACCTGTTAGTGAAGAAACGAATTTTCCATTTCCTGGCGCAAACAATTCCGAGGAAAGAGGCTTGGCTAGGCCAGAGCGTAAAGTGGAAAAGGTGTTTGAAAATTGAATTTTGATATGATAGGATGTGACATACATGTGTATGGCACTGTGGAGGAAATACTGCAAACGAAGGCATGGAATGAAATTTTGTTTTCGTCAATTCTCGGAATGCTAATGTTGGTTGGCTGAACAAAGAGAAGCGCCTCACAAAAAAAAAAAAAAAAACGAGAACGCCTAAACGAATTGGCAGAGACAAGTTCCCCGAATCGATTATATTGGTTGGCGCGGAATAATTGTACATGCTTCAATCGAATTTGGCCATATGGGAGGGAAAATTGTGTTCGATAAAGGAATACATTTTAGCGACATGCTCACCTCTGATCAAATTTGATTGACAATGGCGATTGGTTCTATGAACTGTACTTTTTGAAAGGCTTCGATAGGTCAGTTCAAATAATAAGCAGAGATAGGTTGAGTTCGATTGAATATGATTATAAGTTTATAAGGGGTAGAAAAACTTCAACAGTTTTTGAAATCAAATTGGTCATCTCAAATTGAAACTTCACAAAATTTTTCATACCTCTGGTTGTTAGTATATCCTGAATGACCTTCTGAATTTGATTTTCAATGAGAATTATCAACCCAAGCGTTTTGAACATTTCAAGTTATGTAATTTTTTTTTTGTTAATTTACTTAATTTTTCGTAAGATATTTGAAAATTTTCATAATGAACTGAAAATTAGATTAATTTGCATATTTGTATTACAATTTCGTTGGTAATGGGGTAATGGGTAATGGGTTCATTTCCCGGCCATTTTCTCGTTCCTAGGAATCGAGAAATCTGACGATCCTTTTCCGGGAATTCTCGGGATCTCGGTAAATTTTTTAAATTAAGATTTTAACAGTCTACTGCATACAAAACCTATCCAAATGGTATTTTAAAATTTTTAAAGCCGTAGTGTTTCAAAAAATTTCAAACTTTTAGCTATTATAAAACTCAAGTCCAAGAAACTGACCAACTTGACTGATTGTTGCTGCAAAAATTCCAAATAACTGAGTAAAATTCTTCACTATCGATAGAATTTAGTTAGCAAGACTTCAGGTTATTCATCGTAAATTTTCAGATAACCATCCTTTCGTTTCAAAATATGTCATGCCTTTGCCGAAGATTTTGCTACTGTTAAGAGTATGCGATACGTAAGTTCTTAATGACGAGTGTTGCAAAATAGGACATTCAGAATCTCTTTGTAGCGTTTCTTTATTGGAATTCTTTGGTTCAAAAGATTCTCTGTCCTTTTTAGCTTTTATAACTATTTTTCGAACGAAGAAATATTTTTCAATGCATTAACCGGTTTCTAGAAGAAAAATTCTAATTCTAATTCTAATTTTCTTTATTTAAAGAGGATTTTAACCATTGCAGTCATTTGTCCTCTGTTTGAATATTCTACATTACATCACATTCACTAGATTTTTCGAAGTAAGTTCGAGCTTATTAAAAATTTTAAAAGTATTTCTTCGTTCGCTGGATTTATTTTAGAAGAAAAAAAATTTGAGTCTAAGCCATATATCAATGTAAAGCTATTATTTTCCTAGCTCAACCATCGTGTAATTTGTTAGTAATCAAGCATTTTTTATTGGCTTCCGGAATTCACGGGATTTTTTTAACGTTTTTCGGGATTCGAGTATACCTGATTTTTTTTTTATTTCCGGTCGGGTCAGGTAGGACTCTCTAAAAATGATGAAAATACACATCCTCTAATTTAAATTATCATTAATTTATCATTTTGTTTATTTGTTTATTCATTTTGCTGTCATAGATTTATAATCCTCTTCTGCAAACAATGAACTCTTATTCTTTCTTCATACAGTTATTTTCTGAAGAAAGTATTTCTAATAGAATTTACAACCTTTTTAAAAATGTGCTTCCTTTTCAGTGGTGAAACAGATAGCTCTACAAGTGGAGGGCACAGTTTAAAGAGAAACTACTATCGCTTTGGAGAATATGGATTACTTTTTTTCCTTAACTAAAAGTTATTTATTGGAAATCCCGAAAAATTTGTAAAGGCTCCAAAAATTGGAAACTTTTAACCTTAATGTTCCATTTTTAGATATTATGTCCCTATTTTTCTTATCCATACTTATTAATCCATTAAGGAACGGATTTCCAACTTAAAACTGTTCTTGAGCCTTCCTAACATTTTTGTTAGCTTTATGCAAATAAACTACAAAAAAAAAAGATCAAAAAAGCTTTTATGCAGCTACCATTGCTGACTGGAAGTGAAAATGTTCGAGATAATCATTACAGAAATTTATAGTGTTTTTTGAATAGTAAATTAGCTTAAATATTTTTTCATGTTAAAAATTTATTGAAAATAAAATATTCATTAATTTATTAATTCTGTTTGTTAATCTGCTAATAGCAGCAAAACCTACGTTCAAAAATCTTATTTGAAATAGTAGACAACTGTCAATACATTTTCTGAAAAACACTCAACTCCCTTCCGTTTATGAAAAAACATAGATTTATAAAAACCATCGCTTAAAGGCATTGTTTCCGAAATCACAGACAAAAATATATAATTTTACACAATTTTGAGACAATTTTCATCACAGAATCTGTGGCACAGAACACAGAATTTTAGAAATATTCACTGATTTCACAGAATTTAAAAATTTTGGGTGCTTTTTTCAATTTTTTTTTTTACGTCAATATCAATTTCAGATGCAGTTTGACATAACTTTGGAAAGAAATAAATGAAAAAAGCATCACAGAAAACCCTAACAGAACTTTTGGGTAAAACCATAGAAAGTCAGAATTTTTTTTCGTCAAAACACAGAATTTTTTTCGGGAACCTTGCTTAAAAAGGGTCCATAGTAGGGCAACCAACCCTACATCTATGTTAATGGTAAATTTTGAATTGTATTATTGTATTTTTTTTTACATTCAAACTCAAATGTTAACACTCATGATTCTATCTAACCTCGTCTATACGAGGTGATTTCCTAAAGACGTTTAAACAGATTTAACCTGACGAATTATTAAAAAAAATCATAATTGAACACGTAGGCAAGATGGCCGCTATGAAACATTAATAAGTTTTCGCTAAACTTCGCTCAACTGAAAAAGCAAAAATTTTTAGATCAGTTCCTATCACTATGATAATTTATAAAAAAAATATCGATTGTCACATGACAAATTTTCTGCTAACACTTCTGCTTAAACTTTTGAAGGCTTGATGTTGTTTAAAGTACTCAACTTATCATTTGAAAGAGCTTTTATAAAAATCTTTGCCATGTTATACTCAATATTGACTTTTACATTTTCAATATTATTATACAGATATTATATCTTATCTATAAAAATGGAGTCAAAAATATGCGCGAACACAAATAACTGGGTTCATCCGATTTTCCTTTAATTTTTTTTGTTGTGTTCATCTTCACGCGGAAAAAACACAACGGAGTGATTATTTCGAAAATGTTTTTATAGAATTTGATTATTAATTTTAAGTATTTTTCGTACCCGAAAAAGTCATGACGCCTAATTTCCGTCATATTTTTATTTTATTCAAATCACCCAGAGTAGGAAGGCGCCAAAAGTTATCAAGTCTTACTGATGCTCATTCATCTCTATGGAGGAAGTTTTGGCGCCCATTTTCATTACCAATGTACTCTTCACGTGGCACCAGTAAAATGGATACTTGAATGTGATCGTCAATCTTCCTTACGGGATAAAAAAACGCCATTAGCCGAGAAAAGGAGCTTATTGCCGAAAATAGTCATTTTTGCTTCAGGATCAAGCCAACTCTAACAGTTTTTAATCTGATTAACCCAAAACTTGCCAAATTGCCCGGGTTTGCCCTGATACATGCAAAATCATGCAAATGCTTATTTTATTTGCAAAAACATACAAGAAATACTAATTCAACGAAATAAGCATGATCGTTTTCTGGAAGCTTGAAATAGGATATTTTGAAACCAAATGCACCGATATTGTCAGGATTTTGATAAAATAACCCAAATTTGCCCGGTCCGCATAAGTTTAACAGTTATATTCGAGAATGTAAATTTACTCAAGAAAAACAATATTCAAGGATATAACTGTACACGTTTTGACATACTCGATACAACTAAACAGATAACGAAAAAATATTCCATTATGTATAAATGAATACCTCGAAAATGCCTTATTTTACCTTATTAGTTTAACCCTCATCCGCATTAGATTTCATTACCCTAATCAGCACTAGGAGTGTCATTTTGACACTCCAAGCTAAAATCGTCATAACTCTCTTTATATCTAACCTATTAAAATGAAACTTATATCACTAGAAAGCTTGTAACGTCAGTAAAATATGTTTAGAACATTATGTATAGCTAAAGCTTATAGTTTTCTCGGTATTCAGCATGAAAGAAAAAAAATCCGAAAAAACATGCCTCAGGAAAACTGCTGTAGTTCATATGTTACACGTCCAAAAAAATATTTGCCTTATGCATATGAAAGCTGAAGTTAATGTCTACATCATGGAACAAAGAAATATTTTTTTAAATTTTTTTTAATGAAATGGTCACAAAAAGTTCAAAAAAGTGGTCTGAAAAACCTACTTTTCATTCGATTGCTAGTAAATACTGTTTGAGCGATGGTAGAGTGTTTTAAAAAATATGACTACACACTTTATTGAAATTCTAACATTTTGCTGTCTTAAGATTTTCGATGCAACAAAAATTGAATTTACTGGAATTTTTCAAAGTTGGCTACTTTGCGCGATTTTTTCACTAATTGAAATTCATCTGTTTTTGTGGTCCTCCGTCAGGTTGTACCCGGATTTGCAGTGCTTTTACTTTGTTTGGACCAATCAAAAGTATACTCATTGGAAAGCACATCTAATCTACATTCTAGTGAGGTGCAACAATTTACGCTGTGAGATTCCACAAAAATATGAAAATTATAAACGTAAAATCATTCCTGAATTTCTAGAACTACAAGCAGCGGTCCAGCATAACGTGTTTGTTTGCTCTCCGAGTAGGGGAAAGGTTTCCTAAATGGGCCTATCGAGTTAAATGACCCTACGGCTGTTTGATGAAATGGCTGACTAGACAGCTTATCTGACCAATGCATTTTGAGGGTGATACGCTTAGAACATAAGACAAGAAAGAATTTTCTGAATTTACAAACTCAAAAAAATTAAAAAAATCATACAAGGTTTTGATATATTTTGATGTATTATTCCGACTTTTAAAAGTTATACGTAAAGAAGCTTAAAACAAAAACTAGGATGGTTTTTTTTTCTTACTCAAATGAACTTAAGAAATAAAACATATTTCAGCTTTTGTGGAGGTTTAATAATGATTACATAGTGGAATAATAGAGTGTTTTTGTATGCCCCCATCATGTTTGTAAAATGCCCCTATCCTAAAATAACAGGTTAAATTGAATAAATAAATGATTTTTATCATTGAACCTTCAAATCTAAGCTCTGAATAACATCTTAAGAGAGAATTGAAGATCTTAAAACAGATTTGATAAAGTTTTTCTCATGGATGAACTGCCTCCATAGTATGGCAACCCTAACTTTTGTTTTATTCCATAAAATTATAATCTACATAGATTTTCATACAACTTCAGCTTTGTCGTACGGAAATTATTACTTGCTAGCAGTTTCAATGCAATTATACGGAAATATTGCCTTAAAAACAAAAATTTTGTTCAAAACATAAATAGGCGCATTTAGCCCGCACGGTTTGAGATTCGGCATTTTAGACAACACTTATAATAAAATCGTTTTCTTGGAAACAGAAGGAAATTTTAACATAAAAATTACTCCAATGTATAGAAAACAGATGCCTGCACACGTGTATATAGTTTTTGTACACATATTCGATGTGATATTTGATTAAATCAGTGTTCTGCTTAACAGGCGCATATAGCCCGCTCCTCCCCTAGGTACGGTGGGTGGTTATTCGGGCAGAGAGCGAAGCTGACAGACCAAGAAATGCTCGACACGCATCGTTATTTCGTCTGTCGGCTTCGCTCTCGGTCCGAATAACCACCCACCGTGGGTACCTACTCGGAGAGCAATCAAACACGTTTTGCTGGACCGCTGCTTGTAGTTCTAGAAATTCAGAAATGATTTTACGTTTATAATTTTCATATTTTTGTGGAATCTCACAGCGTAAATTGTTGCACCTCACTAGAATGTAGATTAAATTAGCTTTCCAATGAATATACTTTTGATTGGTCCAAACAAAGTAAAAGCACTGCAAATCCGGGAACAACTTGACGGAAGACCACAAAAGCAGATGAAATTTCAATTAGTGAAAAAATCGCGCAAAGTATCCAACTTTGAAAAATTCCAGTAAATTCAATTTTTGTTGCATCGAAAATCTAAAGACAGCAAAATATTAGAATTTCAATAAAGTTTGTAGTCATATTTTTTAAAACACTCTACCATCGCTCAAACAGTATTTACTAGCAATTGAATGAAAAGTAGGTTTTTCAGACCACTTTTTTGAACTTTTTGTGACCATTTCATTAAAAAAAATTTAAAAAAATATTTCTTTGTTCCATGATGTAGACATTAACTTCAGCTTTGATATGCATAAGACAAATATTTTTTTGGACGTGTAACATATGAACTACAGCAGTTTTCGTGAGGCATGTTTTTTCGGATTTTTTTTCTTTTATGCTGAATACCGAGAAAACTATAAGCTTTAGCTATATATAATGTTCTAAACATATTTTACTGACATTACAAGGTTTCTATTGATATAAGTTTTATATGAAGTTCATAACAATTCAAACGACTCAAATGGATTTTACTTTTGGAGTGTCAAAATGACACTCTAAGTCGGAAAATGGAGTTTTTTTGTCCAGGCTTCCAGGGTTCGTCCATAAATAAAGTAAAGATGCAAAATTAAAGAACTTTTGAATTCATTTAGGGTCTCCGAAGAAATTTTTGTTTTTTGATGCTTTCGAAAAAAGTTACAAGCATTCAAACTTGAAATAGTGTCAAAATGACACTCTAATGCGGATGAGGGTTAAGACAACCTTTAATTGGTTTAAAAGATTTTTTATAAAATGTTAAAAATGTATTCAGTTAGTTTGGAAATAAAATGGTATCAACTTTTTGATTTCATGAAAATTTCATCATTGAAAAGAAAAAACAATGAAAAAGTAAGGAATCGTTAGAAAAACTCCTGTTCTTTTTTTCGTGCTTCGTTTTAAAAAAAATAATCCACATAATCCAGAATAAAATTTTACAATTTTGAATTCATTTCCTTTTTCTATAATCATCATTAGGATTAAAAAAAACCATTGAGAAAAATTTCAATTCGAAAAGAAGAAAACTGATTCCTTTTACTTTAGGAATTGAAAAGTTATGAGCGAAAGTTATAAAAGAAAACAAGAAAATAAAGTTTTAAAGGTTTTTTACAGACTTTCAAAACGCGTGTTTTATTTTTTTTGGTAATTTCTTTAATTAGTGATTTAAATGAAGAAATAAAAAATTCCTTTAATTTTCTACGTAAATTGAGAGCATTCAATGCTTTTTTGTAAATAACCCTATGATTTTAAGTTGCTGTGAATCAGAGTTCGATGGATATTTTTAATGTTCTAATATTATGTTCTGATATTATAAAATGTAAATTGAAAAGATGTTAAAATAATCCAAAAAAGATAATCAAATGAATTTCAGGTAGCAAAGAAAAAGAAATAGAATGTAAAATAGAAATTTTCTCAAAAAGTTGATAAAAAATATTTGAAGCATAAAAAGCCGCACAATTAACACACGACGTATTACAGGACACGACACTTAACGTTCTTACAAACGGAAAAAAAGGATTCAAAATTACCTTTTTTGTCGACCGGTTTCGGGCTCGATGTTGCCCATCTACAGGACGATGTCCGACTGGTCACACAAAGAAATTACTGGCAGGATCGTACTACGAGTGTCGTAATATTCGTCGAAGGATGGTTCCTTTATAAAATTTTTCTTTTGGTGAAGGTGAAAAGCGGCGACATAATTGGTGGGTCATCTTCATTCATTAGCGGTTTCTCGGAGTCGATGAGTCGAGTCGATGTTCATAAGTACATTGGCCAAAC
Organism: Uranotaenia lowii; assembly: GCF_029784155.1. Classification (NCBI taxonomy): domain Eukaryota; kingdom Metazoa; phylum Arthropoda; class Insecta; order Diptera; family Culicidae; genus Uranotaenia; species Uranotaenia lowii. Next base: position 347,306,536 of record NC_073692.1, on the reverse strand, counting down.
TCGACGAAAATTTAAAGTTCGACTTAAAGAACATAGAAATGCTGCAGACATCAACAGGGTCAATGAATTTAGCGCAGCCACCCACGCAACGGAAATGGGTCACTCCATAAACTGGGAAAAATTGATCTATAAAAAATGTGTTAGAAAAGCTTCACATTTGAACGCATGGGAGTCGATGTTCATAAGTACTTCCGAGAAACCGCTAATGAATGAAGATGACCCACCAATTATGTCGCCGCTTTTCACCTTCACCAAAAGAAAAAAATTATAAAGGAACCATCCTTCGACGAATACAACGACACTCGTAGTACGATCCAGCTAGTAATTTCTTTGTGTGATCAGTAGGACATCGTCCTGTAGATGGCCAACATCGAGCCCGAAACCGGTCGACAAAAAAGGTAATTTTGAATCCTTTTTTTCCGTTTGTAAGTGTTTTGTAAGTGTCGTGTCCTGTAATACGTCGTGTGTTAATTGTGTAGCTAAGTTCTTACGTTGGCACAAATCTGTTTGAAAATGAGTCATAAAAAGCCGTGACTGAAAATTTTTGTTTGAAAACATTGCAATTAGGGATTTGCTATGTCTGCAAAATTGGTATACGATGAAGTTTACTTTTAAAATGATTTTGGAGAAAAAGAAGAAAGGCAACTTATTCAAATTGTTGAAAATAGCAACAAATTTCAGCAAAAATGTCTTCGAAGTCGCGTTTGCCATAAAGATGGTATCGCGACTATAATCGAACAAAAATATCAGCAAAGCAATAAACAACACACTGATCTACGTTCAATATTGTCATAAGCAAGGAAATGCAGCAGAAATGAACGTACTCCTCAATTAAGAAGCCACTGTCCCTACTTGGGATGTACAAAAGTAGCAGTTTTAAATCGATATTAATGAATCCGAACAATTTTTTTTTCTTTAATTAGGTTGTTAAGGTTCACTCAACATAATTTGTTGGAAATATTACGAAAATAATCCGTATCTGACCCGATTCATTCTATTTTACGGTACCAATCCAGTTCCTTGAACATCAATAATGATTTGCCGTCTTCTTACATGAAAACTTTTTTTTGTGAAAATTCAAAGGCTCAACAAAGTTTGCCGGGTCAGCAAGTATTATAAATTTATAGCAATAGATATATTACAAAGATAACTAACAGCAATGAAAAGCTTAACTTACTTGATAAGTTACAATCGATTTGTTTGATGTTTCCTCTCGTATATATTTTCATTGCACTTTTTCAAGTTCATTTGAAGAAAAAAAAACCTATCCTCTACTACGTCACCCGATCAAAGATTTATTTTCTTTGAATCCTCGAAAATAAAGCTCTCAATTAACTTCGGAACAGGTTATGTCCTATTCGTACATGAAATTCCCTATCATGATTTTTTTTCAAATTTATTCTTACATTTCATGGTGCCGCTTTCAATTGAGGCTTTTTATCGTGTTACAAAATTCACAAAATCAGTTTTATAGTCTCCCCACCTTCTTGTTAAAGCCCTGAAAAATGAAAATATTAGATGTTCTTCTTCATGTTACAATTTGATTCCAACCCCTCTTTCGTTCCCAGTTAAACATGCATTGAACAGCTTGAATTAAACAATCTTGTCCCCCGATTTTTCTCCCTCAAGTAGCATCATTTGCCAAACAAGCAGTTTCGAACGAGCTCGTTCGAAATTTGTCCGGAATTTGAATCTCTGCCGGAAAAGGGTAGGCATGCAGTCTCAAGTGCCTCCCCAATTTCCTTCAACCCCACCCTCCTTGAGTCAACAACATTGTGGTGCACTCACTTGAGCCACCGAAACGAGGACGATGACGATGACGACGACTACCACGAGGCCAATGTTGGGCCAAGCGAGTAATAGCGTGAAAAATCGTTTGATTCCACTTTTCAAAATATGCCAACCAGCCAACCAACCAGTCATCATCCCCCCTTACTTGCCGAATAACGAACGACCCTTCTCCCTATACTTTCGAAGGCATCGTTGTCTCAAACATCTCTAGTCAAGCGAACCCAATTTAAATTCCTCGCCAGAGCACTGTGAGGGGTAAGAAAATTAAATCGCTGATCGGGGGTGGAAACAAAATGCTACGTTGGTGCTCCACATCACATCCGATACGATACGGAACGTTTGTACTCCCCCATTCAGCGGGTTAGCAAACAACAAGGAACGCCTTATTTATGAACGGAACACATGTTTCTCGCCCGATTTGTTTCGGATTGCATTTGGGAAAATGTCAATCTTCTGGAGTAGTTTCAAATACAAAGGGTTGTTTTGGAAGGCTTGTGTTTTATAGCACTGATTGGAATATTTTCTTCAGAAGGTTGCTGGTTCGAATTGCATGGTTTGAAGTTCACTTTTAAATTACTGAATTCCTTGCACAAATTCATTGAATTCTCCAAAATTTTATTTGATATCCAATTTGGCTTTTTATGGCCAGATTTATTAGGGCTTCAAAAGTGTGAAGTAGGACTGTTCGATCTTCAGGTAAAGTATGAACTCCAAGATCGATCCAAATGAACGGCCGTAGGATCGATCAGCCTTAAAAATCGGAGCTTGAGGATTGATTTTTGCTAGATCGATCTTATACAAGAGCGACCTACATCGATTTCGGAAACGAATTTTTCCGCAAAAGCTAATCTTGAAATGAGGTTCTGCTTTGATAAAAAAATAAAACATAAAAGGAAAAGAGTTCTCATCAATGTTCAATAGAATAGAAGTTTCCTAAAACAAATTCACGCACATTTTTTCAATTTGTCCAGCGTTTCAATGAATTTATAAAATATTAATTCAGGGCTCAACCGGGGTTTGAACCCGGGACCTCTCGCACCCAAAGCGAGAATCATACCCCTAGACCATTGAGCCACTTTAGGTTTATAAAATTTATCATAACTAATAAATTTATCGCTGCTTAAGGTGAAAATCCTCGAAAGAAAGGATCTGCCATTGACTTATTCAATACAGCCCTCCGTGAATTTGTTCAGAACTGGCATCAAAGTTTATTGCACCAGTATCGACTATAAGGCATTGAGGGGGAGCCAACAAAGAAAAACAAACAGTTGCATTAACTTGGCAGCAGACCAGAGAAATGATGAAACGAAAGACGATGAATTTCGAATTATGACCACTGCACCCCACCAGTTGGTTTTGTTTGATGCTATTCGTGAATAGTGAAATGTTTTCTAGTTTGATCTGTTCGGTTGGACTTTTGATTTTGGAATCAATAAATTCACTTCGGGCGCGACAGAGGTTTCTGGCTCAATTCTCGGTTAAATAATGGCTTCAGTCAACGGCTTAGCTTTCTATTTGGTCTCAAGCAATATACAGTTGCGTTCAAAGAAGAATGCTATCACGCAGAGCAGCGCACAAACTTCCAAATTTGATAGAATATCACAGTTGATCTTTTCATGAAAAACTCTTTATTCTATGAGTTTCGAACATTTTGCGAGCATAAGGAAGAGAAATTCAGCTGTTTTATTAAAAGTAGGAAAAATTGAGATTGCCTCACAAAGCATTAAGATATAACTTTGTCGAATTTTACGTTTTCATCTATAAATTTCGTGAGATTATAGTGACATTCTAGTATGTGGCCAAATTTGATCAAAATCGATCTACGCGATAGAAAGTTCAAGCGGTTTAAATATGAGGCTGGTTTTAGGGTAACAGGCAATTTCATTCCAATCAATGGACGTATGTATAATTTCATACATCCATAGATACAATGCATAGGAATAACTACAATAGCCAAACTAACAATATCATCTTTGATTGTTTTAAAATTGAAATTTGTATGAATTTAAAGCATTTTGAGAATGAAAAAAATATAACTGCGAAGAAGAGAACGAAATGAGGAAATCGCCTGCTACCCCGGAACCAACCTCATATTTAATCTACTTAAGCTTTTGATTGCGTAGACCGATTTTGATTAAATTTGGCCACATAGTAGAATGTACTTTTTTACATAATCTCATGAAATTTTGAGTATGAAACGCTTATTTTGTGAGGAAATCTCAATTTTCCCTACTTTAACAGCTGAATTTCTTTTCCTAGTGTCCGCAAAATGTTGGAAACTTATTGAATAAAGAGTTTATAAGTTCATCTTGCTTGAGTGAAAGTTTCATGAAACAATATCAATTGTGAGAGAAATAACATTCTGTCAAATTGGGAAGTTTGTCTGCGTGATTTCTTTTTTTTTTTAACACAACTGTATGTTCATTAGACCGCTGCAAGCTTTGTATGCAAATTTCAAATTATTAAATTTTTACACCTCCCATAACTGTTTTTGGTCATTTTTACTGCCAGAAGTAGCAATAAAAGTTTTGCAAGCGTCCATCCAGTCCTAAATTAACGCAACGGATTTAAATTATGCATGGAAATTTGTATTGTAAAAAAAAGTTTTTCATTCGAAAATCGCCAGTGCTAAACAGAAAATTCCAAAAAATATAGCTTTGGATGAAAAATATTCTTGATTCTTGCAGTACAATTCATGTAAACAAACCAAAAACCTTATTTGTTTCCAGGAAAGATATTCAATGATATGAAAAAAAAACCCATTTTTTTTTTTAAATTGTTATGTTTTTCACTGCTTATTTGAAAGCTGCGTAACCGTAGGATGAGAATAAAAAAATCATAATTCTTCTCTGCATAGCCAGAGAGTTTATTGGTTTAAATAACCTTTGCAAAAACATTACATAAAATTATTAAAAGCTCTAGCAGGCAAAGTCTGCCATTTTGAAATACTTTTCAATGAATTCATAATTTTTTTAAATGAATATAGCTTTTTGATTGAATACTTAGCTGATTGTCATATTAGCAAAAAATGAAGCTTAAAAATAGTCAAAACCATAAATCAAAGACCAACTTCATTTCAAGCTTATTTGAGTTTACTGGATGATTTAATGTGTAAAAATTCTTCTACCATACAAATTTCCATACAATATTGAAACACCTTGCGCCAACTCAGGATTCAACCAAATCATCTCAAATTTTACACTGATGTTTGGTGACCCAAAAGGCATAAAAAACATATGAGAGCAAGATGTCATTTTTTGCAGAAGTCTAATGTCCATGTTATTCTGTTTTTGCTCTCCCAGTTAAGCATATGTTGAATAATTTTTTTTTCTAATTTAGTTGTTCAATACTAAATCATTCATTTGAAAGTTATATTCTAAATAACCTGTTAAATTCAATGTCATTGATCAAATAGGAATGATTTGGAATCATGAAAAATCTTACCATTTATTTGAAAAATGGCAACATAAAAGAAATCAATGGATGAAATCAAGTGTTTTTGGTAATTTATTTAACCCTTCATTTCATGATTTTTTATTTTTCGTTAAAAATCATTTTAAAAAGTTGGAAATGATGAGTACATCAAGAAAAAAAAAATTAAAATTAATTACGATTTTTCACTTTTTCCATGCATTAATTGTTGCAAATTTGTTACTTTATGAAACGAAGGGTTAATATGATTGCTATCATTTTATTGAATTACTACTGCTTTAAGCTATTGAAAACTAGCGCTTAAAATTTGCCTAAAATCTATTTCTTGACACCCAACTTTCTGTGTATGTTTATACTGTTTCCGTGGTGTAAAAACGCCGTAAAGTAGACAAGCATTTCCTGTATGCAATTATTCATATTCCTTTGCAAACAAAGTACCTAGGTGAAAATGTTCATGTCGAAAACTAAAATTTAATGTCAAAAACTAGACCATCGTTTTTTTAAAAGAATAATAAAAACTATGTTTTGAGACATTTGATTTGAAATTCGTTTGTTTGAAAGGGTGCCGTGCGCTATTCCGACTAAGCACCTTTGTGAGACAATAAGAAGATAGATAATAAAGAATACACCAAGGAATTTTTCACGCGGTTTTTTTTATACGGTTTTTTTAATGCGGCTTTTTTACACTGATTTCGGGAATTAACACGGTTTTTTTAATACGGATTTCGCGAATTGACACGATTTTTGAGAGAAAATATTATATAAGTCCTTTTCAAAGGAAAACACTTCGAATCTTATTGAAGTTAGGAAAATCTTAGCTCTGAGACTAAGAACGTCATACATGAGACCAAGGACCTGATACTTGAGACCACAGACCTGAGACATTAGACTTGAAACATTAGACCTGAAACATGAGACTTGAGACCTGAGATTTGAGACCTTGGACAAGAGATATGAGACTTGAGATGTAAGACATAAGATATGAGACCTGAACCATGAGACAAGAGCCATTTAACATGAGACCTGAAACCTGAGACATGAGACTTTAGACCAGAGACCTGAGACAAGCTACTAGTGATAGTACCGCGAGAAATTAGTTTAACTCCGATTTCAACTTGCGACCCCTCGAGTGAAAGGGTTTGACTTGTAGGTGACGATAAATAGTGTCACGAGTTTGCTAGTACAAGCTACTAGTGCTAAACTAATTTCTCGCGGTACTAACACTAGTAGCTTGTACTAGCGAGCTCGTGACACTACTTTTCGTCACCTACAAGTCAAACCCTTTCACTCGAGGGGTCGCAAGTTGAAATCGGAGTTAAACTAATTTCTCGCGGTACTATCACTAGTAGCTTGTCTCAGGTCTCAGGTCTGAGGTCTATCGTTTTATGTCTCTACTCTCAGGTCTCAGGTCTAATGTCCCATGTCTTAGGTCTCATGTCTCAGGTCTCAGGACTCTGGACTCAGGTCTCAGGTGGCAAATCTAAAGTCTCAACTCTCAGGTCTCAGATCGCAGGTCTCAGGTCTCAGGTGTCATGTCGAAAGTCTCAGGTCTCAACTCCCATGTTTCATGTCAAGATATCAGTTGTCTCAATTGTCAGGTTTCAAGTCTCAGGTCGCAGTCTAAGATCTCATGTCTCTAGTGTCAAGTCTCAGGTCTCAAGTCTCAAGTCTCAAGTCTCCGATTTCAGGTATCAGGTCTCAGGTCTTAAGTGTCAAGTTATATGTCTTATTCTTTCAACTTTCAGAGTTTGCTGATTTTTAATGGTCTTTTTTTACACGGTTTTCCGCAATAAGCACGGTTTTTACGCGATTTTCGGGAATTAAAACGATTTTTTTACACGGTTTCCGGGAATTAACAGGTTTTTTTACACGGTTATAAGGAACAATCATATTTAAGATGAAAATTTAAAGTCACTTTTATTTTTACAGGATTTGTTCGATTTGAATGTGGCGAAAAATATTTTTTTTTAAAATGAAATCATCAATTTATATTGTCTAAAATGACTAATTATTATGCCTATAGCGGTGAGAATGCTTTTTTGTAAATTCTTTATTTGAAACGGCTCATACCTTGAGGCTTTAAGGAGCCAAACTCGTTTTGTGTGTTTACAATCGTGTGCATAACTTTTGATAATCACTTTTTGAAGTGAACAGGAACATATCCCTCACTGTAACGTCGGGTGGTTTTCCTCGGGCCCGAAGGGAATCTATGATGTATATGTTTTGTATCAATCAATTATCATCATAAGATTTATAGAAGATAAACTTACCAAAAAATTGATTTTAGTTAATTAGATTCATCTCCATAGCCTAAGGTTTCCCAAAATATTTTTCAGCACGTAACCGAGTCGGACAAATCTGGGCAATTTAACATAAAAACTTGGCAAAATCTGGGCAATCAATTCCAAAATTGACAACTGGAAATTCGGGCAATATCCGGGAAAATTTTGCCAAAACCCAGAAATTGCTCGACAAAAATCAAGAAAAAAAAAGTTAAAAAAAAAAATTCATCAGAGTTTATCGACAGGCGTAACTGAGGCTTCCAAAAAACAATTAATGATTATTTTTATAAATCTTGCTCAAAAAATTTCGTTTTAAAGGCATAAATAAAAAAAAATCAACAAATTTTTTTGTTTTGCCCAATAAAGTGAATAAATCCCGGTAAGTTTCGGGCATTTTTCAATGATTTGTATTTAATATACGGGCTAACCCGGATAAAACCGGACAATCTGGCAACTTTACCATAGCCATTTTACAATCATTCACCAAAGCCAAAGCATATACGCTATCAATTAGACAGTATGTGATATGAATAATGCACTAGTATTTGCTTATGCTGTTTTCGAGCAGTTTCGTGAGTGTAAAGTAAATTTTTCTTTGTGCCTTTTCATATCTTGTTGTGCACACTCTTTCAAGTTATGCCATAACTATATTCGAGCTAAGTAAAAGCTAGACAATTGCTTATTTCTTATTTGATTCGAAATTTTAGATGGCATGGTCGGCGGGATGAAATTTTATTTTTATTGAATATGGAAGAAAGGTGGATAGACAGGCATTAGTGCGCCAATAGAAGAAAGCTTGATAGGTGTTGAAATTTTAGGCAAGTAGGCATGTTGATGGAAAAATATAACTCATATGGTGATTATAAAAAATGATTCAACGCAAACTGCACGAAAAAAAATTATCTTCTGATTTGCAGTCGAATTTTAACTGGTGCGAATTTCCCAGCAAACATGAAATCGTACCAGAAATAACTTAAGTCGCATTTTCAACTGAGTAGTGAAAAGATCGTATAAAATGTCGTCTGGAGTCAGTTTAAATCGGATATGATAGAAAGTTCGTCATGTGTGTACATTTTTTAATGATTTCGCTCCCGCGAGGGCTTCAAGTGAGAAAATCAACATCATGTTCTCAGCAGTGCATCTAGATGGCTAAAAATCAAATGGATATTGAGTAATATTGACCAATTAGAGAACTGGAAAATATTGTCGCTTCCATCGATTTGAAGGTTATACGAGCAAAATCTTGTACTCTCTTGCGTTCTTCCGACAGGTACGAATAAGTGTCGGATAACGTCCAATTGGGATAATTTTCATCGCTTTAGACATAAATGAATTTATGTATGTATATTGCCTTCACTTTGGTAGGTAAAAGTAGTTTATTCAACTTTCTTGCGATTATTTTATAATGTCCCAGGCAACCATTTGGTGGGTATTTCGAATTCGCAACACAAATATACGTGCAAATATACGTGTAAACATATCGTATATAATACAGCAAAACCAGTATCTACGTATCGTTTTGGAGGCCATATAGGTACATTAGCACACATATTCTTGATTTGGATTGTAATGTCGTAATAAAATCATGCAATGCATTTTAATACGATAAAGAATATGCATGGGCCGCACATTGGAGGTGCAGATATACGAAACTGAGTTTCAACAACATTGTATACGTAAAATGTACGTAAATGAGTTTCAACAACATTGTATCTGTAAAATAAAATATGACTTCTGGTTGTCTGGGGTATATGGAACGTACATATATCTGAATGACATAAAAATATAGCTACACAAATATTCACTGGGTTTGTAGATGTTCTTATTCACAATCTTGGTCAAACGAAAAGTCTAGCTTTTTGATGACAAAAAGGGATTTGAACAACCTGGAATCTTGAAGCGTGTTTCCAATAATCTCTTGGGCTCAAAAAATCTCCTAGATTTCCTAGAGAGCTTAAGTCAAAATTTTATTCACCGTCTCTCGACTTCAAAGAAACTTCAATCGAATCCCATGTTCCATCCCATTTAATTTGGTCAAGCATCTACTCCTTTTTCAAAGTGATTTTAATCCTGTTTCCACTTTTCATCTTCTCTTGCAGCATCCACAAAATGACGCTCATCTGGTCCTGGTTGTTCATCCTGGCCCTGATAGTTCCGGATCTTTCGTCGAGCCTGTTGCACTGCCCGTCCCGGTGCCATTGCGATGACGAAAAGTTGGACGTGAACTGCGAGGAAGGGCACCTGGATGTGGTTCCCATAGCGCTGAACCCATCCATCCAGCGGTTGGTCATCCGGAACAACAAAATCCGGATCATCGATTCTTCGGTTCAGTTCTACTCGGAACTGACGCTTCTGGATTTGAGCTACAATTATTTGTTTAATATTCCGGATAGAACGTTCGCCAGGCAGAGTAAACTGCAGCAGCTCCATTTGAACCACAATAAGATCAGTGTGGTTTCGAACAGAACGTTTGTCGGATTGGGGGAGTTGCTGGTGCTTAACTTGAGGGGAAACTTGATTGATCAGATTGAGGCGCTGTCTTTTACTCCGTTGGCAAAGCTGGAGGAGCTAAATCTGGGACAGAATCGGATTACTAGTTTGGGGCTGTCTGTGAAAGGGCTGGTGGGGGTGGGAGATTTAAAGATTTTGTATCTGGATGACAATCGGCTGGAGGAGGTTCCGGAGGAGGATTTCTGGCGCCCGGTTGAGAAACTGGCCGAGCTGTATGTGGGAACGAATATGTTGGCCAGGGTGAAGGATGGGGCTTTTGCGGTAATGTCCGAATTGACTTTGCTCGATTTGAGAAGCTCGTTGCTGACCAATGTTAGTACCGACACATTTGCCGGAATCGAGAATATCAAAGGCCTAAACCTGGCCGACAATCGGTTCCAGAGGGTTCCATCGAAGGCGTTGGCAATTTTGAGACGACTGGAGGAGCTATCGATTGGACAGAACTATTTCGAAACGCTTCCGGCAAATGCTTTCCGGGGATTATCGAATTTGAAAAGATTTGAGCTGAGAGGTTCACTGTATTTGAATCGAATCGACCGAGCTGCTTTCCAAACGAACACTAATCTGGAGAGCATTGCCATCGACTCGAACAAGGCCCTGATGGAGATGGAGGAGGGAACCTTTGCCGGGTTGTTATTCCTGAAACATTTAAGCCTCAGAAATAATGGGTTCCAACGGTTGGACGAGTCCATGTTCTCCTGGAACAACCTGCGAACGTTGGACATTTCGGATAATCTGATAAATTGTGATTGCTACTATTCGAAGCTGTTGCACCGACTGCAAACGGCCAGCCGGATTAGCTACAATGCCACCGGTTGCCCGCATCATCTGCCGGATCAGTGGGAGTGCGAGTACATCCTGGACAAGAACAAGAACCTGATCTCGGTGCTGGTCCTGGCGGTGGCCATCGTGACGGCCATCGCGCTCACTTTTTACCGGTTCCGGGGGCTGCTGCGGGAGTATGTCCACAATGGGTGCAAGAACAAATCACATGGCTCAGGCGGGGGTGGCGGACACGGAACCGGAACTGGCGCCGGTGCCGGGGGATTGGACACGGTGGATTACGAGAAGGCCATCAGCACCGGGGACGACGATTATGTGTTTCGGCAGAGCAATCTGTACAGCAACCACCAGGTGCAGCCAATCCTGAATGGGTACCCAAGCTACATGCAGCAGAATAATGTCTACAACTACCAGAAGCCGCTGCCGATTACCGAGTTATAGTACTGAAGATTGGTGGAACCGGTTGGGGAGCTGGGGGTGTAAATTAATTCGAATGGCTTGTTAGGATAAGCCGATATGCGTGAATGAGAAACGGTGTGGGTGGGTGATTGGGCGAACGAAAGTGTTTGTGCGTTCGAGATTGAAGGATAAACTGAGAGCGAGTGCGTTTAGAAGAGGACTCTTGATTTTTGTGTGGAAATGGCAGCACGTGACAAAAGTGACACCGCAGGCTTTTGGGGGAAAATCCTTGTGCGATCAGCAGCGACCGGAATCGGAAGAATTATTCCCGACGGAGTTTATCGAAACTAAGTGGTGCCGGTCAAAGATAAAACAAACACATCGTTTGGTTTTGGATTGCGATTTGAAATCAGTGATATTTTTTTTATAATTTACATCCTTTTGATGGATTCATCCCTAATAAAGTCCAGAAAAAATATTATATTGCCTACATATAGGCGTTTATATGATTTTCGCAGTCTTTAACCAAAGGGTCATAGCCGTAGGAGCAGAGGGTGGTTTTGGGCGTTGAACCCCCCACTCCATGAAAGTCTAGAATTCAAGCAATGTAAGCACATGATTTTGGTTTTTATGCTGAATTTTAGTCACTTCAATCGAATTAACTCGATTGCATTCATACAGGATTGGTCAACAAGATCCGAAAGTTCAAGTGCTAGAAAAAAGGGACATAAAAATTTGAAAAATCATTTAAAACAGCTTGTCTGTGCCCAAAAGCTGCACAGGCAAATTAGATGTTGTCCGATTTTTTCCAATGGTTGCACATTTTTAAAACCTTCTTAAGGCTTAGCCACTATGTGGTCAAAGAGTGGAAGCTTTTTTATGAGAACTTCTAGTTCAAATGAAATCCAATATAGAGACGGCCCCTTTTGAGGAGGATTCATATAAACCGTCCAATGAACAATGGGAAAATTCGGACCCGAAATCGAAAAAATACGAAGCCGTTGGTTTGAGAGTTTGGAATAGTATTTTTATCACACGTAAAATTTCCTGCCGCTGAATTTAACCGGAGCCATCTGAGTGAAGTGTTATTTGACCTTATTTGCCCAGTATTGAGCTTTTTTCTGTATATTTCCTACCAACATCGAATTTTGTGTCATCTAAATTCCTTAGAATGAACGGAAAGGTATTTTAAACTTTTTTTAAAGTGCATATTTACTGGTGAAAGGATAATTGCCCCCCTTTACCCTTGTGAAGAAGATGGTATTTTAAAAAAGGCTTGGACTCACTTGGCAGTCGATCAATTTTTACGTAATAAATATCAATTTAAAGCTTAAAAATGGACTCAACCACGCCCAAAGTTTCAGATCGTCTGATTTATTGAGTATATCTTTTCAAAAAGTTAATTTATTTGGAATATTTTTTCAATGAAAGTGGGTTTGTTTTGATCTAATTAAGTTTAAAAAATTATGACTGTTTATTTTTCTGAATAATATGGGCCAAATAAAGCTTGTCTGTCTTTAAAATACACAAAAATGTTTTTGAACGAGTTTAATATGTTCAAAACTTTAATTTTTAAATTTGATGATTGAAAAAATATTTTCATGGAAACATGAATTGTCTTGGAATAAAGGTTTATATTGAAAATCAACATAGAGCGCATAAATTATGAAAATCCTGATTGGAAATCAGTTAATTAGAGCACAAAAATTACTAACATTTATATCGTAAATATCCAAAAAAAATGTCATATCAAAAGACCATCCGAGTTTTTTTTTCATGTAATGAAATCAATAAAGTATGGAAATTTGTACGATGAAGATATTTTTGCTTATGAAATCATCCAGAAAATTCAAATAAGCTTGAAATGAATTTTGTAATTCTAAGATATTTATTTTACCTATTCTTAAGCTTCATCTTTTACCAACATGAGAAGAAGCAAAGAATTGAAAAAAAAAGTTTAAACCATTTAAAAAAATGGGAATCTATTTCAAAGAATTGTAAAATTGCAGGCTAGCAGGAGCTTTCAATAATTTCATGATAGTTTTTGCAAAAGTTTTATTAATCAACACACTCATTGGTTATCCAAATCAGTTAATTGCGATTTTTTATTTTCATCCTACGGTTAAAAAGCTTTCAAATTAGCAATCAAAAACACTACAAATTTTTTTTTTTAAATGTTTTGTATGACATCGAATATTAATTATGGGGTACAACTTAGGTTTTGTTTTTGTTCACATGAAATGTATTGCAAGATCTAAAAAATATTTCAATGAATATTTGAAAAAATATTAAAAAATATGCAATTATTATCAAAGAGACAATGCCAAAAACTCGAAAACAAATCACAGATACAGAATACTGCTTACCTTTTTCAAATTTTCTGCTTGTTGGTAGAAACTCGTTTCTGAACATTAAATTTAAATTCAGAAGAAACTCATTCCAGAGGTTCTGGTTCCATATTATAAAATTCTTAATTGTATTTCTGTTATTTAATTTCAGATTCTGTATCCAATTTGGGATTCTCGATTTTCGGTTAAAATCATCATTAGCAAAAAGAAATTAAATGCTGTTTAAAATTGATTGAAATTTGGGTTTGCATTTTATCAAAAGTTTAATTATTATCTATCGAAACTCATCTAGATAATAATTTTTCTAATAGGAAAAAAAAGTCAAACTATCCTTTGACTTTTATTCAAAGTTCTTAAACTCCATGCTTCAAAATCCCAAAAAAAGTTTAAAACTCGTTCATATGCAGAATTGAAACATTATAAAGCTTCAAAATGACAATCCAAAACTCTGTTTCAGATCAATAATTTTTTTCATCTCCATCTCACTCTCATTTTAATTCAAATTCGCAATTCAGATTAAAATTTAAAAAAAAAAAATAATTAATTCGAATTGAAATCCAAAACGTCAGTATTCAAAGTATAGATTCAAGGTAAGAATTCTGAAACAAATTTCAATTCTGGTTTCTTAATAAAAATGCTGATTTGGAATAAAATTTCGAAAAAAGTTGTTTTTCTGTACATTTAAGAAATCGTTTTGAAATTCGGAAATAGGCCCAAAATTTAAATACTGAGTTCAGGTGCAAAATTCAGTATGAGAATTGATATTCAAAATTCAGATACAGCCCGTAAAGAGTATCATAATTAAGTTAAAATCATCAGGATGACATTATTCAGCTAAAATTTACAAATTTAAAGTAGAAATTGAGTTTTAATTGTAATTTTTATATGAAAATAACCTGATTTTAACTTTTTTTTTTAATTATACACGCGATTTTAATTACGAAACTGGTTTTCAAAGAATTTTTTTTCTCTTATTTGCTTGTAAAACAAATTGCTGGGAATTCCATAATGTATTGATTTACATTGTTAATTCTGAAGTTTTTTTCTAAAGGTATAAATCAAGCTTAAATTTAAAATTTGGAGTGAATTAACGAAAGTCAGATTTTAGTCAAAATTTAAATCTATTATTTTTAGTTTTGAAAGCTGAAAGAGATTTTCCAAACAAAATTCTTTGTCCAAATCAAATAAGCGGAACTTATTAGATTTTATAGCAAGTTCAAATATTTCAAGTTCCCTTTATTGTAACTATAGGAATTCTTATGAAAAACTGTTAATGTAAAAGAATTTAAAAATTAATTATTAAATATGTAGTATAAAACAAAATTCTTTTAAATTCGTAGTATCCATGCATTGATTAAGCAAAAATATCTAAGTATGAATTGGTCACCAATTGGTGTTCCTACGGCCTTGCATAGGGGTATACAAACAAAAATAATCAATTTCTTATGAATATTGCTAAACGTTCTTCGTATTTTAAATTGTATTTTTTTCGAAAAAAAAAATATGAACAATTACCCAAAACTGAAAAAATTTGTATTTTTGCGGAAAAAATTCTGATTTTCTGTGAAATTATCTAGAAATTTTAGGATGGTTTTTTGTGATGGAAACATCATAAACTTATTTGAAATGCCGCAAAAAAAATCTTTTCAACATTTCACTTTAGAAAAATCAATTAACATTATCAATCTTAGCATGTTTGTCAAAAACAAAGTTAGAAATCCAAAATTTATATTGAAGTCAAATTTAGTTTCGAGTAATTGCCCTGTTTCAGATTGATTTTGTATGAAGTCTCAAATTTTAAATTTTGTTGTATCCTACATTTTGGTTTTTCGAAATTGATGAAAATCGCTTGAAAATCTTTCAAAATGTGTTTTATTTCACATTCAATTTGAAAGGCATCCCCCTCAATTTTTAAGGGGTGGGATAATTCCGTAAAATAAATCAAATTACTACCCAAGCAGATTTTTATGGCAAAATTATACCAAATTTTTTGCCGTAAATTATACCTTATTTTGCTATCATTTGCTATCAACAAACGTTTAGTGAAACCAAAATCGTTGGATTGATTTAGATTATAAATTTCTTATCGATTCAAAAATACCTTAACGATGCCTAGTTTTGCTATAAAAGAGAAATCCACACAGTTTAATTCAAGCACAATGTTATGTTCGTTGTTTGTTTAAATTTCATGACTTTAAAAAATGATGTTTTGTTTCCAATATAATGCTGCTTTAATGATGGCTGTTTTTGCAATCACTTAAAAATCAACACTCAAAATGCTCGCACTATGCCGGTAACGAAAAAGTTTTCATCACAGAAAAATTAATACTAAATCATGGTATTATTTTGACCTCACTTTTCTGCTCTATCGTTATTAATGGAACCTTAATGAAGCCTTGTTTTGTTATGTTGGAAAAAACAAAACTAAATAATGCTTTCATTCTGGTCTCAATGCCTTATTTAGCTAATGATTTAGCATCAAAATTTTATGTATAAAAATGGAGGCGTTTTCGTTGTAAAACCATCACGTATAAATGGACGGTCGGAATGAAGTGGCATTTGATATTCGAGGGTTTTTCGAGTCTGAGATGGTTTGTTTTAAAGTTTAACTTTTTATGGAAGGGGTGCTTCTATACAAAATCAACTTTAAATGGAACATAACTCGCACAATTTGTAGACCATTTTCATGAAATAATATTCTCATTGAACTAATATTCACGTTGAATTATTTGAAGACAAAAAAAATGAAATTAATCATTTTTGGAATTCGATTGCTGTGTTTAAGTCAATTGAATTGAAAATGCCCTTACTGAGTAAGTCAAAAATTGAAAGCAATCCTAAAAAATGCAATAAAAATTCCAAGAATGCGATAACAATGCCACGGAAAATTAAATCCGTCCACAAATGGCCCCTCAATTGTGAAAACACTCTCTGTCTCGATCATAACCAAAGCCAGACAAATGGTCGCGCGTTTAACTTTTTTATATTCCATTGCCGAAATTATCCGCTCAAAGGTGAGTGAAAAATAACTGGCAAAAGTGACTCAAAAACGTGAGTGGAATTTTGCCAGAACATTTAAAAAGCTTCTGTAAAACTGCTGCATCGTAAACCGGAAGCCATAGTAAATGGTGTGCAATCGAAGAAGCAACCGGAAATGAGCATTCTGCTGTTGATTGTGGGTGAAAGCTGCATCATTCCAGCTGGTTTGAGTTTTTTGCTGGGAATATTAAAGCAAAGGATTTTGAGTGCACTTGAATTTGATGTGTTTAAACTGAGTAGGTCTAATAGAAAGCATTAACATATGCGGTGTTTCGATTGATAAACAAATTTTTACTGTTGTTTCACTTATCCTTACAAATGACCTTTTAAAAGTATAATAGTAGGGATTATAGAGCCCACTTTCAGCATTAAAGCTATTCAATTAAAAAGTCTCAACGTCGGCTTCCATGAGAGCAAAGTTGTAACACACACCAAAAATTAAACCATTTCCACGTGAATGGAAAGTTAGTTCGAGGGTGTTGCTTTCTCTGATACCATTCAAACTTTTTACCAGAATCCTGGTTTTTCCTTTTCCTCACTTTATCCACCCGGAACATGAAAGCCAGAAAGTGCAAACTGTTTCGTGTATTTTCCCATACTTGAAAAAAACTCCTGTTCACCAGCTTTGGAATGAATCCAACCTTCAGACCATCTCGTTACGACCTACCTGGTCGGTTGCAACAGAGCGCTGCATTTCCACATGTAGTTATTCCTAACCATATCTTAGCTTTATGCACACATGATGATGATGATAATGATGGGATACGATAATCCCCTACTGATGCTGCTCGTTCATGAATGGCTTAAAACTACCATTTGGTCCGAAAAAGGGAACCAAACACATCCATATCTTAGATAATCTTTACCTTCTATGGTCTTCCGTTAGGGGGACCATTTTCATCCCCCCTTTCCATGGTCAATGGTCAATGGTGGGTTTTTCAAAACCGGGTGGGTAGCCGTCAGACAAGCAAATGTTCTGACGGTTTCTTACCTACTAACCTTGGCAGCTCACCAAAACTGTTTGGTGGCAGGTTGTTTTCTCGAGTAAAAATTTAAACCTAAACCGATGTGAGCCATTCAAAATTATGACAATATCGTGATAGTTTTTTTCTGATTTTGGAAAAAAAAAACAAAAAAATTAGTAATGTTGAGTACCTACACTACACTCAGCTCTAATAGGTAAAATAGCAAAAAGTGGAAATTACTGAAAAAGCAAACAGAATAAAAAAAATAAATTAAAACTTTTAAGAACAGACTAGAAACCAAAGATTTCATGTAATTTAAATAGCGAAGTATATTTGAGCTGAAAACTGTTGTTTTTAGACAGTCATTTTAAGATTTTCATCTGAATACTGTCATCTGAACACTGTCGTCTAAAGACTGTCGTCTGAAGACTATCGTCTGAAAAATGTCGTCTGAAGACCATCGCCTGAAGACCATCAACTGAAAACTATCGTCTGAAGACTGTCGTCTGAAGACTGTCACCTGGAGACAGCCATCTGAATACTACTGTCTGAAGACTGTCATCTGACGACTCTCGTCTGAAGACTGCCATCTGAAGACTGCCGTCTGAAGACTGCCGTCTGAAGACGATCGTCTGACGACTGTTGCTTGAAGACTGTCTTCTGAAAACTCTCGTCTGCAGACTGTCGTGTGAAGAATCTCGTTTGAAGACTGCCGTCTGATGGCTGCCGTTTGACGACAGTCGTTTGAAGACTGTCGTTTGAAGACTGTCGTCTGAAGACTGTCGCTTGAAGACTGTCGTCCGAAGAGTGCCGTCTGAAGACTGTCGTTTGAAAACTGCCGTCTGATGGCTACCGTTTGAAGACTGGCGTCTGAAGACTGCCGTCTAATAACTCTCGTCTGATGGCTGTCGTCTGAAGACTGACGTCTGGAGACTGACGCCTGACGATTGCTGTCTGAAGACTGTCATTTGAAGACTGTAATCTGAAGACTGTCGTCTGAAGACTGCCGTCTGAAAACTGTCGTCTGAAGACTGCTGCCTGAAGACTGCTACATGAAGACTGCCGTCTGAAGACTGCCATCTGAAGACTGTCGATAGAAGACTGCCGTCTAAAGACTGCCGTTTGTAGACGAGCGTCTGAAAACTGCCGTCTGATGACTATCGTTTGAAGACTCTCGTCTGATGGCTGCCGTCTGACGACTGACGTCTGGAGACTGACGCATGACGAATATCGTCTGAAGACTGTCGTCTGAAGACAGTCGTCTGAAGACAGTCGTCTGAAGACAGTCGTCTGAAGACTGTCGTCTGAAGACTGTCGTCTGAAGACTGTCATCTGACGGCTGTTGCTTGAAGACTGTCTTCTAAAAACTGTCGTCTGAAGACTGCCGTCTGCAGACTGCCGTCTGAAGCTTACCGCCTGAAGACTGCTGCCTAAAGACTGCCGTCTGAAGATTGCCATCTGAAGACAGGCGTCTGATGACTGCCGCTTGATGGCTGCCGCCCGATGGCTGCCGTCTGACGACTGTCGTCTGAAGAATGTCGTCTGATAGCTGCCGATCGACGACTGACGTCTGGAGACTGACGCCTGGCGATTGTCGTCTGAAGACTGTCATTAGAAGACTGTCATCTGAAGACTGTCGTCTGAAGACTGTCGTCTGAAGACTGTCTCCTGAAGACAGTCATCTGAAAACTACTGTCTGAAAACTGTCATCTGACGACTGTTCTCTGAAGACTGTCGTATGATTCCTGGTACACGAAGACTATCATCTGAAAACTTTTGTCTGAAGACAGTCGTCTGAAGACTGCTATCTGAAGACTGTCGTCTGAAGACTGTCGTCTGAAGACTGTCGTCTGAAGACTGTCGTCTGAAGACTGTCGTCTGAAGACTGTCGTCTGAAGACTGTCGTCTGAAGACTGTCGTCTGAAGACTGTCGTCTGAAGACTGTTGTCTGAAGACTGTCGTCTGAAGACTGTCGTCTGAAGACTGTCGTCTGAAGACTGTCGTCTGAAGACTGTCGTCTGAAGACTGTCGTCTGATAACTGTCGTCTGAAGACTGTCGCCTGAAGACTATCTTCCAATGACTATCGTCTGAAGACTGTCTTCTGAAGTCTTTTGTCTGATGATTGTCTTCTAAAGACTGTCGTTAGAAGACTGTCGTCTGAAGACTGTCGTCTGAAAATTTTCATCTAAATGGTGTCGTCTGAAGAATGTCTATAAACACGAGTTTAAAAAAAAAAATTTAATCTGATTTAGGGCAGTTAGAAAAAACCTTTAAAAAAAGCTTTTATGTGGTTTGCTTTCAAAACATACCTCTCTGTGAACAGAGGTTTACTCCAGGTGTAACTTTCTCTTTTAATTTGAGTAAATTCTAATATTTTCTCCAGATTCAAACGAGTTACACCATAAATGGACCGAGCAGTCCCATATCATTACCACACCGGTATTTCGGGTGTGGTTTTGTTTCCCTGGCTGAAACCTCCCGGTTCTAACATGAATGTGTAATTACATATTTGCACCTTTCAAGCCGTTGTATGTTTTTTGCTGGACTCGACTTCAAAAATTCACAACACATTCGAAATTTCTCCCCGGTTGGAATGTCCGAGTTTTTGGCTCGTTTAGACACCGTAAAGTCCGTCTCGGTCCGACTCGGTCAGTTTGGGCCAGACAAAGTTCAACCTGCCGGAAAAGGATAAACACACTAAACCGTGTCCGATTTAGCAACGTGTTGTTTGAATATTTAAAGGTGCGGAAGTTTTCCAGCCCTCCTACCTCTTCCATGCGTTTGAGGTTCCGGTGTAGTTGAAATTGTTTCCACATTTTGGAACCGCATCAAACAATCGCTTTTGGATTTTGGGGGATGGAGGGGTACTCGAAACGGATGAAGGTGAACTTATTTAAGAATTAATTAAAAGCAAACGAAGTATTTCCCTATTCAGCTGTGAAAAAGTGTTGTGCTGCTGGCTTGAAAAGTGTCAAATTACTTGAGACGGGATTAGACAAAGTACCTACGGAAGAGATTCGAACCCTTCCCGTTTGGATTTTCCTTCCGAATTTTCCGGAGGCAATGGCTCCAAATCAAACAGGTTTGATGGGTTCGAACTAATTTAGCGTGGCCTAGATTTCCTTTTAGCCCGGTTGAAACAGTAGCTTCTTGAAGCGAGAAAAAAAAAACAAAAATCCCTCCCGCCATATAGTCCATTGTTTGTTAATCAGGAAAACTTTGTTCGAATTTGGACCCTTCTTCGTCTCCTCCTTTTCCAAGGGGACCAAGTGAAGCAAAAGTTTTGGCCGAGCAAGAAGGCAGCCAACCGAAAGTAGAAGTGCGCTAATCGCCAAGAAAACCCACTTCATCCGCTTGTCAATTTCTGGTCTGGGCTGCTTCCAGGGAAACCAAATCGGGAGGAAAAACTTGAACGGGTGGCAAATGATGGAACACTTCTTGTCGGACAAGAAGAGCGGCGGCGCTCGGTGGCCGGGAACAACTTTCGTCAAGAGGATAAACAAATTTGTTTAAGTTCCGATTAGATTAGCATGACGTAGGGGAACATGCCCTATTATGCGCCACCTAAGCGAATCACTGATTTTCTATGTATTCCACGTACGAATTGTGTTAAAAATGGGTGTAATCGTTGAAGAAAAGTGTTTTCTACAAATGCCTATGATTTTTCATTACTCAAATTGCTATAGTTTCTTCAAAAACTTGTTTTTTAAAAACCATATTCAAAGCCACAGAACAAAACTGTGTTGCGAATACGCGCCGCTGTGTATTTAATACGCGCCTAGCAGCCGAACACACCCGAGAGCAGCCGAAGACCGAAAACACACCAATACTTACAAACACTTTGACTGAAAAGATAATCAAAATGGACTAATAGAAATTTAACAAAAACTTAAAAATAGATTTTTTGGGCTGAATTAACGCCCAAAATATGGTTTTAGACTTTTTGTTCATTTCCAATGAAAATTGGCCTTTTTGAAAAATTAATGCTATTTTCAGCCTACTACGATTGGCGCGTTATAAAGAGCGCAAGGGCCGTGATAAAATATACCCATAAAAAGCATATCTAAGCCAGTTCAGTATGATTTTCTAGCATAAAATCACAATTTAGATTCTCCTCTATCGATGTGTCAGAAAATATTGTCTTATTCGTTTTTCTCTGCTTGGTGACACCTTATTGAAAGTGTTTTAAATTTAGATCGAAATGAAGAAAAACCTCAATTGTGAAATTATCACGACACAGGGGCATTTTAAGGAAAAATTCATACTTGCCATGACTAATCACAGTATTTAAAACAAATTGGTAATATTTTGCTAGCTTAAAATGTTACAGATTCTTCAAAACAAGGGTGGCGCGTATTAGCCACATGGGGCGTTATATGAACTTTTCCCCTAATGATGGACAGGACGCAAAAGTGTTTGGGAAGGGATGTTCGAGAATTTGCGCTGGAATATGAGAACTTTATGCTGGAATTTACTGTTACTGGGGAGGAGGTTTAAGACATAAAATTTGCCTGAAAGTGTTACAATAAGCCAATTGAACCTTTTGTCTACATTTTTGCAGCTTATTATTGAATTATATTTTCAAATTGTGATTGAATTTTGAACTATTGTGTATGAAAAGCATTTGTAAATTAATCTACCCAGGCACTAGATGAATTCAGATATCAATATTTGTTTGCTGATATCGTTTTACCTGTACCTTCATGCTGGAATGAGATTTAATTAATAATTTTCAGAACAATTTAGATATCATTTTTGGCATTCAGTGATCGGCTAAAAATTTTGGATGCTAATCGTGGAATGGATTAACTTGAATTTTGGATGGGTTGTGTGAATAGCAGGTCTTTTTTTACCAGCGCAACCCAAATTAGCATAAACGTACCTATAATTTGTTTTTAAAACTTTCAAATCGTAGAAAAAAACTGATTGTTTTATTTTATAACAAGTTTTTTTTTATATAAAAATTGGAATCAAAGTTGTGAAACGTCGTTTGAAAACATTTTTCTACTCATGTAAGCCGCTTCCTTCTTTATTTTGTCGCTCCGAGAATTTCTTTGGGCCCGGCTAGTTAAACTACCAAAATGAGCGTGGTGACAAAAATCTTAAATTCACAGATTTGAAAGGCTCTTTCATAAAAAAAAAATTAAAAAAATTATTCATTGCTGTTTCGAAGAAATTCTCGTACTTTTCCCGTAATACGGCACATTAGGCGGCGCACACCCTTTTCGTCCACCGTTTTGGCGATTTGATTCCACCAGTTTTTCATTTGAGTCATGTTCCTAACAAGTTTTCCCTTTGCCTTAAGCCTCCGCTTCGTGATTGCCCAGTATTTCTCTATCGGCCGGAACTGGGGGCAGTTTGGGGGGTTGAGGTCCTTCGGTATTACGCTGACCCCGTTCGTTGCGTACCATTCCATAACCGTTTTGCTGTAATGGCAGCTTGCGAGGTCCGGCCAAAACATTACTGGACGGTCGTGGGCACGAATAAACGGCAGAATCCGTTTCTGTAGGCACTCTTTTTTGTAGACTTCTGATGTCATTGTCTTGTCAGTGAGAAAGACTTTGGTTTTCTGTCCACAACTGCATATCCCCTGCCAAATCATGTACTTGCAGGCGAATTTATCCGCAAACACGAACTAAAATTTTGCAGGTACATCCCCCCGAGCCGTCGCCAAATAATTTTTTTGACCTGGGATTTGCCCAAAGTCCGCCTTCACGTAGGTCTCATCGTCCATCAGAATACATCCGTCGAACTTGGTCAGCACTTGGTCGTACAGCTTTCGAGCACGGATTCTGGCCACATTGTTCTGCTTCAGCGTCCGATTTGGCTGTTTGCTGGCTCGGAATGACCTTATTCCTTCCCGGAGACGAATTCGTCGCACCGTACTGTGAGCGGCCTGGAACTTATTGGCCAAATCGCGGTCTGAAAGATTAGGATTCCTCTTGACGGCCTTGATGACTTTCCCACGCAGTTTCCGGTCGACAGTTCCACTCCGACGCTTCGAATGCGGCTTCCGAGCCGTCGTCAATGTCTCCTTGTACTGCTTGATAACACGCCATACGGTATTTCTTGGCATTTTAAGCTGTTTAGCTAGCTTCGATGCCGACAACAATGGATTTTCAAGAAAACTGTGCACAATTTGATCTCTCCGTTCGGCTTCCATGGCGGTTGTTTACAAATTGCTATCGTCTGGTGTTATGACATAAATACATGGTGAAAGGTAATGAATTTCCCGACACGTGGGTGAAAAAAGTTTCCAAATCCGTCCACTAGGAGCGCCACAATGAGCAAAAGAATTTGTTCCAATATTATATGAAGCAGACTTTAATGCAAAAATTCGACATAAATTATCTTAAAACTCGCTTAAACAAATTATACCAATTTAGTAGGTATATTTGAGTTATCAAACGTTTGTGTTCAATTTTGTAGAATAGAGTTTTATCATAAACTTAATAAAATTTGAGTTATGCTTCTCAGAGTAGAACATTTGCGGCAAGCGAAAAAATGACATTTCTTGTATTTGGTCCGCAATATGTTAACATCAAAATAAAAAAACAAAGCTATGTGAAATGAAATGATAATAAAGCATACTCGCTAACTTTCAGCTACTCAGTTCAGAGTGACGGCTATTCAGTTGTCGCCAAAACAGCACCTTCTCAGTTCTGACTAAACGGCCTTTACTCAGAACTGACTAACAGCCTTTTCGCGACAACTGAGTCATGGTTACTCAGAATGCGCGAATAATTCGGTTTTTGGCCGCTTTTTTCATGCTTGAATAGATAAAACCTGTATTTTTATTCAGACAAATGATGGATTGGTTGATTTCATAAATAGCAAAAGTCAAAATAATGTGCATAAACCTTTATTTTTTTTGAATCCACAAACTTATTGCAGATAATTTTTCGCCCGTCGGGTTTTGTCTCCCGGGCCGGGACCCATTATACCGTACCAGATTCAGCTATGGCAAATATATTTGGACCATCATCTCTTCGGATTGATATCTAGAAATTACCTTTAAAATAAATATTCACCAAGTCCGACCGCCTCGCTCAAATTGATCATCATTTACTCAGTTGACGTATTCAAGCACTCGAGTTCTCTGAGTGCCGAATTTTCTGACGTCTGAATAATTTTTCCGCTGATATTTGAGTTCATTAAGACCAACTGTTGGCTGCTTTATAATGTGGCGACGTCTGAGTAAAAGGTAGCCGAGCTCTGGGTATTTAAAATTTAGCGAGTATGTGCTTCGAAAAAAAAATTAAAATTGAAATGATTTTCTTATATGTTTTTCTTTTCATTTCTTCGAATTTGTCGCTCGAATTTGGCTCAGATTTACTCGGATATTGCTTGATTGTTGTATTGGAAAATTTGAATTCGGTTTTTGTAAGGTTTTTCAAAAGCGTTACCCGGAATAGTCCAGCCCGGATACATGAAAAAAACATGGAGTAGTATATTCCACTTTTGGCCTAAGACATTTTATTTACGACACTATATAACGTTCTTTAATTCAACCAAATTTATTATTGTAAATTTCAAATTGCAATTACCAGAAACTCAAATCTAGTCGTTCAAAAACGTTTACTCGTCTTAAGAATGTTTTTTTTTTAAAGAAGTGTAAACAATCCTGTTTGGAATTTGAAATCAACCATTTGGATTTAAAAATTCAATTATCAAATACTTATTTGACACACAAACAAGTTGGAAGCCATGCGACAGATCTTTACGATACTCTACCGAATAAGCGAATTCAGGACGCCAAAATTTCTAAATAAATCATTGGAACATAGTAACTGAAAATGATGTTCTCTTGAGTTATCATTTAAATTTTTTAAATAAGTTTTTAAAATGGTAAGACTTGAAAAACTTTTCTTCTGTAATGTTAAAAATCTCATCTTTTTCATCTTTATACTTTCTATTATGTTAAAAACAAAACAAAAATCAGGCAATACCCGCGCACATCTGACCAAAATGCGGTTTTTTTTTTTTAATAAAAAGCGAAAGATTTGGTGAATAAAAAACAATCGATAAGTGAGTTTTTATCAGGGACACCAGCATCTAGGAGAAATTATTGTTATTTGTTGCAAAAATCATACATTCCGTGAACTTAATTTGAGTTTTAAGTATGAATTTGGCGAAAAGTGTGAAAAAACCAGGGCAAAATTTAGATTATTCCTCTAGGAAACCGCACCAGTCCGGGCAGTTCTAAATTTTTCTTTGAAAACCCGAGCAATCCCGTATAAAACCTGGCAATCTGGAATCTTACTTTACAGGATTTAATATTTCAATTGATGGCAACAAAATATTCGGAGCTAGAAATTAAAAACTATTAAACCTGTGTTTGGAATTCCTTTATTATTATTTTTATTAGTTTTTTATTGGTAATTCAAAAGACAAAATTTCCCAACCTTTACATTGTCATAATAAACTTTCAATGATGAATTGAACATGTTGTATTTTTATTCATTATAAGTTTATTATTTTTAACTTCAAAAATGAATTTTTTCCAGCCTTTTTTTGATAACTAAAAGAATTTCAGTATGATTTTATCTCTAGCTTTGATAACTGGCACTCTTGAAAAAAAATTAAATTCTTCTTTTAATCATACTGAATTCAATCATCAATTATGTGTTTCAAATAAATGTTCATATGTTAAATAGTTTAAAAAAAGGGTTATTTCGAGATTTTAACTCGTATTCATTATATAGTGTTTCTAAAATATTGTTTTTAAATTTTTGAACAAGGTTATATAAAATTAATTTTCAGAAAAATTTCTAAGTAAGAGTATGGAAAATCATTTGAAATATTTTAATATTGGCTATCTAGAAAAACCATTGATTTATAGTTTTGTTTCTAATTATTTTGAATCTAAACTTGTTTTTTTCTTAAGTTTGTGTGATGATCATAAGCAGGAAAATTGTTTAAGAATGTTCGATTTTTTCTTGCTTTTTTTGTATTGTTTTTATTTCTAGCTGAATTTGTAATTTGACCCCCCCCCCCCCTCAACGGGTCCTTCGAACGGGCCTGGTTGGATAATTGGATAGGAAAATTTTCTGATGATTAATCTTGGATTGTTTGAGCTCCTGTGAACAAAATAGTGTGACTGGAATAAAACAAAAATTTAAAGGCTGTCTGCCGTTTTCAAAATTTGAGTGGCTGACAAGTTTACATTTTTTAAATTGGTACTTAGAATGTAAGTATGTTTGACTCCTGTTTTGGCTCCTGTTGGTGGAAAAGAGTAGCTGTAAATCATTTATTTAAAAGGCAAAAAAAAAGATTAAATGGTTTAAATGGTATAAATTTGGTTGGGCTGGTGCTAAGATTATCATTGTATGTTTCATAATACGATATTCTATAAAAAGTTCAGAATATTTCCTTGCATGTGCTTTTGAAAATGATATTTCTTAAGGATCATTATTATATTATCATCTTTCTCTATCGGAACCGGTTATATGGTATTTAGAATGCCTGATAAAAAAACAGTTTTTTCAATCAATGGAGTGTAAGTATGCACTCGATGTTGTAAAAATAAATGGAAATACAGACTTTATAAAATTTAGCAAAATTTTTCATTCTATAATTGACAGAGATGTACTGCAAGTTTTTAAAAATATAATTTTATAACTATTTATAACTTGTACCCCAGAGAAGATATTCGATGTTTTGCAAAAAAATGGATTTCAAATTATGTCTATTTAGTTTAAGTGTTTGAGACTGCTCGTTTAAAAGCTGTTTAATCGTAGAATAACTGCTAAAAAATCGTAGAAAAACTGCTCTGCATAGCCAATGGATTTGTTGACTCATTTAACCTCGAAAAAACAATTCTGAAGGCTCTAGCCAGTTAATCCTGCCATTTCTAAATAATTTTCATTGATTTCAGATATTTTCATACAGTTATATTTTGTTCATCAAGCTTCTTCTATTAGACAAAATCAATATTTGAAGACAATCTTCATTTCAAGCTTTATTGAATTTTCTGGATGATTTAATATGCTAAAATTTTTTCTTCCATACAAATTTCCATACAAAATAAAAGCGCGATGCGCTAATTCAGGAATCAACTTAATCATCTCAAATTTTACACTGATGCTAGGTGAGCCAAAAGACATCGAAAAAGCATATGCGAGCAACAAGTCATTTTGCAGGGGCCTAGTATACATTCAGGCGCAAAAGATCTAAGTAAATGTTTTATAAGGGTAACTCCTAATACACCAATCACCTTTTTGATTATTCTTTGATTCTATTATGTTATGAGTCTACTTGGTTGAATGATTCAACTGAATCAAAGCAATCGAAAGATTCCTTTCATTTCAACCACGGTACTGTGGTTGAATTAAAAGGAATCTTTCGATTGCTTTGATTTAGTATTCTTTGATCATTATCAGCTTTTTGATTTACTTACTTAGTAATGAAATATCTCCAAAATTAAATCTTTAATGAACGAAATTTACCTGATTTCATGACATTGATTGACTTGTAATTTTATTCTTTGATTTGATCAAATTTACCAGTTTACTAGTTTCATAACCCATAAAAAAATAAAGATAACTTTCAATGAAAAAAAGCCCCGACTGCCCTTTGGGGTTTTTCACTTTGAAGTAAGAATCAACCATCTTCTCGGAATTTACAGCAGCCATTCAGCTAGTCAGCCAGCCAAACTCATTTATTTTTCATTTCCCGAAAGAGCACTAAAATATGGTTGTCAATTTCCCCGCACCGGTAACTTCAAATATCGCACAAAATAGGATTATCTCCAACTACCCGTTGTTGTTTGCTGCTGCTGCTGTTCGGATAAAGTTTTCAAATTCATCCCCCTTTACCCCATCAGTTCGGTCCAGCCATTCGTTCGCCAACCACATCTTCACCTGGCCGATCTCTGGTTGATGGTTCCAAATTTCCTGAAAACATTCGCACCCACCCAACCCAAAAAGGAAAGAGCAAACCATCATTTGCATATTCATTTAGAAGTTCGCCCCGCTTCGATAGGTAAAAATCCGAAAACCCGAACGAGAGCCAAGGTACAAATTATGAGACCGGCTTACCAGGAATGAAACGGTTCATCATCATCAGCATCATCATCCCCCCTTACCTGGGCTCGTTTTGTTGGTTGATGTTCAGTTTTTTTTCCTTGAAAGTTGGCTCCCACCTGAAGGAAAGTTACCGGAAGCAGCCTAGAGACGCACTTGCCAGTTTTCTTCAACTTTAGAGAAAGATAGGCGTGTTTGTTTGTTTGTTTTTAACTGTGTATGGAAGGCTGTGTGCGTTGGGATGAATCAGTATCAGAGGGGCAACCGGTATCCAAAGATTACGATAAGTCGTGAATGAAGTTATGTTCGGGAGAGAGAAGAAAAAAAGGTGGAAATCGTTAACGAAACAGAATAATCCCAAACCAAACAAAACGAAGGTTGTTTTCTAGCTACTTATACTTTTGTTTCCTTGTGTCCCATTCCGCTAAGTATTTAGGATGAATTATGCAAATGTGAATAAATTTTTAACCTAAGTTATTATTTTATTACCTTTATCTGGTTGTTTGCATGCGTGTGTGTATGTGCGTTGAAATTCGAAGGTGTACGGTTGTGATTTTCTTAGAACAGTGTTGATGGAACGAAATTTTACTCTTAGACAAACCTCAGTTTTTATTTCTAAGGCACAAAGAAATTTATCTAGAGACGGAAGTGATGAATATTTATAAGTTCTATCCTTAACCAAGATAAAATAAATGACGGAAAGTCAAGTCCCATTTCGCTTATCACTGGCAGGTTCCTTTTGCTGATGAAAAAATTCATGAACAGAAACAAAGAAATATTCCAACTTGCTCTAGCATTCTCACAATACTATTCACATTTAGCTAATTCAATTTTAAAACAAGAAAAAAAAGCGAAAATCCAAAAACAACAGTATCAAAAGCAACCACTGTAACAAGACAAAGTGAAAGGAACGATAGAGTTCCGATAAAGCAAATATCAAATGTTAGACTTTAAGTACAGAGAAGTAAATTGTTACGATTCCATTTGTACAGAGACTAACCATAGAGTTTATAGCGTATGTATAATTTTATTTCCCCATGCTCTACTTAAACATTCCTTACATTCCGTGAATTGTGATGTTATGGTTTAGTGAATGAATACATTCACTTTTAAACTTACTTTTAAGGAAAACTTTGTTTGAGAAAACTTAAGCTTAATAAAGAAGACAAACGGATCCAGTTTTATGTTATAGTATTAAACATCCATATAACTTTAACTCTACTTCATAAGCTTTTCTTCCCATACCTAAAATACCTTTACAAACCAAACACTCACACTCAAATCTATTCATCTCTTAGCCCTAGCGCCACGGTGTGAGATTTTTAACAAGAAAAAAAACCCGTAAGAGCAACAAGTGAAGACTACATTGGAATAGACTTAAACAAACTAGCAGTTATTGTATGGAACATTTCGATTCAATAATAAGATATACACAAACATATGAAGAAACTATGTACGTATGGATTGATAGTGTGTGATATAAATAATTAAAACAAAATTAAGACAAAAAAAAAAACAGAACAAACGAACAACGTAAACCAAATTATGTATCATTGCACATAATACGATTGTACATCTTGTAATTTTTAAAAATAAATTTTAATATGAAAAAGCATCATGTTCTAAAAAATAATGGTTTCAATTCTTATTCATCTAAAGCTATCCGAATTCCACTAAAATGCGAAAATCTAAGGTAAGTACGAGTTCAATTGAAAAGAGTTCTTTTTTGTTTTAAGATACCTAAGTGATGATTCGAAAATCATGTTTGATGAATTTCATTGCATACCTTAAGGCGCTTTAAGCAGATGATTTGACTTACCTGAGGAATTAAATTGAGAGCTATTTTCTTAACATTGTGGATTTTATTACGAGACATTTCGAGTTGTAAATTGAAGTTATTTTCATTGAGTTCAAAATACACATAGATACAAGCACTTTTGAGAAACCTTCAATCCTTAAAACTTTATATTTTCACTGTTACTGACCAAATTTTCCAAATAATATGAAAAACGACTGTTGGTGTTTTTTTGTATTTTATCCAGGTTTTGGTTATTTTCGGTTTTATCCAGGTGTGCCCGGTATGTATTCAATACAAAATTTTGGAACAATCTGGCCCTACCTCATTGCCTTGTTTTCATTTAAATAGTCTTGATTTTGCCCGGTTTTATTCACCTTATTTGGAAGATCAAACAAACAAAAATAGTTTTCTTTTATTTATGCCTTAAAAACGAAATGTTTTCAGAAATTTTTATATAAATAATCATGAAAGGATTTTCGGAAGCCTAAGATACGATTCAAAATCTGTCGATTAGTTTTAATGTATTTTTTTTAAATTTTTGTTGAGTAATTTCTGGGTTATAACAAAATTTTTCCGGATATTGCCCAGATTTTTGGTCGTCAGTTTTTTATATAAAATTGCCCGGATTTCTCCTGCCCTGATACGTGCTGAAAAATTTCTGGCTTACTCAATTTTAGTTTTTTTCTTGTTAAAATGATTATCATTTTCATAGAACAAATTTGGTCTCTTAAAAAATCTCAGTTCCTCAGTTTATTCAAATGATGATTTAAATACTTTGAATCTGCGCTGCGGTACATATTTACCCGAACGGCTTTGGAGAGTTAAAGAAGATAAAAAAAAAACATTAACTCGACTTAACAATAAAGCTACTGTTTAGTTTTAGTTGAACAGATATCTATTCATTAGGATGGCAGCTGTCTACATTTTGTAGGTGTGCTCCAAAAAACTGACCAGTACAAAATTTGAGCTTAAACGGACATGATTAAGAGGTTCCTCATAGTATCGGGTTTTGACCCCAAAAAATTACGAAGGAAATCTGGGAAAATTTAAATTTCAATTTTGTGCCAAATGACTGAAAATGAATTATACATTGAGATCTGGTGTTACCTCGAGAAAAAAAAATTGCTCAAAATTTGACTGTGTGGGACTTAGATAATCGGTTTTTCGAAGATCGGCTTAGTTTTTTTTTCAGACATAAAACAGATATTAATGTTTCATACATTTCTAAGTCATTTGGCGATTGAGATTATTCTTGATCTAGTTTTCAAGGTTTCTCTCTCGGTGTTCTATTTTTAATTTTTTTCTCATGTTCTGATTTCTTTCTTGGTGATCCACTTTGAAAAATCTCATATACACTTGTATTTATATTTGAGGTACCTACTCAGGACAAAGAGGGTATTAGTGCATAGATGCTTTTCTCGAGACTCGATTAGATTTAGTATTAGAATTAAAAAAATAATTGAATGATCCTATATCATCTGAACTGTTTACTCCACTTGTAGAAAATTTATGAATCATTCATATAGTTGAGAGAAGATGAATTAGTCAATCCAAAGCAGATCACAGTTTAAACTAAGTTGCCAGATTGCCCGAATTTATCCGGGTTTGCCCAGATATTTAATATAAAATTTAGAATGAGTCCGGTCCGGCCCGGTTGCCCGGATTTCATTGGAATTGCCCGGATTTTGCCCGGATTTATTCTCATTTTCATCCTCAAATCACACTTTTAAAAACCAATTGTGCTATTTTTTTTTATTTATGCGTCCAAAACGAAATTTTCTGACCTAGTTTCATAAAAATAATCATGAAAGGTTTTTTGAAAGCCTAAAATACGATTTAAAATCTGTTGTTAAATTTGGATAAAAAAAATTGTTTTTCAACTTTTTTTTCTTGATTCTTGATGAGTAATTTCTAGGTTTTGACCAAATTTGCCCAGATATTGCCAGGATTTCGGTCGACCATTTTGAAATCAAATGCATGGATTATGCCAGTTTTTAGATAAAAATAGTCCGGTTTTCCCGGCCAGGATACGTGCGGAAAAAATTCTAGCAACCTTAGTTTAAAAGTTTCCGTTTCCAAACGTAAATCTTGCCGAACGAAATGATCTTATAGTTGTTCTTTTTTATTGATATTGATTATTAAAAAAGATATAAATTGTTTATAGGGTGAGTACTCTTACATGGACTTGGAACTAGAGCCTACTTTAGCTCTAAAATGTCGAAAATTGTGAATAAATTATTCCGCTGCCTTTGGATTGTGATACACTCCTATTATACACACAATGAACTTTTATTCTTTCTGAATCCTACCATACCATACCATTTTTCCATAAAAAAGTATTTCTGATAAAATTTTCAAGAGTTTTAAAAATGTACCTCCTCATCAGGCAACCCAATTAGTGAGGCGCGTTTTGAGAAATTAGAAGAAATAAAGGAAAAATACTTTCACTGTGAAGAATATGAACCATAGGTACTACCTATTTTTCCTAGAATAAAAGATAATCAAAGGAAACCCCGGAAAATTTATAAAGGGTTCAAAAATAGGACACTTTCGACTTTGATGTTCCATATTTAGACCTGATGTGTCACCTTTGTGTCAATATGAACAAATCAACATAGATACGAATCTATAATTGGGACATATTTCAGAACCAATATTGTATGTTTTAACATTTTTTTGCCTGCTTTACGCAAATAAACTACAAGTAAGCAAACTATAATTTTTTTAGCTATTGTTATGTTGATAAAGCTGACGAGGAGTTTAAGTGTGTGAGATATTCAAGCTGCAAATCTTTCAATAAATGAGTAACCTAAGCTGAAAATTTTCATTGAATCCTGCAGATAAGATAATTAACTATAAATAAATTTCTTAAAAGATATAAACCTCCCGTCTATTTATGAGAAATACATGATTATTAAAAAACCACCATTTAAAGGGTCCAAAGTAGAGCAACTTACTTTACTAATGCATTGATCGGATGTCAAAATGCTGTCATTTTGATAGATTTTGTTTGATGGTTAAAATAATTAAATAAATAAGGAAATAAAACCGATTTAAAAATTTATATCTGATGAAGGAAAGATGAGCTTGACTGTTAACTTTTTGACTTCTTATGAAGTTAAAAAAAAGTTATGGGGCTCAACCGGGATTTGAACCCGGGACCTCTCGCACCCAAAGCGAGAATCATACCCCTAGACCATTGAGCCACCTGCGGATAAATTATTTAACCTTATTTTTTTTAGGAAAAAAAATCACAGGTTAAATGAAACCAATGCGATAGCCTCATCGTGATCCAAGTTTATACGTTAAAAAAAAACTTTAAAATTTAATCATACAGTCAATTGGTTTTATTGTACCTTTATTGAAACGTAGAAACAGAAATAAATTGTTGCACACAGCTGCGTCACAACGTCGATTTGGCAGCAGCACGGCGAAATGATAAAACGATGGTAAGTTGGTTGAACTGAATTTTCGAAGATATATCAACTTTAACGAAATACATTGCAAATATTTTATCACCTACATACAATTTTTCATTAGACCGTTTCATGTTAGCATGATTTTTCTAACATTTTGTTAAATGGTAGCCCCACTCCCGCTTGGTGAAAAAAATGACTTTCTGAAAGTTACAGCTCAATTGGTTGAAGCACGAGCTGGCGCAATTGTATAAAAATTCTTGGTAAAATGTATGTAAATCAATATTCTTTCATTCTTTATGTTCTTGAATATTCCTTTAATATGCTGTATTGCTCAAAATTGCTGAATGTGTAGATCAAACAATGAGGTACAAGTTTGTTGAAGAGAGATATTCGCAATTGAAGGTGTGGTGTTGTGTGTTTTCGCATTTCGTTGATATTTCGTTAATGGTATAAGAGTGCATTACACTAGTTGATCAAATTTAAAAAAAGTCGTAAATTTATCAACTGACCCTCGTTTCTTATGTAAAATTAGGCCCTGAATTTCAAAATTCTTTTAACGAATAGTCACCGTTGATTATAATTGTATGCTAGTTTTAATGGCATTGCGGTGAACGTTACTACGAAAATTCTTTATAGAAGAATTACAGACTGAAAATTAAATGACGGATAGATAAAGCAGAGGCTTAGAAGGAGAAAAATCTATAAAGAATTTTCGTCGTAACGTTCACCGCAATGCCATTAAAACTAGCATAAAACTATAATCAACCGTGACTATTCGTTAAAAGAATAAAAATTATTTGGCTTTGGGGGGTTCAAATAAGGGCTAAATATTTCAAAAAATACAGTTCATAAAATAAAAAGTTGTCAGAAGTAGGGACGTTTACGGTACTTGCGTGAAAACAATAAGTAGCGCTGCCGATAAAAACGGAATCCGAAAAACAACACATCGCTTGAACTGGTTCAGCAATAGGAAAGCTTCACCAGAGCCATGCGGTCTAGACTTTTTGTCCGATTGGGAAGCACGTGCTTTACCAATCCATCGGGTTGGATGTATGGGTAAACGTTATTGCGCTTCTCGCTATAACTTCTCTCAGCCATTCAACTGATGTGGGACAAAGGGTCTAGAACGCACCTTTGAAGCTTTCCATAAAATATGCTCTTGGCTCATTTTCAACATCTGTAAATTTTCTCCTACTAAGCATCTGCTTTATCTATCCGTCATTTAATTTTCAGTTTGTAATTCTTCTATAAAGAATTTTCGACGTAACGTTCACCGCAATGCCATTAAAACTAGCATAAAATTGAATTTCAAAATGCAATTTAAATCATTTTAAGAAGAACAGAGTTTTAGTTTTGCGCTCAAAATATGACATTAAGGGGGGGGTAGGGTCTAACGGGTATAAAAAAAACACCATTTTCACGATTTTTTCTAGAGCTATCGTTCAATCAAATGCATTCAAATTTTTTGCATTATACAAAGCATTGTTAAAAGAACATTTAGTAATTTTTTCTTAGAAAAATATTGAAAAATAAGCCGGTGACGGAGCATTTTCGAGGATGCCTTTTAGAAAACAGGATTTGCGGTGGACACTGTATCTCAGCACAGAATCATCTGAATTAAAAAAGTCAGAGCAAAATATTTTTAATAGATGTTTTTCTGGACCCCAACGTTTTTATTTAACTTAAAAATTTTTTTATGAAATTTTTGTGGCTGTTTGAAGTAAAAACTACGATTTTTCACTTAAAAATCCGTCATTTTTCACCTCTAAAATCTCCCCAAAGTAAAAAAATCAAAAAAGAAAAACGTTGGGGTCTGGTATTTTATATGTAGAAAATATGTTCCAAATTTGAAAAGAATCGGATAAGTAGTTTTCAAATGACGATGTCCACGGACTTTAAAAATGTGCTTTCGAGAAAAGCGCGTTTGAAGTTTCTGCTCTTGCTTTCTTGCAGTAGTAGATAGGAGGAGATAAAGGCCTATAACTTCAACAGTTTTGCTTCAATTGTCTTGAAAATTTGACACAACATTCTTGAAATGTTTTACAATAAGAAAATAAAAAAATAAAAAAATCGATTTTTTGAAAGTGTTAGACCCTACCCCCCCCCCCCCCTTAACATACCATCAATTGGAATTTTTTTCCTCATATTGAAGGTTAGTCAAACTTCATAATTCAACAGATAATGATTGAAAACATTGTGATTTCTTCGTTTGAAATTGATTTTAAATGTTCACAAAATCAAAATTTTGAAATGTTAAAATCTAGTTTGAAACCGCTGCTAAATTTTTTTTTCTGAAATGTATTATATGTTTTCGATCTAAAATCTTCATACATCAGCAATATCGTAAATCGTACTCGAAAGTGACTCAAATAAATGATAGCAGGTTTATCCACATTAAATATGAAGAGAAACGATTTCAAATTGTTGACGTTTTGCCCGAGATATTTGGATTTTCGTACCAGTACTTTGTAATTTTTACAAACTATACAGTAAAAACACTTTTGTAATTGAAAAGTAACAGCTAAGTTTCGCTAAATGGAACTCCGAAAATATTGTGCCTGTGTAAAACTTCCAAACGTGATTTTTTACATAAAATCTTTTAGATTTATCATCCAATTTAATTTTGTTTTATGTACAATTTCAGATTTCAATAGAATTGAATCGATAAATTTCTAAAACTTTAGGAATACAAAATTTAAAAAAAAATCCTTTAAATTGTTTATAAAATCATGATATTTTTTCAAAACCACGCACCACTGAGCGTTACCAAGAATAAAACATAAATATCTATGTGTTGCAATTTAAAAAAGAGATTTTTGTCGTGACCTTCCTTTTTTATGTCTGTTTCATTAAACATTTTTCACTATAATCAGGATCAAGATTTGGAATCAAGTAAGGATCCAAGTTCAAGTTCGAGAATCGAGTTCTGGATCAGTATTCAGATCCTGATCCGGATTTTTTACCGGATCAGGATCTGAATCGGGATCGTAATAAAAATCACAATCTGGGTTTAGTTCAGGATCTAGATGAATTTCCGAATTAGAATCAGTATCTCATGGTAAAGTTTCGTAGCTTGATTATAATGAGCACCAGTATCGTGATAGAGATCAAATATTTAAAACAGGTTCTGATTTTGACTCATATATATGTTCAGGAAGAAATTCAAAATTGTTTTCAGGTACGGATCAGAATACAGATTTTAATTTTGAATTGTGATAAAGTTTATGAATTAATAAAAAATCTCCCATCAAGAGCTGAAAGAAACTTTAAAAAGCTGAATATGACTAACATACTTTTAAAGAAAATAGTTCGTAAACTGTTCTTATGCAATCCATTTGACGGTACTTGAAAAAAGACTTGCTGCATTTTATCTTTTTCGTAAATTATATTCAGATTACACTAATTTACAGCATTTTTAGCTGAATAAGCTAAAGATCACTTTTTATGTGAAATGGGGTGCTGAATCTTTAAAAAATATTTAAATAACTTACTTGTTTGAAACTCAAGCTTTAATGGGATTTCAATATATTTGGTTCGAAAGAAGCTAAAATTAGGTACTAGTTTTTCATTATTCACTTTTTTTCACAGGCCAGTTGTTTTCTTAAGAATAATTTTCTACAAGCCTAAATTAATACACATATTTTGCTTAGGGACTACAACACGATTGGACTTGAAACAAAAAAGTCATTGTGGGGCAAAGATTGTATTTTGGCCGCAAAATGTCGTTTAACACCCAATGAGTAAATTTTACGCATTGCGTTTTAGGCGACAATTTGCAGCCAGAATACAAACTTTGAACCGCAATAACTTTTCTATCCAGTCGTGTCCAATCGTGTTGCTGTCTTTGAGTGAAATTTTTTTTTCCTAATTTAGGCTTTAGGATAATTTTCATAAAAAGCAATCGATCACCGAAGAAATAAGTTAACCTAGGCTTGCCAGGTACTTTCAGAAAAAGCGGGACATTCCAAGAAAAAAGCGGGGCACAGCTGAAAAAACCGGAACGTTATAGAAACTTTTATAAAAACAAACTTCATTGTATAACCGAACTAATACGTTTACCATCAGCTAAAGTTGTTTATAGAAAGTTCACTAAGTTTTTTTTAACACAGACTGATTTTGTTCTATTTTTCTTGCATGATTTCTATTTACACGGGTTTTGCCATCTGCACCGTTATTTTCCATGGTTCTCGCGAATTAACACGTAATTTGGTAGAAAATATTACAAGTCCTAGATGTAAACGGGTTTTGTACCGCGTAAAAAACTTTTAAGAATTTTGTATAAAAAATTGATTGTTTGGTAATTTGTATAAAAACTTGACAGCTCAAGAAAACTTCCATCTTTGTTTCCTTTTGTTGGACAATTGAGACGAAAAACGTGGTGTATAATACACCTAAAGCTTAGTTCTTTTAGAAATGGGACACTTTCTTTTGCTAATAGCTCGTTTACTAGTAATCGGACATTCAAAATTTTGTGAAAAGTACTATCCAATCTATTTGTTTGAAAATTTTGAATTTACGCGTTTTTGAGATATTTACGATACAACAAAAAATGAAAAAAATAATTTTGCACAGTTTCTTTCAAAATCCATAATTAACAAATTGATAGCTGTCAAAACCGTTGATTATTCAAAGAATTACTATGTGTGAGTGGTGGAAAAGTATGCACACAGTCAAAAATGTCCACAAAGTTCAAATAAAGCATTGGAGTGAAGCACATGATCGGCAACTACGGTTAAGGGTCATATGGAAAGTCAAGTCCCATACAAGCATTTTTAAAGTGGAATAAGTGAAAAACTAAAGGTGGAACGCTGAAAGGTTAAAAAAAAATCTCCGATAAGCTGAAAGTATTGCCTAGTAATGAGTCATTCAAACCCAACCTCAAACAACAATTTTTTGCTAGTTCCAGAGCTCTTAAGCTGTACAGCCAGCACAGAGACAATGGGAAAAATGATTTTGATTTGATTACGAAATACCCTATTTCAAACAAATTCCAGCGTTTGAATCCTATACCATGTCTGATTGTGGCAAGGTCCCGAGCATATCAAAGTATGTATTTGCTGGTTATTTTGTATAAAATAAAATAATTTGCTTCAGTTCTGCTCTTGTGCAAAAAAAACAACCATTTTTAAAACGAAAACTTAGATTTTTGCTGTTTTTAAAAGCCTAAAAAGATAAATTTTCTATACACAGAGTATTCTTGTATGTACACTTCGCAACCTTCGATCTATACTAACCGATTAAACTTGATCTTCAATCTCATGATGGTTTCACTTCGTTATTGTCAGATTATGCCAGCAAAATTTGCAATAAAAACGCTTTGAAGTTGCTCAAAAACAATCAAGTTTTGTTAATTTCCAAACAGTTGTATCCACTAAATTGCCCTCAGTTTCTTTTAAAAGAGACGTATTGATCCAAAAAGTAACAGAAATTAAAGGAGAAGGTTGTAGCGATCTAAAATTCAGATTAGACGAAGTATGAGTTTGAAAAACTGATGAATATCATGACTGAAAAAAGTGTGCGCCGGCCGATGGGAGGTATCAAGAATTAAGCAGATTTTTTCCTACAAAAAACTTTAAATATTTTTTTCAAATTTTTTCATGAATTATCAAAACATTACCTTCATTTCCTTCATAGAAACTATTTAGATCAAACGAATGGTTTTCGAGATACACGCATTCGTAACTGTCCCATTCCTAAAAGAACTAAGCTTTAAGGCAATTTAATTAAGATTCCAGCGAAAAAATAATCTCTTAAATCCTGCAATGAAAAACGTGGTGTACAGTCTCCCCACAATCATTAGTCACTTAACGTATCATTCCACAACAAAATATTCGGTTTATTAGGGTGATAGCGGACCAAACATCAAGCTTTGCATGGATTTCAGTCATTAAATATTCCCTTTTTTATTTTAAATATGATTTTGTTTTCAATTTTGTTGAAAAATAGCATAATTTACCGAAACAATCAACGTTTTTCAAAACCACAATCATGGGTCAAAATTGTAACCCGTAACAATTATTAGTCAAATTGCTCACAATTATTAGACACACAGAAGTCCATGGCAACACCCGAATATCAACATGGAAATCGTCAATATTCTAGCAAACATTCAGGGGCATTCATTCCTAGCATACATTCAAGGGGCATATGTGTTGAGGTATTGGCGTATTGCAGCTCGAAACGACACGCTCAGAGGTCACTGTGATCAAAATGATGATGTTATGAATTCAAATGTCAAAACGCGTAGTGGTTTTGCAAAACATCAAAGAAAATTAAAAAAAAAATCGGTGTTAAATGAGAAATTTCCTAGGATTGGTTGGATAGTAAGTTAAGAAAAATTAAATTACAATGAAGTTTGTTTTTGTTGAATCCATTTCAATGTTAAATCTTTGTTAACTTAAGTTCTCCGAAAAACGTGTTAAGCAACAGCCCAGAAGTCAACCCGGAGCGAGCGAGCATGTTTCCAGTAGCACATTTTTTAAACAGTGCCAAATATTAACTGCCATAAAACCTAGACAGATTTGGTCGTAAGATTTTCAATCATCTTTAACATTGATTTGTTTTCAAAAATTATCATGTTTCAAAAACAAACTTTTTAGATGTGCATCATGTTTCGAAGAAAGATACCTTTGAATGTGAGGAAAACTCTTAACGACTTCCTTTAAGCAAACGGCTACCGGAAAATTGGAAAAAATCGATATCGAATTCTCAGAAAAATTTTAAATTTTTAATGTGTTCTGTAAAATGATCCCATGGTTTTTTCTGTAAAATAGAAAGTTCAAAAATAACTTCAGTTTCAAATGTCTAAAGGCTACAATATGAAATTAAGTGTATTTCAATGATTTAAAATACTAGCCTTATAACATAAGGAATTCTATTCGGATGTGATGACTGAGCTAGAAAGTATGTTAAGAAAAATCCTAAATTTTATATCCAATAACACTAAACAATCTTTGGACTTTTCAATTAAGCCAAAAGACAATATTTTGCTTCGAATATTGCAAACCACCTTTGAGTGAAAAATATTCCTTGATTCTTGCAGTACATTTCATGTGAACAAAGCACAACCCTAACTTATACCCCAGAAAAAATATTCGACGTTATAAAAAATGTTTGTTTTAATTTTTTTTTATTTTAGCAATTTTTACTGCTTATTTGAAATCTGTTAAACCATAGGATGAGAATAAAAAGTCTTAAAAAATTGCTTTGCATAGCTAGAGAACTTAGTGGTTCATATAACCTTTGCAAAAACATTTCATGAAATTATCAAATGCAAAGTTTGCCATTTTTAAATACTTTTCAATGG
This sequence comes from Uranotaenia lowii, assembly GCF_029784155.1. NCBI lineage: Eukaryota > Metazoa > Arthropoda > Insecta > Diptera > Culicidae > Uranotaenia > Uranotaenia lowii. The sequence continues at coordinate 347,265,438 of NC_073692.1, read as the reverse complement.
ATTCAAATTTTTCATTTTGAAATGGTTATAACTTTTTCATGAAATGTTTAGCCGCTTGTCATGCTAGTAAAAAATGAAGATTAAGAATAGTCAAAACTAAAAATTAAAGACAAACTTCATTTCAAGGTTATTCGAATTTTCTAGATGATTTAATGTGCAAAAATTTATTCTTCCATACAAATTTCCATTCAAAATTGAAAGGCGTTGCGCTAACTCAGGAATCAACCAAATCATCTCAAATTTTACACTGATACTTGATGACCTAAAAGGCATCGAAAAAACATATTGGAGCAAAAAGCCGTTTTTTTGCAGCGGTCTAATGTACAATCCCGGCTTAAAGTTTGGGATCACTTCCTCAAAAACATAAAAATTTTGATTGGCTATTCTCAGCCATCTTATGATATATTGGAATTTTTTTTTATCTCATTCAAGAGATCGTGAGCAAAACCTTCTTTGTATGCATTTGACAAAATGTTTATATTGAGTTTATATTACTTTAATAAGGCTTTTTTTTATGTATTTTATGTATTTTAAGTACAATGCAAATTTTTCGCACAAAATTAAACATATGTATTTTAATAAGCATGAAAAAGGGATTCGAACGCAACTCGAATTTTGAAATTTGGTCCACCCAACCCTGAGATGATCAGGGTATTTTAAATTCAGATTTTGAAAAATGTCCTTTACTTTAAGCTAAATTGAAGTTATATAAACTCAATATTAACCTTTTTCAACAAACATACATAAAAAGCAAGGTATTTATTTTTATTTCTCATTGTCGAAAATAAGTCCTAGAAGTAGCGTTTTTCAAGAAGTTAAAAAAAAAATTTTGCATTTGAAGATTTCATTTTAAAGAAAAACTTTCTATATTTTCTTAAATAAGAAACTTGTTCTTTTTTATCACAAGCATGGCCATTTGAAGCATTGGTAAATTTTTTTTAAATATTTGTGAATAAATAAAAGGGAGACAAGGTTTGCGATTCAAATCAGATTCGACTAAAATTTTAGATTCAAGTTTGAAGCTTTGTTTAAGAAGAATCTGCAATATAAATAATGACAAACAAAAAACCAGTGAATATGAACTAAAAATAATAAAATCTAGTTTTCTCCTAAATCAAAATTTTGTATTTGTGACTTCTTCTGGTTTGCGTTTAAAACTAACTCTGATTGATTTATAAAATTTTCGATCGCCTGTAGTTTAAATTCATAATAAAATTTTCACATTGATGTTTGAGTACTGCCTTTTATAACTGAGTTCGAAATCTGAATTCCGAATTTGAAAACGATTTTTGAATCTTATTTACAGATCATAACTCTTGCTACTTGCGAGCTAAAAAGCGAAATTTGGATCAGGTTTCTGAACATAAGAGTCAAAAATAAAAATTTCAAATCTTTAAAATAGTTTGTTATTTTAATTATTTTCTTTTCATATTTCGAAATGATAAGTTTCGAACATGAACGTTTGAAATGCAAAACCGAGATTCGAGTTAGGATTTTTTGCAATGATTGGATTTGATACAGAATCCGAATTCTTATCACAGACATCGAATTTTATTGATTATAATCAAATTTGATGCCCCGAAATCCGGAATTATTCTAGCCAAAGCTAGATATTATTCCCCAAGTCTACGGGCCGTGAAAATCTGGATTTTTTTAATATCCACCAATATGAAATTTATTCAATAAAAATCATAAAAAAACACTTGACTTTTGTTGGTCGAAATGCATCAGTCAATTTTAAATCATGTTCGAAGCTTCAAAAAAATCGATCAAATTATTTTTATAAACTTTAACCAAAAAATTAAAACGCAAACTACATTATTTTAATATCTCAATTTAAACTTTTGTTTGATTTTGCAAATAATGTGCAAAAAATTGGGCAAAATCTTGGCAATTAGGCAAGTTTAATCTAATCTTATTGGAATTCGATATTCGGGACTATGTTTCTATCAACAAGTAAGAATTCTTTTGCAAAACTGTAGTAGAATTATTGACCTGGGATAGCTAGGATTACAAGGCTCTGAGTCGAGATTGTCTTGAATCATTTTAGTCATTCATCGAAATTGAATTTGGAATTCGAAATTTTTCGAAAAGCCAGTCAACAATTCAGGTTTTGTATACATTTTTATCAAAAGTTATATTTAAAGCACTAATTCTTACAATAAATCACCAATGGACTATTTATTCAATTTTTCTTTTCGGTTTCACTTTTGACGGGACTATCAAGACTGAATCTTGGTAAACAAAACTTAAAAGTGTCAACATTTTCAACCGATATGATTAATTAAAATTGCACGCCAGGTAACCTTCAATTGATCCTGCCAAATATTTTTTTTAAATATTTTTATTCATATGTTTGCATTGTTTTCCAAGAAAGAAGAAATTGTAAAATTTTCGTAGAATTGCGTTATCTCAAGTTCCAAATGTTCAAGAAACGTTCAATCTTATTAAAAAAAAAGTGAAATACAAAGTTGTTCTAACATTTTCTTTAACTGTTTATTTTTCTAAATTTCGTTTCTTTGTTTCTACAAATTTATTTCATGATTTTCATTTTAATGGGGGCTTGTGATATAGCTCAGTTGGCAAGTCTGTTGTCTCCTGTGCCGATGTCCGCCAGTTCGAGCCCACGAGTAAACATCGAACACAGTTGTACCGGATATGTTTTTCAATAACGATCCACCAACTGCAACGTTGATAAAGTCGCGAATGCCATAAAAATGGTAAAACTACTAAAATCGAAACAAAAAAAAAGATTTTTATTTTTGATGAAATTTTAAGTTAAAGTAGATATTTACTATGTGAGAAAATAACTTTGTGCTTATGCATACATATGTAATTATTCTTTTGTTCAAAGAGGTTGCATTAAAGATAATCCACTATATCCTGGATAAGACTAAATACTAAGAAACAAGAAACCATTCAGTCTGCTTACATTGTTTCCATCGATTTCTCATTTCCGGTAGTAATGTTACTCAACAACCAACGTTTGAATAAAACCAAAGTGTGAGGAAACAACTTTCCACCTTATCAAACACCGAGCACCAAAAGCGATGTATTCGTTAAGCTGTAAAAGTATTTTCACACGCATTTCTGTGTTCATCCCTGAGCGTTTTTCCGATTCCCATTGATTCTTTATTTCCGTAGAACATGCTTTCGATAAAAACCCAACAGCCAAAAACCCAATTCCCAGTAAGTGAAGGGGGAATGAATCTCAAATTGAAGATTAACATGCAAAAATTTCGTATTACGGAAGACCGGATATTTTGGAACATCTGGAATCCTCTCCTTACAATTTTAACAATCACCTATTTCCCCTTAAGAGTCCGAATGAATCGGCAAAGCGAAACTAACAGCAAGCAGCAAAGCGATCGCCAACATTGGGAAAGGAGCCATTCGCATCGGACAACAGCTCTTTTGTTTTCCGATTATTGGAAAAGTTTGCCCGTTAAAGTTTTCATTAGCTGCTTAAAGTGAACAAAAGTCAAAGTCAAATAGTGAACCCTATAGCTAGCCAATGCACAGAGCTAGAGTGCGAGGCGAAGATTGCTGAATATCTTTGCTGAAGCAGCAGCAGCAAGAAAAGGCGTTTGTCTTCTTCAGCTCCCGAACTCTCGCTAGACTTGGGGAAACTTTTTGGAATTGTATGGGATACCCAAATGGTAATAGTGAGTTGTTAGGGGGAAAACGTTTTCTTGAGGGGGGAAAAAACACGAAGTCAAACTCAAGAGTTTCTCCATTGTTGCAGATTCTGTGGCCTCTGGAAATTTATTGGAGCTTTCATAATTGATTACCGGGCACAAATCGAATATCGACTTAAAGGGGAATTTCGAATGAATGTTTGACTTTGAATGCACAAAAAAGTCCTTTCCATTAAAGTTGAGGGATAATGAAAGCATCTCTTCCATGGAAAAGTTTCAGAAGATAAAAGTGGCAAGTTGGTACATGTGTTGAACAATGTTCAACCACTGCAAGCTTTCATTCTACCAGAAAGATTCTAGTTAACATGCTTGGAATTTACGAACCAACAGATAGAAGGATAGCTACATAGAATCTATAGATGGCTCCATATGCGAAATGTACAAAACTTGTCACCAACTTGCATCAAACATCAGTAAACTCTTTTGTGTTTGCATATCATCAGATTCGACAGACCGGGATTGTTTGGCCATTCAACCCAACAGACCGTGCCGAGTTTTGTTCTTTGAACCATCGAAAGCCACACAGTGGGAAAACATTCGTGATTATCATGTAGAATAACAATTTAAAAATTAAGAACCACTTTTAATTCGGAATGGGATATAAGACTGGTGGAGGAGATAAGGGCATAACGAGCTCCCGGGGCTGAATGGGCACCCTCTTTTTGAAGGAAATACGTATTTTCTCAAATAAATGTGAAGAAAATGTTACAATTTTTGAGCACTATGAAGTAAGCTCCTATGACCAGTAAATCCAATTTGCCGCCAAACCGTGGCCAAGAGGATAGCGTTTAAGTCTTCTAAGCCAGAGGTCATGAGATCGAGTCTCGGTTACGGCATACATAGTACTCTTTCTGTGGGCAGGTGGATTTTGTTTCAGTACGATGCTAGCCTGCTTGATGTACGCTCTAGTCTTAAGTTTAATTTCATCTTTTTAAAGAAACGCGAAGTTTCACAGAGATTTTATATGTGTGTGTTCGTTTACAACAAAAATCATGTTGACCTATAGTGTTCGCACTGTACTCTTTCTGTGGGCAGGTGGATTTTGTTTCAGTACGATGCTAGCCTGCTTGATGTACGCTCTAGTCTTAAGTTTAATTTCATCTTTTTAAAGAAACGCGAAGTTTCACAGAGATTTTATATGTGTGTGTTCGTTTACAACAAAAATCATGTTGACCTATAGTGTTCGCACTGTAACATTATGTACACATTGTTGCTCAATTTTCACCATCAATGAATTTTTGATAGTTCACTATAATTAATTTTAAAATGCCTGTTAACTTTGACTTTTTCACTCGGGGCGAACAGAGCACCATTGAGCGGGGCACGATGAGCATTTTCGGCCGTAGAATCTAGCAGAGAATTCATCCCGATAAAGTCAACAGAGCTATACTGCCCCTACTCGCATAACAGTCCCATATGAATTTTCGTAATTTTTCATCTAACCTGACAGTTCGTCATTTTGAACATAGGGCTCCAATATAAAACAATAAAAAAAGAGATTTTGTTCTAGAAATTTCGAAAAAAATATCAACTTGTGGCTGTCCCATATGAAATATACCCGCATAACAGTCCCATATGTGAAATACCACGGATTTGGTAACTTTTCAATGCTTCTTTCGGCGAATTAGTCTTTGATTTATTGCTTTGAATCATTTAAAAAAGATTTTAACTCTCTTGATGTCGAATTATGTACACTAGTTCTCGAAGGCAGGCCAGTAAGAAGGAAGGAATGTCTTCCTGGGCAAAAAACTAACAGATGCAATCAAAACCGTAAAAATATTCAAATTACAATGTAGAATTCACGATATTTTTCCAAAGATATGTTTCTTTTTCTGATAACCGCATTTAGAAGTTCAAAAATGATCAAATTTGAGTCTTAGAAAGTAGCTTGGTTAGAAAAACATATTCTGTATGGGACTGTTATGCGAGTAGATTTGAAAAAGGTCTCAAATATGCTCGCATAACAGTCCCATAACGAATAAAATGGTGCTCCCGACGTTACCGATGGCCCGATTTCTAAAATTTCAGATCTTACGATTAATTATGACAACCTAGAACACATTCCATCAAACGATTTTCGTTTAAGCTGAAAGTTGTGGTCATAATTAAAGAATATATTCCAAAACAGAAAAAGCTGATTTTCTCGCTTGCGTGTTTTTGCATATGGGACTATTATGAAAGTAGGGGCAGTATAGAGCTACAGCTTGACTAGTTTACATCTGATGATTTAGCCTATTGGTTAGGTGTGGGAGAAGTGAACAGAAGACTTGAGTTCGATGCCAGGTTTTTTTTCATTTATCATTCATGACTGATTGTTTTTATTGTTGAATTACACTGTTAATAGCATCATCCGCCAATCAAAGCCCCAGAAACATAGATTATAAGTGTGTGTGAATTGTTTGTACTCTACTAATAGACATTCATTATTTTGTTATTGCTTTGTTTGATGGATTTTCAATCCACCGTTCAGTGCAAAATGCATCGATGATGATTGGTAAATGATAGAAATACAAACAATGTTCGCTTCTACCAGGAATCGAATTCGAGTCTTCTGATTACCTCGCCGACACCTAACCAATAGGCCAAATCGTCAGATGAAACTAGTCAAACTGTAGCTCTATAAGTCAGTTGACTTCATCGAGTTGAATTCGCTGCTAGATTCTACGGTAGAAAATGCTCATCGTGCCCCGATAAATGGTGCTTATGCTGCTCCACGAGGGTGGTATGGTGGGGGGTTCACTGTGGGAGGTTTTCATTATGCCCCTACAGTAACTGATTTTCAGCTTTCGGCAAAAAATTTTGAAATGCATTTTTTAACGTTTTTATCTTCTTTTTCAAGTTTCAGCCATTTAAAAAACAGACTTTTTTATTGTCTAAACACGAAGCATCTATGTAAATCACATACATGTTATAGATGATTTCTATGGTTAAATAAGCGTCCTTCTTAAGGTTTGCCATTATAGATAAGGGCAAACTACTTAGAATAGGGTCGCATACTATTTCCGATTTCCTCATGAGGAAATGAAGTACAAAACTGGTTAACAAATGTTTTTGAAGAGTTATTAATCAACGTTTGGGAAAAAAAAAACATTTTATTTGCTGTTTTGATGATTTTTCAAATTTTTCGTCAACATCAACAGACTTTCCTTTCTCATGTGAACGCGGTTGATCGACGAACGAGTGATGGCTGGACAATGCCCAATCTTGTTTCGGCGCTGCGTCAGACGGAAGCAACTTATAGGACAACCAAGATAGGATGTGATTAGATTAGACGACGGATTTGGAGGCACAATAGCTACTTGATGTTGTCAAAAAATGATAGGTACGTAACAAGTAGATATGTTTTCTTCATGAAAACTTTAAAGTTCCGAAAAAGTATAAATCGAATCCAATCAAATAAGTAATTTTAAGTTTGTTTTGAGTACCTACTTGAATTATGAATGAAGTTCCATAGACATTGAAATAGCATTTCGAACAGCAAAAAACTTCCATGAATCTTTTGTATAGTTCTATGAAAACTTACCTGATACAAAAAAATTGTAAGTATTTGGTTTGGCATTCAGTAAATTTGACTTTCTAAGTTTTTTGACGCTTTTTGTTCCACTTTAAACATAAATATCTTAAGTTTTTTTTTTCGTTTCTTTAGTATGTTCTTTTTGAAAGCTTAAAAACATGATTCTATCAGCGTTCATATTTCGTCTTATTTTATAAAGCGTTTATTTTAGGGTGGTCTGATTTACCGTTTTTTTTTTCAAATCCGGTATTTCGGTATTTGTAATTTATAAAACCGATAAAACCGGTAAAACCGGTATTTTTTTAAAAGTATATCAGATTCATGAAAAGGTTTCGTCTAATTACAGTAGTACTGGATTAAAATGCTCAGAATATATAACGCAACAGATTTGGCGACATTTCCAATGGAAAAAAAATATATTGTGCCTTTAAATTATCCCGTTGTCATGAATCTATCATCATCATCATGATAATCATAATATTTTTAATCTTCATTTTATTACTATAATTCCGCTGTGAAATTGCGGGAATTCTAGAAGTATCATAATATTTCTAACAAATGTTTGTCCTACACTCTGTAAAACAGTTTTAATATTTAAGAACAGATTTTGCAGATTTTTAGTGAAACTTTATATAGTCTTTCATGAAAATGGAATTGTTTAACAAAAAGATCTTTTTAAGAAATCCATGACTTAACTAATTAAAAAACAAAACTCAAAACACTGTCACAAAATTTTTGGTTGACTCACAGAATTACAGTTTATTGTTATTTAAAATACGGATGTTTTCCCCGCAACCTAGGACGTAATCGCATTGGGTTTCCCTCCCCAAAAATAAAACGAACAAGTAGTAATAAAAATCTATTTAAAATCATTCAAAATTCAGCAAAAATATAGTTGTTTGGATCTATTCCAAACGCTTTTTGATGCTATTAAACTGTTGCAAATTTATAAAAACTTTGTTACTGCTATGTCTGGAAAAAAAAGCTTCAACAGAGTTGAAAATAAAAAAAACAACAAAGTTCCATCAATTACCTTGAAAATATTGATAGAAAAAATCATTCAACCAGTCTATCATTTGTATAAATGCTGATTCTGTTGAAAGTTTCGTTAGAACTGAAGTTAGAATTCATGTAAAAAAATGTTTAAATGTTGACTCTGTTAAAGCATTTTATGTTTTGAAACAAACTAGGAAGTTTCTAATCAGTTTCCAATATTTATGTGAAAGTTTGTGTGCCCGGCACCGCTAAGAACAATTTTGATAAACTAGGCCTGATTATAGATAACACATTTTTACAATTTTTACCAAATTCATGCTTATCAATAAAAATTTCAGTGATAAGGATACAGCTACAAGAAATTTATGATTGCTTCACAATATCATAAATTTCTTGTAGCTGTATCCTTTTTTCAGTCATTGTACACTTGTACAGTCTTTAAGTATTGTGGAGCGTTAGTTCGATAGCTGAACTGAAAGGTGTAAAGTTTCATGAAAAATGCTTTTATTCAAAAAGTTACATCGACAAGTTTAAGCAATAATCAAATCTTTCATAAACCTTGCAGTAAGGTTTATTGAGCATGGACTTTGATGCTGATTGAACAAAATTTGAGTTTTTGTACCCATAAATATTTGATTAAAAAACATTTAGCTGTTTCAATTATAGAACAATGCCAAACAATGATGAAAAATTTACCGGAAATACCGATTTTTTACCGTCCCAAAAGTCGGTATTCCGGTATTTAGAAAACGGACGGTTTTACCGGTTTCGGTAAAACCGGTTAGACCACCCTAGTTTATTTATTATTGTCTAATTTTTATTTATTTCAATTTTCTCGTTTGTCCAATTAACCTAAATGTGAAATTAAGCCTTTTAAATAGTTTAATGGTAAAAAAGGAAACTTTTCCTCTGATCTGTAATAAATTATAAATTGAAATATGGAATTTAATATTCGGGAAATTAAATACATACGTCCAATTTTTCTAGGATACAAAAATTCAAAACTTTTTTTAATTGTCAATTGTTTTTCATATATTTTTACTTCGCAAATCCCACTCTAGTGAATGGTATATTTAAATTTTAGTCGTTTTCCAAACTCGTAGAATGTTTGATTGAATACAGGTCCGGAATTTTTATATTTCAACATTTGTATGCCTCTTTAAAAGCTTGAATTTGTAAAATTTAATATTCTCAATTAAATTCAGAAAATCAACTCTTATCTTGAAAAGGGACCTGCAAAATCAAAACATGATCCAAGTCGACCCAGTCTAATTACATGTGTCATGCGCAGAGAATCCAAAAATCGTTATTCTCCTATAGAACTTTCCGATCAAAACACCCGTGAGAGAGATTTTCATCCGCAAGAACACTTTATTAGAGGTTATCAACTTCAATTTGGCTCTCGACAAGTTGTGCATTCCGATTCAAAATTATCGTCTCTTGTAACGTTAAGGATAAGTTCTCACTGCCGGATGAGAGAAAATTTCTCACTATTTTGCATTGAGTAAAGGGCGCGGAGAGTCATTTTTTTAGGTTTGTAGACTTCCAGACTTTTGTCATTTCTTGCAGACATTTCCAGACTTTAGAGTTTTGACATAAATTTTCTGACAAAAACAGTCAAAATTCAAATTTTCGTTGCAAAATGGCAGGAAATGATTCGAATTAGTAATTGAAGAGTGAGAAATGCTACAGAGATGGTAGTAAAACAGGATGTAAAGCATAAAACGTAATACCGCTGATATCACCACAATAGTCTCAGTCATTGATAATGATTCTATACATGATTATGATTATTATGAAGTAATGAGTGTTATTTCTTAGACTGCAATATTGCGACCTGGCGACCAAAAAAACAGGTCATCACCTATAAAGTTCGCCATCCAGACTTTTCCAAACATTTTTTCAAAATCTTTAAGATATTTCTGGAAAACAGTTGGTATCACTGCTCTCTGTGCGTTTGTTCTCTTGATCGCTTCCAGTTTTGTCGGACAATATTCTCAGAACTAAAACTGACTGAGAGAAAAAAAATTTCGGACGAGTTATCTTGATCGGCATTGAAAGGGATGAGAAGTCATCGCGTTCTCATATTTATCGCCAAGTGTTGAACAAGTGACAAACCAGTTATCATTATCAGATCTGCTCGATTTGCTTCCCTGGTCATGCGTTAAACTTTTATTTATTTTTGTTTGCCAGGAGCTTAATTAAAAAACACTGTTTTTATATAAACAGAATTAAAAAAATGATCATTAATCTCTGGTTGTAATTTTTAAAGTCCTTATTGATTTAATTTTTTACTTCTTCCGGTCCCATTTTTCGTTCTAGTTTAATTTAAAGTTACAATTATGCCCAACTTTTTTGCCTCATGGTCGCTTCTAGCCCTGCATCTGGCAAGTATAGTCTTAAGATTTTACTACAATCCACAAAAATATCCAGTAAAGATTGCAAACGTTTACAACCTTCTAGAGTACGAACAACCATATACAACTTCAGATCACCAAGATCAGCTTGCATCCGCTTTCAAGGAGTTGAACAATATCTATATCTATTATATAAAATTCTCTTGTAACGGTGTTTGTAGTACTACTCCTCCGAAATTACCCAAACGATTGAAATGAAATTATTTTTAGAATATTCTGTAGGCATGCGAATCGGTTTATATCGAATAAAAATAACAGAAAATCGCATCAATTGTCCGTAATCATTAAATTTGTAGTTTTTTGAATGATATTAAAGTCATGACATCCATTTTTGGAGATTTTCTTTACTTCGGGCGCCGGGCGATTTGTTTTTCGTCTCCATGGTCGTCCAAGGCGTCGCAAGCAAACGTCGAGAGAGGATGGTAACGATGGCATAGCATACTGATTAGTTGAAATATTTGGGCGCGCATTTCTAAACCAAGCATAATTTCAATGCATGTGGTAGCGATATGAAGCCTAGATGTGTTATTTTCTTCTTGATTCCTAGATCATTTGTACAGCACATAGTAATGAATGACGCCCAGTTTGATATTTTGCCAATCAAATCAATACCATTTCAACGATTTAAAAAAAAACTATTTTAAGTTCAGCAGAAATTGTTGTCTGAAAAATATGAACTTAGTACTGATGCATATAAAATTATGGTATGACTCTTTGCGGACATTAAAAAAAAAAAATAAAGTGGGAAGATTTACATACAATTTTATAATCCAATACCCCTAGAAACATTTTTCGAACATATACAAATGTGTTTAACTGCAAATGTTTCGGGTGCCTTTAAATTTACAGAACAACAACAAATCCATTGAATATGAACAGACATATGAGCTGAACAAGAGTCTGTCCTTTAAAAAGGATTATATAGGATTGATGTTTATTTTAAGGAAAAATGCAAAGAACTTTTTGATTTTCTGCAAGCATAAGTGAAAGTTAACAATCAAAATGAAAGAATATTCAGTTAAAAAATACACTAGAGCAAGTGCAAACGTTCAACATTTACAAAAAATTTATACGTTATTCATATATACATGTTCACATTATTTCTTCATCTATAAACCGTTGAGCCCAATTAAACAATCTGACTAAATAAACTCAACTTTTTTTTTTAAATCATTCACCGAAAAACTGTTTACAGGTTCCTATTTGTTCACACAGTTTTCAAGTACGTACTTAACATGAAAGTGTGTTTATGTTTAACATATTTTGGCTACATAGAAAAGACTTTAGATCCGCTTTATTGTTGAAAAGTTTTTCTGTGATTGATATTCCAGAAGCATTATTTTTTTGATAGCAGAAGCAGAATTTTTTTCGATAAGTTTTTATTATGACTTGAAAGTGTCGAAAATGATATTAACTCCTGTCATTTCACACGGTGAAACCAACGGTGGCAACGCGCCTTTAAGTCATGAAACATATACCTTTTAAGAATTATTTCTCCAAAATGATCAGAAAAGGTATGCTGAATGTTAAATCTGAAGCGGATATTCAAAATTATTAAATGTCTATGTAAATGAAGGTCTTATGGTAAAACAGTGTTCACCGAAGTTGAAGTACCAAGCATTATTTTATTCTGAAAAAAACTGCAGATATATCAATGAAAGTTGATAAAATAGACAAACAGAAAAAAGTATTAAATTTATTTCAAAGTCTTTACGCTGACGCATCTGAAAAAAAGCACTGTGTTTTCACTTGCATCAGTAAATGGGACAAATGTACCTTCACTTAAATATTTCTTTTTGAAAGAATATGAAAGTTGAACTGTGATGATAGCCGAATGACACTTATATGTTTTTAAAGGTTTCAAGGTATATTTACATGAAAACTTCCAGAAAAAACGAATGAACTTATGGAATCATTGTTGCCTCAACAGATTAGCTCTTTTCGGTTTTTAAAAATTAAATAACCTTTTCAGTTAGAATGTTAAAAGCAAACAATGGTTTAAATTGGTAGATATGTCCATTAGGATGAAAGTGCAAATAAAATTGCTGTAATTTGGTTGAATATAAAAAAATAAAACATATTTTTTCGATATTATTTAATTATCACTGCTTCCAAGGGTGAAAAAAGTGAACAAAAAGCTGCTTGAAAATGGTTAGTAAAAAATCTCCTCCCCGAAGAAACTCGGGAGTTGAAAGTACTGCGTTAGGCATAATATTGGGCACCCCCATTCTGAAATCAACTAAATGGTATATAATAAATGAAACATAGATATTATCAACATAAAGTAATTTATGGAACAAGCAACAAAGAGTGGATTTTTTAAGCATGCTGCATGAGGCTTGCCAAGTTTGATGGTCACGTTGAGTGCTGAAAAACTCAAATTTTCAACGGGAAGCTGATACCTGACACCATTCGGCAATATTCAAAGCATCCGAATCAAAGAAAAGTAGATTAAAAATTTTCCTGTAAGATGCATGTAAGATTGATTGAGGGTAATGTTTTGATAATCTATGTAAAGACCCGTAGAATTGAGTTTAAATTTTTAGGTTTGATTCCGATAGAATTAAGCGTGACAAGAAGAATATGTAAAAAAAACTAGGACATGTTCACGAAAGCGAGACGCCAAGTTAAACGTGGTAAGACGAAGTTTACCGGGTCAGCTAGTCTATATATATAAAAATGAATTTCTGTCTGTCTGTCTGTCTGTCTGTCTGTCTGTCTGTCTGTCTGTCTGTCTGTCTGTTCCCTATAGACTTGGAAACTACTGAACCGATTTGCGTGAAACTTGGCAGGTGGGGGTATTGAAGGCCGGGGAAGGTTCCTATTATGGTTTGGGACCCCTCTCCCTAACAGGAAGGGGGGGGGGGGGAGGGGCCTCCCAAACAAAAGTCAATTTTTTTAATGACTTGAGCACCAATCAAGCAAATGGTATCAAACTTGACATGGGGTGGTATTTGGGAACGGAGAATATTTCAATTAAAATAAGGTACCCCTCCCTCCTCTCAGTGGGGAGATAGGAAGGGGGGAGGGGAGCTACGTTACAAATTTTCATATAACTCGAAAACTATTCAAGATATTGGAACCAAATTTGGCATGGGAAGGTATTTTGATACGAAAAATATTTCAATGATTATTTGAGACCCCTCCCTTTTTGCAAATGAAAGGGGGAGGGACCTTTTTCATATTTTTTACATAACTCAAAAACCTATAAAGCAAATGGAACCAAATTTGGCATGGGAAGGTATTTGGATACGAAAAATATTTCTATGATTATTTGAGACCCCTCCCTCTTTACAGTAGGGAGATATAAAGGGGGGAGGGGCCCTCTTTATAATTTTTACATAACTCAAATACTAATCAAGCAAATGGAGCCAAATTTGGCATGGGTGGATATTTGGGAACGTGATATGTTGTAATGTTTGTTTGAGACCCCTTCCTTCTTCCAGCGGGGAGAAAGGAAGGAGGGAGGGAGGGAAGTTCCATACAATTTTTATTGCATAACTCAAGACAACAACAGCAAATGAAACCAAATTTGGCAGGGAACGAAATTTGGGTACGAGAAATGCTTCTTTGAATATTTGGTATTCCTGAATCCTTCAAAAAGGTGGACGAAAAGGGGGAGAAGAAATTTCCCTTACAATTTTCAGTATAACTGGAGATCTGATCGACCAAATGTACATGAGTACAATGAGTACATGAGTACAAAAAATACTTTTATGAATATTAAGTTCCCACCTATCCATTCAATGGGGCGAATGGAAGGGAGTTGGTACTTCCTTTCAAATTTATGCATAACTCAAGAATTTACATAGCAAATAAAACCAAATTTGGCATGGGATGGTATTTCATTACGAGAAGTTTTTTTATGTCAAACAATTCCTTTCTTGCAGTGGGATGATAGATTTGGAAATAAAGGAAGGGAAGAGGAAAGCTTACATTAAACTTTTTTTTTACAAAATCCGAGAAATGGACAAAACTTTACATGGAAAATCATTTTGGTATGATTCTATGATTATCTGACACACCATCCTCCTTTCAGTGAGTAGGTACATAGGAGGAGGGAGGTGAACCCAATACAATTTTTTAGCATTAATTCTCAATTAATGCTAAAGAAGCCAACAAATGGAAACAAATATGGCATGGAAAGGGACTTGGTTACGAGATATGTTTCTACAATTGTTATAGACCCTTACGCTTCACAGTGTAGAGAAGAGAAGAAAGGAAGGGGTTCCATATAAATTTTGTTGTAAAGCTTAAAAAATTATCAACCATTGGGACAATATTTGATACACGAAGATTTTTGAGAACAAAAAAAAATGGGTATGATTATTAAAAATCACGATCTCCATTCTCCATGTGATCTGTTATCAGTTTTTTAGCATAAATCCAGAACATATTAAGCAAAACCAACCAGATTTTATCAGTTGGATTGTTTGCGTACGATTTATTTGGAACCCTCCTTTTTTTAGGGCGGAGCTTAAAGAAACAGATTTAAATTATCAGATCTTTAACACAAATGCTTATGAATTATGTTATATTTTGATTTAAAATAATGCCAACAAAACAATAAAAATTTGAATAAATTCTGAAAATATCATTCGATTTTGAAAGGTGTAGCAAAGCACACCGGGTCAGCTAGTATATGTATAAAAATGAATTTCTGTCTGTCTGTCTGTCTGTTTGTCTGTTCCCTATAGCCTCAGAAACTACTTAACTGATTTGCGTGAAAGTTGGCAGGTGGGGGAATTGGAGGCAGGGGAAGGTTCCTATTATGGTTCGAGAATCCTCTCTCTCTCATTAAGGGAGGGAGGGGCCTCCCAAACAAAAGGAGGATAGAAGGGGGGATGGGGGCTATCTTACAATTTTTCATATAACTCGAAAACTCTATTTTGCCTTCATACACTCCCGTCTGTATTATTTGATAGCGGTTTGGGGTAGATCACCATTGTCTCTCCTCTCCCGTTTACAAACCCTCCAGAATCGATGCATTAAAACAATCTATAATCTTCCCCGTCTTTACCCAACCAATTTACTTTATTCCGATAGATCTCATAATATATTACCTCTCTCTAAACTGTGCGATTTGCAAACCGTAGTTTACGTATTCGATAATCTGCACTCGTCTAACCATAACCAAAACTTGATATTTAATGCGGGCCGGAGAGTTCATAATACCCGTCAATCTCACCATCTTATGCGCAGCACAGCCTCTACTTGTCTTAGTCAACGTCGAATTTCTTTCATTGGTCCTACGAAGTTCAACAGCCTTCCAGAAGATATAAAAAACAGCTCTAGTAGAAACATTTTTAAGATCAAACTAATACAATACTTCAAAGTAAACCTAAACCAATAACCAACCACTAATTTAGCATTTTTTTTATTTTTTTTTTGATAATTTTCTTAGCAGTATATTTAGTTCTAATTATTTAGTTTCAGTTTTTAATTATCAGTTCTTATAAATAAATAATTAATTTTTTAATCATTAAAATGGATCTCTCCAAAGGAATATTCTTCCACTGAGATTCATTGAGTAAAATTCTCTTGGTTTTTTCATACTTCCTCGTAGTAAATAATATTTTTTAAGTTCTCAGCATGATTAAAGTTTGTCCGCGTTTGAGTTTTTAATGTTATTTTCTTGTTTGCTGCAAGACATGCTGAGAACAGTTAGCGTCCATTACCAGGGGGCTCAAATGAGCTTTTTGGTATGGGGGAGTGTGGTGGGCCGCTAAGAAAAAAAAAACTAATCAAGATATTGGAGCCAAATTTGGCACGGGAAGGTATTTGGATACGAAAAATATTTCAATGATTATTTGAGACCCCTCCCTCTTTCCAGTAGAAAGGGGGAGGAGGCCTCTGTCATATTTTTTTACATAACTCAAAAACTTATAAAGCAAATGAAACCGAATTTGGAATGGAAGGGTATTTGGATACGAAAAATATTTCAATTATTATTTGAGACCCCTCCCTCTTTACAGTAAGGAAATATAAAGGGGAGAGGGGGCCTCTTTTTAATTTGACATAACTCAAAAACTAATTAAGCAAATGGAATCAAATTTTGCATGGGCAGGTATTTGGGAACGTGACATGTTTCAATGATTTTTGAGACCCCTTCCTTCTTCCAGAGGTGAGAAAGGAAAGAGGGAGGGAAGTTTTATTCAATTTTTATTGCATAACTCAAGAACTACAACAGCAAATGGAACCAAATTTGGCAAGGAATGATATTTCGGTACGCGAAATGCTTGTATGAATATTTGGTATCCCTCACTCCTTCAAAGAGGTGGATGAAAAGGGAGAGAAAAGGTCTCCTTCACAATTTTTAGTATTATTAGAGAGCTGATCTAGCAAATTGAACCATATTTGGCGTGTGAGGGTATTTGGATACGAGAAATGTTTCTATGGTAAATTGAAGCCCCTCCATTTTTCAGCGGAAAGATATAGGGAGGGAAAGGGGGGCTTCCATACAATTTGTTTGCATAACTCGAGAAATAATCGAGGAAATGTTTGGAGTTAGTTTCAAAAAGTATTTGAGTACAAAAAAAACCCCTCTATTCAATGGGGAGAATGGAAGGGGGGTTGGTACTTCCTTTCAAGTTTATGCATAACTCAAGAATTTACTACGCAAATAAAACCAAATTTGGCATAGGATGGTTCTTCAATACGAGAAATTTTTCTATGTAAAACCCCAATTCCGTGTGCAGTACGAGTATAGAATTGAGAATATAAGAAGGGAAGAAGAAAGCTTATATTTAACTTTTTTCTTACAAAATCCGAGAAATGGACAAAGCTTAACATGGAAAATCAATTTGGTTTGATTCTATGATAATATGACACACCATCCTCCTTTCAGTGAGTAGGTACATAGGAAGAGAGAGATGAGCCCAATATAATTTTGTTAGCATAAGTTCTCAATTTATGCTAGCGAAGCCAATAAATGGGAACAAATATGGCATGGAAAGGTACTTGGTTAAGAGATATGTTTCTACGATTGTTATAGACCCTTACGCTTTACAGCGTAGAGAGGGGAAGAAAGGAGGGGGCTCCATACAAATTTTAACGTAAAGCTTAAAAACTTATCAACCAATAGAACTGCACAGAAATTTTTTTTGACTTTTACGTGTCACTGAAACTGCAACCTTTAAAATAAATCAACCTGTAATTAACAAATCCTGTAATTTTACAGGAGATAATTTTTGCTGTGTATATTTGATATAAGAGGATTTTTGGGATCGAAAAAATGGGAATGATTATTAAAGAACACGACCTCCATTCAGCAGAGGATGATGGGAAGGACAGGTGGGGCTCTTTTATCAATTTTTAGCATAAATCCAGAACATATCAAGCAAAAACAACCTTATTTTATAAGTTACATTGTTTGCGTAAGATTAATTTGAGATCCTCCTTTTTTAGGGCAAAACTTAAAGAAACATATTAAAATTATCAGAACTTATAAATCAAGATTCAAAAAATTGTTTTAGTCATCTTTGTATTGCAATTCAAAACTCCAGTTGGAGCTCTCATTTCATAATGGTTGCTTTTGAATTATGTTATAATTTTTTTTCAAAATAATGGCAATAAAACAATAAAATTTGAATAATTTCCGAAAATATCATTTGTTTTTGAAAGGTGTTGCAAAGCACACCGGGTCAGCTAGTCGTTGATAAATAACGTGAACATTAAAGGAACAAGATTTGATCTTTGTGGTTGTGGCACACCATAACTATTTACAAAACTTTAAAAAAAAAACAGGAACCAAGCTTCACCTGAAGTTTTCTATCGCAGAGGTACGAACGAAGCCAGAGCAAAATCTTGTTAGTGGCGCCTAGCGTTCTCAGCTTACACAAAAGTATTTTAAAATAAGTTTTCTCGTTAGCAAAAGATGAGAAAGGCGCAGATCTAATTCTGCCGATCACTATGAGGTTTTTGAAAATAGAAATGAAAAGGCTACGATTCTTGGGTTTAGTGAAAAAATTATGGTGAAACCACTAATTAAAGATGGAAAACGATTTAAGCTTTTTATCGGGAAAAATGCAGAAAATCAAAATTGAAATTAAGTGTGGGACCGATGTGCCACTGTAGAACCGATTATTTGAAACAAAAACTTTCAGGAAAGCATAACTCTTCAAAGGGCATTAGAATTTAAAATAAATCAATTAATTTATGAACAAAACTATAAAATTAAATAATGAATCTGAATTCCGCATTCTGAATCTGAATCTTAAATCTGAATCTCAATACTAAATCTGAATCTGAACTTTGATAATGAATTCTAATGAACTCTGAATCTGAATTCTGAATCTCAATTAATTGATTAATGGATTAAACTCAATTAATTGAATCTCAATTCCGAATCTGATTTTTAAATCTGAAACTGAATTCTGAATTGGATACTGAATTATGTATCTAAATGCGAATCAATTATTGTGAGAAGGTCTTCATTGTCGGCAATATTTTTGGGTTTTGCGATGACTCCAGAGAGATGTTTCAGTAGCAACCTCATATTGAAAACCATACACATTGGAAACTTGAAGTCAAAATTAGACAGGTTACCAACATCCGGTGAACAGAATCCAAGATTTTATGCATAACAAACATGAACTCTGAAAAAAAAAAACGATAACAAATGACTCAAAAAAGCATAAAACGGAGTATTATTTCTGACCGAAATAAAAATGGATTTTCTCATTTGTCTGTCAGTTGGTATCAACCGAGAATCATTCTCCGAAAGTGAAGTTTGAGTATTAAAAACGAAACTTTTAGAGCTTTGAGCGATCTTTGAATCATGTCGGATTGAGCTGAAACATTGCACATTATTTTTTAGGACAATCTACAGAATGTATGTATGAAGTCCGTTTTTGGAATTCAATGATGGATTTTTTTCCCAAACATCCACTTAGCTTTTATGTTTAGGTTGCCAGAATTTTTTCCACTCCCATCCGGGCCTAGCTATTCCGGGCATTTTAAAAAAAAAAACCTGGCAAAATCCGGACATGGATTTAAACTTTTCAAATCCAAAAACCGGGCAAAATTTAGGTGTTATTATATATAAAAGCAAAGAAAAAATGCAAAAAAATTAAATTAATATTTTACTTGCAGACTTCCAAAAACTTTTTGGAACATTTAAATATTTAAAGGTTTATAAAAGTAAATCAGCGAAATTATTTGAAACAACCGTTGAAAATTTCCATACCGTTAACCGATTTTGCTGGAACTTACTCAAAAACTTTGATTTTTTTTGGTTTCTTTGTGAAAATTGTGAAAAAATCCGGGCAATATCAGGACTTTTTTCACGATATCCAGGCAACCGGGCCGGACCGGACTTTCTCGAAACTTTGCATCAAATATTCGGGCAAATCCGGATAAAACCGGGCAATCTGACAAGCTTATTTTATGTCTATATAATCTATGTCTCTTTCAAAGGCTGAAAAGTTTTATTTACATGATTTATTGTTTAGTTGGTTTTTCATTAATTCTTCTCTGTATGAATAATGGAGAAGTAGGCTTTGACTGGTTCGGATTGCACACGTTATTTCCGTCGCGTTTGCGAACATTTTTTAAACTATTTCAAAACTATTAATTTCCATCTGGAAGTTGAAAGAAAACTTCAAAAAATCAAAATTTTTAAGAATACTTAGTTTTCCGAATCCAGTGTTGATATGCTCACAAATTATCGTCGGAGGCGATTGGATATCAGATTTCAATAGTTTTTATAAGAACCAGCACTTGAGGATCGAGGGAAAATGAAAATACCCCGTGAAGTGCTGATCTAATCTGGGGAGTTGATACATGAATGTTTTAAACAAAATTGCTGAAAATATTAACATAGTTTTCTTTATCACACTCTATACATTTCTCTAGACAAAAATGGTAGAACGTTCTATATGGACAAGTTTTCTCCAATAGTTCAATTCACTTTTTGTTATTTCAATCTCTTTCTAAAATTTATCTCCATAATAGGGTTAGTTGCCCTACTTTGGGCCCTTTAAGCGGTGGTTTTTAAAAAATCATATTTTCCTGATAAGCAAACGGAAGCTTTATATCTTCCAAAAAATTTAATAATTTTTCATGATCTTATCTACAAGTTTCAATGAGAATTTTCATCATAGGTTTCGCCATTATTGAAAGATTTACAATGATGTTGATGATCAAAATTTCCATCTTTGAACATACTGTTCCTATTTTGGTACTGTGCTGGTACCTTTAATTGGCCCTATAACTAAAATTCTTATAAAAAGTAAGATTTTTTGAAAATAAATAAACAAATTCATTTAAATTGTTATTTTCAATCAAATATTATTATATAAATATATTGCAGCTTTTTAACTACTAAAAAAACCAACATTTCTGTTTTGAATATTTTAAACACTGTTGCGTGGCAACAAATGCTCCCGAAGCTTATTGGCAATATCGTTAGTAATTTTAGTGAAACTCTTTGAAGATCTAGATTTACTCAGTGTAAGCGACGCTTCTTGACCTAAGATCAAGAGGGCGTCCTTAAAGCGCAATGGCTAACTAAGGGATGGTCGACTACGACCACCAAAAAAATGCTTAAACTACTCGCGCGTCTTTTTTGCATTGTCTGGGCATTGGGTTTGAGGAAAACCTCAGAAGAAGGGCGGTGGGAAAAGTTTTCCTGAAAGCTGGCAAGACATGAGCCAGGTCTCTATTCCTGGAACCTTGTTTTGAGACGGATGTTGTTAAAGAGTCGTAGTTAGTTGGAGTTGTAACCGAAGTAGAAAATCGCCGTGGTTCGAATTGTCGCCGTAGTACATTGCGAGTCGAAGATCGTTAGCCTTCGTAAAAGTATCGGAAGTCGACGGAAGTGTGGTGGCTCAAAACTAGCCCCCAGTCCGACTGAAGAGGCAATCCGACGGCCTATGTTTGGACACCCGGAAGACGTAGATGGCAATTCGTTGGTAAGTCGTTGTACTTTATTGATTCTCTTGAGATCTTTGGGATTGAAATGCGCTTGCATTGATTTTCAAAGAGCCGACCTATATTCCCAACGATATTGCCAGTTTGCTTCTTCCCTCATTAGAGCGCGAAAACAAATTGTCCCCCCCTGGGGTAAGAGTCCGGGCAAAGTATCTTGGCTGCTAGCACATCTGCAATCGCAGATGGCGCAAAAGTGCTGGTAGTAATACTCGCGACTATTGAGTTAAAAAGGGTAAAAATATCCACTACGTAACAACACTTTTACTCCCCGTCAGCTTTATCAGCTGAAACTTTTTTTTAATGTTCACTAACTTGTAGTTTATTTGCGTAAAGCTAACAAAAAGTGTTAGAAATGTTCATGTTGGTTCTGAATTATGCCCCAATTAAAAATTCGCACCTTTGTTGATTTGGTTGGTATTGAATCAAAGTTTTTTTGATGTTAGGTCTAAAAATAGAACATCAAAGTCAAACTCTCCTATATTTGGACCCTTTGCAAATTTTCCGGGTTTTCCATTGTTCTTCATTTATTTGAGGAAAAATAGGTATTCTGGTTCATATTCTCCATCGTGAAAGCAATAACCCTTTAAACTTTGGCTTGGACAATAAAAACGTGATTTTTCCTTGTTCCCTCTCATTTCTCAAAACGCGCCCCACTAATTGAGCTGTCTAATTTACCACTGAATACGAGGCACATTTTTTAAAACGTTGAAAATTTCATCAGAAAGACTTTTTATTGCAAAAAGCGGTATGGTGGGATTCGGGAAGAATAAGAGATCATTGTGCACAAAGCAGCATCTTTATCCTATGCAAGCCAAATAAATTATTTACAATTTTCGGCATTTTAGGACTAAAGTAGGCTCTAGGTCCAAAGTAGGAGCATTCACCCTATTTGAACATATACACTTTTTTCATACGTTCTTGAATTCTTACATAAATATGATTTAGAACATCAGTTAAAATATCATTTCATACTTTGACTTATGTGAGCAGCAACTTAGAGAGATGAAGATGCAAATCAAATTTATGCTATTGACTTCAATAATGTTTTTTTCTTATCTGGCTAAAATGTTTTAATAAATAAAAAATATATATTTCAGGAGAAAAGGCAATCATTATAATTCTAGTCAAAAGTGTATCCTAATTTTATCCTTTCCCCCACATTCTCCAACCAATTTTTTGAAAGGATGCAAAGGTAACCTCGGTTTTAGGCACAAAGTTGTTCATTTATCCTTTTCTCATTTCCCAACGTTTCTATTGACTACTATTTAGGACGTGGCAGGCGCCTCTATTGATGTTTAAAAAGAGAGCATCAGTTTTGTGCATTGTGAATATGTACCCAATCCGAGATTACCTTGATTCATTTGACCTCTGAACAAAATTGATGGCCTCGGTCAATCACGGAGTAAGCTGAAGTAGCCAATCAAGTGGAGCTTAGCTAAGCTAATTTCAAAATAATATCTTAAAAGTTTTTGTTTCTTTTGATTTTTTTTTATCATTTTCATGATCTAATGTTTCTTAATTTTAGACTTGTTCGTGTTCTGATCTTAGGTCTGAGTTATGATTCTCACTGTCGAATAATTTAAAACGAAGTTTGTTTAGAAATGATGCAGAACTAACTTTTATGAGATTCGTTGAATTTCTTATGAATTTATAAGTATTTCAAACATGATTGTGTTCAAAGAGACCACTCGAACGAGAGTAAGTGATTCTCTTTATAGACATTAGAGTATAACTTACAAGATTACAAAGATCAAATCAAGTTATTTTATTTTAGACCAGATTGTCGTTAGATGTTTGTTAAGACCATGGAACTGCAAAATTAACACATTGAATTGCTTTGATAGTTGAAATTTAAATTATTAAAAATTATTTTATATTATTCATATTTATGATTCATGAAATCAGGATGTACTTAATATATTTCCTTAGATAATGAAATATGGTACACCGGGGTAAGTGGGGACGGTTTTTCGTATAGTTCAACTTTAAAAAATCATTAAAAAATCAGCGGTGGATCAATTTTGATTAAATTTCAATCAATGTGATGCAGAACATGTTGTTTACAAATGCTGAAGAGATGAGCTTGATAGACGAAAAGCGAAAAAAGTTATGACGTAAATTGATACCCCGCTTTATGGGGTAAGTGGGGACGGTAGATTTTCCTTTTGATTTCTCAGAAAATTTTCAACAAATTTGTGTTTTCTTGGTTGAATACGTTACTTTATTGCTCGAACCGTCCAAAATTTTGAAAAAAGTTTATGGTAGTGATAATTGTGTGTAATTTATGTTGCAACTTACGAGAACCGATTATATCGAAAATATATACTTATTCCAGAAAACACAAGTACTTTTCCCAACTTTTCATGATTCGAATGCTAAATAAAACTAAAATGTATTGAATGAAGGAAAGATAATTGAAAAAATATATTAACATCAAGTATGTATAAAGCCGTCCCAACTTACCCCAGGTAGGGTTTGGAGACAACATTTTAGATTTTTGAAACTAAACCCCTTTTTCTTAATTTTTAATCGTCTTTTTTTTCCTAACTGGTTGTTTCTAATGTAAGGATTGTTTAAATGTAGAGTTTTTCGTCAAGAGCCAGTTTAGGAGAAATTTGAGATTGAAAAAGATGCACATCAACTCCACATCGTAGTTAAAAATAGAAAACTAACGAAAAGTCACCGTAAACATCCGATATTGTCGGATCCGTATCTCTTTTACAGTTATTGGATAGATTACAAGTGAATTTAACATTCTGCATTAATAGTTTGATAAAATAGTTGACAGTATTGTTTTCCCAGCAAACATAACATGGCATTAGAAATGTCAGCTCAACTCGTTAACAATGTTAATGTGAATCGTAATTCCTACCAAACCAAGTAAATGATCGTAAAAATGGTTAGTTAAAGTCTACCGACTCGTATATGACAAAAGTCAGCCATATTTGCAAATTTGTCTCCCGCGTGCGGGATTCAAATGAGAAAACAACCTTGTTGTTCTCTTTGCGATAAGCAGTGCAACCAGATTTCTAAAAATCAGAGGGTTCATTTGGATAAACTGACCAATGAGAGAAGCAGCAAATATTGTCGCTGGCAACGGTTTGCATGCATTGAGAGCAAAACTTGCGCTCTCTCGCATACTGTCAGGATGTGCGGTAAAAGGTGTTGTATATCGTCCAATTTTTACAACTCTTATCGCTTAAGCCAGAAGTTAAAAATATGTATGTATATTGCCTCCACTTTAGTAAGTAAATGCTGTTTTTTCGAGTTATATAAGATGATTTTATAATGTACTAGCTGATTTTACCCGGCCTTGCTCGGGTTCACAAAAGATATTAATCAAAATAAGTCGTTTGATTTTTCGAAATGTTGGAAGCTTTATATTCATCATTTTAAGAAATTGGGCCCATGTTTGTTTTGTAAGTCTTTTAAACGTTTTTATTGAGATTATTCACTGTGTTTATCGATTTCATTTTTTTAGAAGAAGCTTAAAGTTTTAAGGATTATGAATTGAACTTCAAAATAATGTCCTTCTTCTCTATCACAAAAAACTTTAATCTCTTTTGAAGACTATCCCACTTTTCAAGATGGATGATCTCCTTGTACAATGGTGTATTTAAGTTTTATTTAATTAGAAATTTCTAAAAACACTTCCGAACCTTGTTGAACCATGTTTAAGACTCATTTGGCATGTTTTCAATTGTATATTTGCTTTTTTCGCTTTTTTTTAATTTAACACTGTTTTTCTTAAATGTTGAAAGTTGCACGAAAAGTTTCTTGGAGTTATCGAAAAGAAATCATCTCTGAACCGAAATAACCATTTAAATGTTATTGAAATGGTCTTATTTGAGTTCCTTTAATTATTTTGAAGAGTGATCAATGTTAAAATTCTTTGAAATCATTTGTTTGAACTCGCAGTACCAAACGGTTTTTTTTTTTCAAAATTGGATGGTAGAATTGAACACATTGATGACCAAAAATAAATCAAAAAGTATAAGTAAATTGGCCAATGAAATAGAATTGTATATAACTAAAAACCTCAGATTGTATTATCTAATCGATTTTCTAATCCCCCATTTAGATTCCCCGGCGGCTATCAAAGCGTTGAAATTGCAGCCTTCAACATATAACTCTGAATCTAATGATTTTTTCTATAGAGGAATTCTTAAAATTTGAAAATGGTTGGTTAAAAGCTGGAGTTTATGAAAATCGGTTCATTAGTTTTTCAGCATTCAGTCCAAATAGTTATTCAGATGAAGAAGCCAATTTACTGTTGACTGTTCAGTTCACTGTATATCCTTGTAAACTATCAAAGCCCCCCAGCGGGGCGGTAGGCAGCACATTGAAAATCACTACAATTTTAGTCAATATATTCTTTACAGGATAGTTGTATTTTTCAATACAAAATGTAGGCTCATTATTGCATCCAAATATCTTGTACCGGTTCCACGTGTTTTGAACAGTAGAAGGACAAAAACACCCGCCAAAATTTTACCTTTCAAATCTTTGATGCTCAGCAAGCTTTGATTCGCTTTCCAGTCCACGTGAACTCTTGATTGTCGTTTCTAATGCCCGGCCCATGGTGATGGTGAAAACAACCCCGCCAAAGGGAAAAAATTGGTTCTGAAAAATGGGTGCCATGACTTTTGATTTGTGGGAAAAAAACGAAAGTTCTATGGGAGGGTCCCTTTTCTCAGGTGGGAGGGGCTCGAAACTATTACTAAAACCTTCCCATGGTCCAAACACATAACTGTACCAAATTTCAGGCTGATCGGTTAAGCGGTGTGGATTTGTATAAGGTGCATACAAACATATATAGTCCAACTCATCTTTATATATTAGAAGATATGGATTGTATAGCAAAGTTTATTGAGAAATATACCTACAAAAATGTTTGCTGGGTTAATAGCCACCGTCCCCACTTACCTCGGTGTAGCTTACACAAAAGTTCATTCCATTATATGTGTCAAACTGATGAAATTATTTTCTTTTCTTTAAAACCAGAAATTTAGAACCTATTTTCAACTAATCCACAACTGATCTGATGAAATTGTGAAACTTGAAACACTGTCACCTGCACAACCAGACGGCTCCCTTCGATCAAGCTTTCATTAATGCGAAACTCAGATGTCTGTTTTTCCAAAAAACGGTTTATGTTTGCTGCTGCGGCGCGGATTGCACCACCCACGCTATGTTGTGGGAAAGTTCTGCTGCTGCAGTCGTCTTGTCGTACCTTGGAGACTCACAGACAGAGAGAATGTTCCACTGTGAGGTGATTGCCCATTTGGCTTTTTCCCATCATCGCCATCATCGTGTTTCTGAGAGCAAAAAGATATGGATGGCGACAACGACGACTGACTGACTGCTAGCTGGGAAATGCAAAATGCAACCCATATGTGGCAACAGCAGTTTGTCATATTTTCATCCATCAACCAGCAGCTGCAGCTTTGAGCTGGCTGGGAAAAGTGCACGTCCGGATTTGTGTCTACTATTAGGTAGGTGCCTACCTTTGAACAACCATTCGATGATGGAGGGAAATTCCTACACAAAAGAAAGGATCCAACATCCGGTGCACATAAAACCTGGTCCTAGGATGGATGGAAAGCTGTAATCGAATATTGAATTCCATTAAAGCGTTTTCGAGATCATTAATATTAATTGAAATTTGCATAAGTTTACGGCCGGATCCATTATTTTGAGCCCCGGTGCTGCTGCAGTTCCGTGTCCGTCGATAACGGATGATGGAACCAAATGGAGCGATATGGATCGCTGGCACTTTGGATAGGAAGCTGGTCCAAGCGATGGGAATATTTCAACTTCCGGGTCTGTTCTCTTCGAGGGAGATAGGTTGCTCTCGCTTGGGATCAAACACGGCTAATAATTCATAAAATTGTTTCTCTTCAGGATGACGATACTTTCCGGATTACAGCTCTAAGACGTTTTATGGGATCTTGCATCGTTGAAGAAGCTTAGTCGTTGAGACAAAACAAGTTGAAAATTGTTTATTTTGGGGGTGAAGTAAGTAAAATTAAACCCCTTAGAAAATAACTATGTCATGGTGGCGCTTTAGCAACAATTGCATCAATAAAAATTTGGCATCATAGAAAATGCTCCACTCATATTGATAGAAAACAGAATGCAGTTTCGTATTCAGTGAGGTAAGATATAATTCTTCAACGAGATATTTTCACTAACTTAAAATTTAAGTTCTTTAGATGCAAAATTCTAGAAAAACATAGCTAAATCTATCTGTTTTGGTACGAGGTTAATAATTTGAGTCTTGAGGATGGTTCAATTAACACCGTATCATGAAAGATGTGATGAATTAGTTTTTATGAATACGTATTGAAAATAAATTTTCAATGTTTTGCCTTATTAAGCATAAAATTAGTGTATTTCGTACTTAATGCAAAGGTGTATTTCGTGGAAGGACATTAAGAAAAAAAAATACAGTCACGCTAACTTTTCCATGGGCAGAAAATAGTAGTTTAGTCCTGGGTAGTTTTCATCAAAAATTGAAATAGTTGGTCGGTGACTTCCCATAAAAATTTCTTTATTTTGATAATTTTTCTATTTGAAATCTTTAAAATATATATACACTTTATGTGTTTTATAATTTCAGAGGTGCTTATTCTCTCAGTTTTACTTAAAATATTTTTGAACTGAACTGATAACTCAACAATCCTATCAAAAACCTTGCAAATTTTCAAAATTATTTCAAACTTGTTACAGAGCTGTTAAAACAAAGAAAAATGCTTAGAAAATATCTCCTAATGCTTCTAATTTTCTGATTGTAGAAACACTGGAGAGAATTTATTTATTTTATTTTTGTTCCGATTATAGTCGTTTTAACATCTTTATGTCATTTGCGACTTGTATCAACGATGAAGTTGGCGAACAGGTATTGAAAAACTTATTCGGTACAACTGTGATCGATGTTTACTCTTGGGCTCGAACTCACGGACATCGGCTCAGGAAGCAACTGACTTGCCAATTGAGCTATATCACAATCCCAGGAGAGTTTTTATTTAAAAAAAAAGCTCAATGATTAAGGAAATCAGTTGACACAAGGAACCGCTATAGCTTTTTTTGTGATAACACTTATCGTGATGCGATATAGAGTAGAAACTTTTGTCTTAATTTAAGCTTTGAAAAAATTAAGAAAATCACGATCCGATGAAAACAATTCTGGATGAAACACCAGTTTATATACTTCTCCTGAGTAAAATGTCTTAAAAAAACATTCGCACTTCAGACTCAACGCAACGCAGTATATAGCTATAGCAGTTCAATGTAGTTTAAAATTTGCATTTTACTTTCTTTTGATATATTGGTCCTTTTTAAAGCTGGAGTGCTTTATTAAACGTTTAAATTTTATTTATTTCTAGCCCAATTTTAGTAACCCTGCTGTAAACTACGTTTTTTCAATTTTATTCTAACAGCTAGCATTACTGTTACTGTTAAATTATCTTAAGCTCTACAGTTTTCAACCCTTTGTATTATTATAATAACCTCTTGAATTCTTTGGTTTAAATATAATTTTAAAAGTATTTGTTCATGCCTTAGGTACAAATTGTAGATATTCTTTTGTACACTGCAGTAATTCTTTATTATTTAACAGAACATTAATGAAGCATTTATGTTACCGTGAAATAATCATTACTTCAATGATTGTATACCAGTTGTGGTGAAAATCTCTAGAATTCATTGGTTTGAATTAACTATAGAAATTCATAAAAACTAAAAATTTTAAACTGCATAAATCTGACTTAAAACCGTTGATAAATTTGAAATTTCTCATGAAAAATTAAGTTTGGTATTCGTTTTGTTGATTATTTATTCCAAAATATCAACAGTACTTCAATTCTTACGCAAAAATAAAGTTCAAGTGATTGATAGAAAATTTATTTTCCTAGAATATTAGAAAGAAATTTCAAATTTATTATATGTAGCCAAAGATGATTTCAGTGTAAGTACTTTGAAATAAATTTTATATTTAAAATTTTATTGAAAACTAGTCTGCTGAGATTTGAATCAATTTCATCCACCTAAAATCAAAAATGCCATAAACGAGCGATATCATGAAAGATTTGATTTTTTTTTCTAAAGTGAGTATCTCAGCATACAAATATTGTGAAATTATTTCAACGAACATGTTTCCAAAAAAAAGAAAAGATTTTTGATGTTTTGTTGGAAACCAATCGAAGGTTGTTCGCCTGTTATTATTTATGTATCTTAAAATTTCATTTAATCAGAATTAGTTTTCCAAGATATACATTTATGGATATAAATTCATATTACATTTTGATAACACGTATTTTAGCAAGGATATTCGAAATAATAAATTTTAAATAAAACTTTCATTTAAAAATAAGTTTTTCAGAAAATTCAAATCACTAATTTTTCCAGGCGATGGAACTTTGTTTTATGTTTCAGCATGACATGGATGAAAATAAAAACACCATTGCTAATCCATTGCACTGGAATAATGTAAAGGATGAAAATTTATTGATATAGACTACTAATCTTCAAAAAAAAAAGTCAAATCATAGTACGGGGACTCATCGATCAAATATTTTAATTTTTCCTAAAATGACTCAGAAAAGGCTATTTTTCCATTTCTGAAAAATAGAGTTACTGTTTTTTTTTTCTTTAAAACATCTTCTATACACACACAAACACACCACAAACACAATGAAAGTTTAAAATTATAGAAAAGGACGAATAAAACTTCTTCAATTGAAAAACGTCTTAATTACCAGCTTCTCATAAAAAGTTATATCTAAGTTATAGTATTTAATCACAATTTTCTCTTATTTTATTTATTTAAAGGACATATGGGCTGAGCCCGTCATTCGAACTACTGAAAAATTATCTTACACAGAGTTGATTCATTAACACTAGACACACCGACAATGTGTAAATACCTATGTTATACCGATTGTCCGCTAAAACTCTCTAATCTCTTCCTAATGGTTTTTTATAAAGTTTATAGTTTTGGAAATCTAGTGACGTGATTAAAAGAACAAATTCCATTTTGTGAATTAAATTTAGCGCTTTTTTGGATTCTTGACGGAAATATGTCCAGGAATGTACGGAAAGTTGGAAATTCTTAAAAAGTTTAAAAAAATGGTTTGATTATTAAAATGTTTCAACATATTTTTAAAACCCTTTTTTCAACATATTTCTACTGAACCAATCTTGAATATTCTGGGGCAGTTGCTTCTACTTGAATCAAAAAATCTCAACGACTGTCTAAATGTGGAAGCATCTAAAGAATTCAAATGTACCGAATCGAATGTTCGGAAGCTTTCCGAAGAATTTCCGGTAGCAAACAAAGCACGCGCGGCAAGCAGAATTCACGTAAAGTTCATTTGAATAGTAGGTGCATTCCATATAAAGAGTACGTGGATTACACACCCTTTGATTTGTTCTTCTGCATGCATTTTTAGTAGGAGATCTTTCATTATCTTGAATAAATGGTAAAATATTACATGATTATCACAAAACTTTTAACTTCCACTTTTCAAAATAACTAAATCTCACTTTAAGAAAAGAAATCACCGTGAATTTGGTTGTTTGGGAAGTTAAGATTTATGAATTTTATTTGCGGCTTTATCGGTGAGGGTTAAAAAGTTGAAATGAAAGACGGATAGAAGGTCAGAAGAAAATTCTGAGGTGGTGATAAGAGCAAAGAGCATTTGGAATACAAGCTTGACCACATAACAAATTCTTTGTCCCGCACCAATAAACTGTAATGTATTTTCCTTTGAATTTTCTTCTGATCAACTATTCGTCTTTCATTTCAACTCTTTAACCCTCACCGATAAAGCCGCAAATTAATTTCATAAATCTCACTTAACTTCCCAAACAACCAATAGTCACAAATTTATTTGAATGAGGGCATAAAAGGTTTCATTTTGGCTAACAAAGAGAATAAACTGCCCTAATCCCTTGAGTAAACGTTATGTTCGCATTAATGAACTTGAAAGTTGCAAAAGTGATTTATATGTACGTTGTAAGGGACTTAAGTCACATAAAGGGCACAAAAGTGCTCATAACGGGATTTACTAAGTCACAAAAAGAACTTTGAGATGCTTTCAAAATCACATCACCACTTCGAGTTTTAGTTTCAGTTAAGAAATCATCTAGGCGTGATCTTGTGGTAGAGTGTTCGAATCTCGCCACGAAGGTCTGGGTTCGATCCCCAAGCCGGGGAAGTGTTTTTTTAATAAGTAATTTGGTACTTGAGAGACCATTGTGATGATACATATGTAGGAAAGAAGCAATTTAGCAATTTGTCGAGTTTGGCAACGGAAGGGGAAGGGGGGGTGCATCATGTCGACACCATGTACTTAACATAGTAAATAATCTAGAAAAGGTGATATGAACCGATGCAGAGAGAATTTTTGCTCATTTAACGATTTATTTGAAGCTAAATGTAAGCCATATTGAGCTGTATTTTTTCACATCGATTCAAAGTGAATGAGCCTTTGAGATTCGATGGGATGTTTTGTTTGAGGTAGAAGCGCTGCCCCAGAATATTCAATACAAAGAAGGTTGGTCTAGAAGAAATTTGTTGGAAAAAGGGTTTTAAAAACATGTTGAAACATTTTAATAAACGAATAGGATTTCCGAAATTTTCAAAATCATCATCTTTTTGTTCATTTCCGGATAGATAACCATTAAGACTACCAAACAAATGCGCTAGATTAAGTTCGGTTCGTAAAATTTAGTAAACAGGACGTGCGAACTGCCACCACAAAAGGAAATTACGTCATCGTGAATCAACCCATGGCAGCTCGTCAAGTGACAATTGACAGTAGGAGATGTTCTTAGCTAAAACAAGATCGTAAAATGGATGTTTTTGATCGGAAGATTACAAACTTGAAGAATATCAGCAGCCGTGAGATAATCAACAAACATTGATTATAAATTGTTCAGGCATTCCGGTAAGAGAAAAACATTGTTACAAAAAGTCCACTTATTCTCATTTAAAGTTGGCATGTTAAAATTGCCAACGACATTGAAGCATATAATAGTAATGCTCAGATTAAAGATTTAAAGATTGTATTTCAATTTTGCAATTTTAGTTATTACCCAATGGCAGTAATATTTATAAAAACTATACATATCATAGTATCAAAGCTATAAATTAATAAATGATTCCTAAATTTAAGTTCCGGGTTTTGTATCTGAACTGAAATCGAAATCTGTACAAAACTATTATGAATATGAAATATTCAATCTGATTCATCTATTTATATTTATCGCCGTGGCGTAGAGGATAGCCTTCAAGTCTTCTAAGCCAGGGGGTATGAGATCGAATCCCGGTCACGGCATGCATAGTACACTTTCGGTGGGTTAGTGGTTTAGCATTTGTAAGATGCTAGTCATCATTTCCTCGAAAGATGTACGCTTAGAGTTAGGAAAAAGGAATCTCTTCGAGGAAACATCATGTTTCATTAAGATCCTGTATGTGTTTGTGTTCGTTTTATCTGTATTATAAGAATTTGAAATATTTTTTTTTCAAATCTTAATCATTTTTAAGACTGTTCTTTTTTGACCATTTTTAGCTGCTATTGTTTATTTAATTCTAAATACATTGTTCTTAATTTTATAGCTCAGAAGTTAAAAATTAACAAAAATGGAACTTATTAAAAACGTTAAAAGGAGTTCTAAATTTTATAGAGTAGAACTTATCTTCTCTGAGCTCCAATTTACATTCTTGTTCAATTAAAATAAATAAAGAGAAGACACTTTCACGACTGTGATTTTTCATTTTTTTATTCAGTGTTGTCAGATGTTTTATGGTTACTTCTAGTGTAAGGTTGACAGAATTTTTTCAGCTCGTATTCGGACCAGACAAATCTGGGCAAATTTGAATTAAAACCTGGAAAAATCCAGGCATTTGATTTCAAAATTAACGACCAAAAATCCGGGCAATATCCGAGCGAATTATGTCAAAACCCAGAAATTTCTCAACAAAAGTCAAAAAGAAAAAATTGAAAAAGTTTTTTATCATCGAAATTTATCGAAGAATTTAAACTCGTATTCAAGGCTTTAAAAAAACCTCTCATGATTATTTTCATAAAATTTCGTCGGAAAAAATCGTTTTGGAGGCATCAATAAAACAAATTCAACAAAATTGGTTTTTTCTTGTTTGATTTGCAAATAAAATGAATAAATCATCTAAAAATCTGGGCGTTTTTAAATGAAATTCGGTAAGCGGGCCGGGCTTGACTTTTCCTAAATTTTGTATTAAATATCCGCACAATCTTCTAACCTTGTTCTAGTAAATTTTTTTGTTTTTAAATTTTCTTTTAGTTTGTACCCATAGGCATGAATAAGGTAAAAATCCATTTCATTAAAATTTTCAAAACTTTTCTTCAAGTTTTATAACATTGTTATTTATTAAGGCTCGAGGGCGTGAAATTATAAGTTTATTGAATTTAGTATTTAAGGAAACTTTTCAATGGTTTTTCAAGAAAACTGCGGAGAGCCTTAAAAATAAATTGTCAACTTTTCAAATATGCCTGATATGCCAAATTGACCTGCAAACAACGTTACGTGTTTTTTTTCAATTGTTAATGAAAATAAAATTAAATACTTTTATTACTATTAAGTTGGAAACGATGGATTTTATCATATTTAATAATAAATCAAAACAGAATAACTTCCCTTTTTAATCAATTTCTATCACGTCTCGAACCAGCTACTCAACTGTTCAATGCCTTGAACAAGAAATCAATAACATTGAACAAACACCACTTAGTCGTTGTCTGCATTCCAAACTGGATCCAATTAAGAATGCCAGCAGTGGTAAGAGCAAAAGTGCAAGTTCGAACATTTTGATCCAGAATATCAAATAGAGCGCGGGATCAAGAAAGAAGAGAAACTTACAGTCTGTTTCGGAATTCGAATCCGCGAAACGAACGGAACGAAAAAGTTCGCGAGAATTTATCAATGTCAAAAGATTTTCCCCGTTCCTAAGTGCCATTCACAAACACCTCGGATTTTTTTTTACCTTCCTATCGGAGACTAAGCTTAAAGGCGTCATCTCAAACGATTGGAAGCATATATAAATTCTACACAGAGAACTATTTCAATTCGTTAAGATATAAATTTTATGATTTTTAGAGTTTCTTTAAACCTTTTTTTAAAGCAATTTCTAATGAAAAATAACTTTAAGAAAGAAACTTAGGTTCAAATTGTTTGTTCTGTGATCGACTTCCACCAACAGATGACAAGGGCTACTCGAAGAAAGATGAGAAGGTAAACGTATCCTCGTTCGAATGGAATGGGTAGCCATTTTTCTTCCCGGTGTCGTCGCGCAGCTGCGACAGTTTCGAGGTTGACTTTTTGTGTCTGGCTGCTGCTGGCGGGCAAATCCTTGGATCGGTAAAAGTTTAGCATCAACTGATAACCGGAAGGACACGTCGAGCTCGGTGCCATCCCATCAGTCACCGGAGCTGAACAAGAAGTTCAGTGAAAGTGACAAAAATCTGCTTCCGGTTATCGTGGAAAGAAAAGAGAACTTTAATGTAATATAAATCTAAGCATGTATGCAAAAATGACTGCTGTAAGTTTTGCATGGAAATTTGAAATTTTTAAATTTTAAACACCAGCATGAGAAATATTAATAGTATTTTCGACCGAAAAAAGTTCTAATTATTTTTCTTCTATCAGTGCAACAAGTTTTAATAATGTATGGTAATTTTTATGGGAAACCAATATTTTTCATTCAAAAATAATCAGAGACGCCCTGAAAGATCTAAAATCTAGAACTATGAATTATAAATATTTTTTGGCTCTTGCTGTAAATTTCATGTGAACACATCAAGATCTTTACTTAACTTCCAGAAAAGAAATACGATGTTATGCAAATTTTTATTTTAGAAAATATATATTAAAAATATATATATTTTTTTTAATTTCGTTTATTTGAAACGGCTCAGACCGTTAGTTTTAAGGAGCCAAACTCTTGTTTTTGTATTTACAAATCATTGATTAAAACTACGTTAGTTAGAGAAAGAACAAAGCAAAGGGAAAAAAGATTTATATACGAAGATCGATAGATTTTAGGAAAAGGTATAACTCGAACATGTAGTCTAGGTCTACCGCAGCCAACACATCCCTCACTGGAACGTTAGGTGGTTTTACTCGGGCCCGAAGGGTGTCTATTAAATTCGCTCTGGCGATAAGGTGGTCCTCACACGACCAAACAATATGCTCGATGTCATGGTAACCTTGACCGCAACGGCACAAGTTGCTGCTAGCAAGATTAACACGATAGAGTAACGCGTCTAAGGAACCATGATTGGACATAAGACGGGAAAACGTTCGAATAAAATCTCGACTTAGGGCCAACCTATTGAACCAGGGTTTGAGGCTTACCTTCGGGATAATTGAGTGCAGCCACCGACCAAACTCATCCTCGTCCCATTTCCGCTGCCAGTTGACAAGGGCGTTTTTATTAACCAAAAAGTAGAATTCGCTGAAGGCGATTTGACGATGATAAACATCGCCTTCAACCGCGCCCACCTTTGCAAGAGAGTCTGCCCGCTCATTGCCTGATATTGAGCAATGAGAAGGGACCCAAACAAAGGTGATTAAAAACTTTGTCTAAATAAAGCACTCAATGTTACCCGTATCTTCTCAAGGAAGTATGGCGAGTGCTTTCCGGGTCTTATTGAACGAATAGCCTCAACAGAGCTTAGGCTATCCGTAACAATAAAGTAGTGTTCAACAGGTCGGGAGGCTACGTTGTCTAGTGCACAATGAATTGCTGCTAATTCTGCTGTATACACTGAGCATGGGGCTTGAAGACTGTAGGAGGCACTATAAATTTGGTTGAACACTCCAAACCCGGTACATTCGCCTATAAGGGATCCATCAGTGAAGTACATTTTATCAGCATCGACGTGTCCATATTTTTCATCAAAAAGCCTAGGAACAATAAGAGAACGATGATGTTCCGGGATACCACGGATTTCATGCTGCATGGACAGATCAAACTGGACAGAATTATTGTCGTAGGCAGGGTGACAAACACGAATAGGAGAATACGACGAAGGATTAACCTGCATAGACATGAACTCATGATATATGGTCATATATTTTGAAAGAGGATTTTGCTCTAGAAGCTTTTCAAAATTTAAAATCACCAATGGGTTCATGACCTCACACCTGATGAGGAACCGAAGAGATAATGAATAAAACCTATCTCTCAGTGGGAGTACGCCTGCCAAAATCTCGAGACACATGGTATGTGTTGAGGACATACAACCCAGTGCTATTCGAAGACATCGATATTGAATACGCTCGAGTTTAATGAGATGTGTTTTGGCAGCTGATTGGAAGCAAAAACTGCCGTACTCCATCACTGAGAGAATAGTTGTTCGATATAACTTGATGAGGTCTTCAGGATGGGCTCCCCACCAGGTGCCGGTAATTGAACGGAGAAAATTAACTCTTTGCTGACATTTTCCTTTCAAATACTCAATATGAGTTCTCCAGGTGCACTTGGAATCAAACCAAACCCCAAGGTACTTAAAACACCTCGATTGAGTAATCGTTCTGCCTAGGAGTTGAAGCTTAGGTTGAGCAGGTCTATGTTTTTTAGAGAAGACAACCATCTCCGTTTTCTGTAGAGAAAACTCAATCCCAAGCCCCAAAGCCCAGGTTGACAATCTGTCTAAAGTATCTCGTAAAGGTCTGTGCAGATGAGACTCAGTAGATCCTGTGACGCAAGGAACGCAAGGACCCAAGAAGAGCGAACGGAGCGTAGGCCACTCTTCACAAGCGCGAGATCGGCCCTCCGCAGGGCCATCAACGCAAGCAAGAGGGCACGTTTCAAACAGTTATGCCGTGACGCCAACGACTATCCATGGGGTGATGCCTATCGGATAGTCATGGGCAGAACTAAAAGTGGGGGTGCACCACCTGAAACGTGCCCCGATAAACTGAGAGTCATCATCAATGAGCTGTTCCCACAGCACGATGTTACCCGCTGGCCAACAGTCCCGTATGACTGGGACACCAGCGCCGAAGAGAGGATAACGGTGGAAGAACTTCGCGAGATCGCCAAGTCTCTCCAACCGAGGAAGGCCCCCGGACCGGACGGCATTCCGAACGTCGCGGTGAAGGCCGCGATCAGGGAATTCCCCGATATGTTCCGAACATCGTTGCAACGATACGTGACGGAACGGGTGTTTCCTGACACGTGGAAACGGCAGAAACTTGTTCTTCTGCCAAAGCCGGGTAAGCATCCAGGAGACCCATCGGCATATCGGCCGATCTGTCTACTGGATACAGCGGGTAAGGTCCTGGAGAAGGTGATTCAGAACCGACTTCAGAGATACACGGAAAGTGAGGGCGGACTCTCGGGGAAACAGTTTGGTTTCCGTCGAGGTCGCAGCACCGTAGATGCCATCCGCTCGGTCATCGAGGTAGCGGACAGAGCCAGGCTGACCAAGAGGAGAGGGCTCCGCTTTTGCGCGGTTGTCACTCTGGATGTGAAGAACGCCTTCAACAGTGTCAGTTGGACAGCGATTGCGTCATCGCTCATCCAAATGAGGATCCCGGCATATCTGTATAGGCTTGTGGAAAGTTACTTCCACAATCGCCAACTGCAGTATATGACCGGCGAGGGTTTGCGAACACAAGAGGTTTCGGCGGGTGTTCCACAGGGGTCAATACTCGGCCCGGTTCTGTGGAACATCACTTACGACGAACTCCTACGAACGAGTCTCCCATCGGGAGCCGAACTCGTAGGATTTGCAGATGATGTAGTCCTCTTGGCGAGGGGCTCCTCAACAGCGGAGGTTGAGCTACTGGCCACGGTAGCTATCCAGGAAGTGGAACGCTGGATGCACTCCAAGTGCCTGCGTCTAGCCCACCATGGTGCTTATCACCAACCTGAAATCACCCCAAACAGGTACCATTGCCGTTGGACCGTGCAACATCGTGTCTAAACGCGCAATTAAGTACCTAGGGGTGATGATTGACGACAGGCTCAGCTTCACGAGCCATGTCGAACACGTGTGCAAGAGAGCGGTAATGGCCACGGCCGCACTCACACGAATGATGCCGAACTCCTCGGCTATCCAAAGCAGCAAAAGGCGGATCATTGCAAGTGTGACCACTTCGATCTTGCGGTACGGAGCAGCGGCCTGGCGGCAGGCCCTGGGAGGAAGCTGTAACCTGCAGCGACTTAGCAGCGTTCAGCGGCTGATGAACCTGCGGGTTATCAGCGGATACCGGACCATGTCGTCCGAAGCCGCCTGTGTAGTAGCGGGTGTTATGCCCATCTCGGTTTTGCTAGAGGAGGATGTCTATTGCTACGACAACAGAGACACGCCCAACGTTCGAGATCTCGCCAATGAGGACTCGATGTCCAACTGGCAGCAGCTGTGGGACAGCTCAACGAGAGGAAGGTGGACCCATCGTCTGATCCCGCACATCGGGAGCTGGATCGGAAGAAGGCACGGTGAAGTGGACTTCTATATGACGCAATTACTGACTGGTCATGGATGCTTCATGAAGTACCACTACCGGTTTGGACATGTGGCTTCGCCATATTGCCCAGATTGTGGTGACGTAGAGGAAACACCCGAACACGTGGTGTTTGTCTGTCCGAGGTTTGCGGCGGTACGTACTTCCATACTTGCCGCCTGTGGGCCTGACACGACAGCAGATAACGTTGTACAGAGGATGTGTGCGGATTCCAACACTTGGCATGCGGTCAGCGATGGGTTCACCCGGATCATGACTGCCCTGCAGAGGAGCTGGAACCAACGGCAGTCCGCGAACGGTGTAGGATGACTCCATCGGCGGGGAGCATCTGAGTAGTGTGCGTCCGATCCCCTGATCGAAGCTACAAAGATAAGGCATCATCTTCTGCGTAGCGGAGGTCAGGGGTGCGCCGCGAACGCGTGTAGGATACCCCAGTGTCGGGGGGTATCCGAGTAGTGCCGCTTCCTAAGAGGGAAACTGCGGGGATAAGACTTTACCTTCCTCGTAGCGGATCTCGAGGGAAGAGGGTTAACCACTGTCGGGGGATACCCACGGGTAGAGAGGCTCTC
This sequence comes from Uranotaenia lowii, assembly GCF_029784155.1. NCBI lineage: Eukaryota > Metazoa > Arthropoda > Insecta > Diptera > Culicidae > Uranotaenia > Uranotaenia lowii. The sequence continues at coordinate 347,225,795 of NC_073692.1, read as the reverse complement.
GACGCCGGGCGAGCCTCTCGAGTCGGTGTAGGATGTCGTCACCGTCGGGAAACATCCGAGTCGTAGCGTTCCAAGTCCCGAATATGTGCCGTGACAGGCGCGAGTCTAGGATAAGCTGCTCTCGATTTGGCACACAACGGGCAGGAAAATCCGCGAGCCATAAATCCTAGGGTTGCCAACCAAGGGGGATAAAGAAGACCGGACAACGGTCGGAGTAGACTGACCCCATCGACGGGGGGCTGTCGAGTAGAGTGCGTCCGACCCCACGGTTTGAAGTTACAAAGATAAGACAATACCTTCTGCGTAGCGGATGCCGTGGGTGCGCCGCGTTCGTGTGTAGGATGCTCCACCTTCGGGGAGTATACGAGTAGAGCGGTTCTCAACGACAGAAGCTGCGGGGATAAGACTCGACCTTCTTCGCAGTGGAAATCGTTGGGAAAGGGTCATTCCACGTTCGGGGAATACCCACGGGTAGAGTGGCTCTCGACGCCGGGCGAGCCATTCGAGTCGGTGTAGGATGACGTCTTCGTCGGGAATCATCCGAGTCGCTGCGTTAAGTCCCGCGCGTGTGCCGTGACAGGCGCGAGTCCAGGATAAGCTGCTCTCGATCTGGCACACGACGGGCAAGGTGGCAAACTTCGAACCCTGAAGATAAGAGGTCGGGCTTCGAGTCGTTAGAGGAGAGGTCAGGCCTCAAACCTTCAGGTGGAGAGGTTTGTGTGGTCAACCCCGAGTCTTTATGATAGGAGGTCGGGTCCCGAGTCGTAAGAGGAGGGACCAGGCCCCTTACCAACAAGAGGAGGGGTACAAGTGGTCACCTCGAGTCATTACGAGGAGAGGTCAGATTTCAAGTCGTTAGAGGAGAGATCGGGCCTTGAATCGTGCAGAGGAGAGGTAAACCTCGAGTCGATGCGAGGAGGGGTCGGATCTCAAGTCGTTAGAGGAGAGATCAGGCCTCAAGTCGCGAAGAGGAGAGGTTTGTGTGGGAATCTCGAGTCATTGCGAGGAGATGTCGGTTCTCAAGTCGTTAGAGGAGAGTTCAGGCGTCGAGTCGTAAGGATGAGAGGTTTTGCTGAAAGTGGTCTCGTTAATGAGTATTGCCTTTGAGCGCGTTAGCGCGAATAGACCTCCCACTATTGAAGCATAGTGTACTAAACAGTTCGAGGTGGGAACCAGGTCTGCGGCCCCAGGTGGAGTTTAGGGAGTAGGGGGTATACACGGAGTATATCATGAGTCTTCCCATTGTACCCATGGACCCAGAGTAGCAAACTGGGGGGACGCGGTGGCTCGCCGTGCCTTGGAATACAATCCGTAAACCGGGATTTACCACCTGTGGTTACCAACTAAAAAAAAAAAAAAAAGATCCTGTGACAGACACCACGCCGTCATCCGCAAGTTGTCTTAGAGTGCAGCCTTCAGAGAGACAACTGTCGATGTCACTTACGTAAAAGTTGTACAAAAGTGGACTCAAGCATGAACCTTGTGGGAGGCCCATGTAAGAGGTTCTTCTAATTGCAATGTCTCCGTTAGCAAAGTTCAGATGTTTCTCACAAAGTAGGCTGTATAAGATGTTGTTCAATAGAGGGGGCAGACCTCGGGAATGCAATTTCTCTGACAACACCTCAATTGAAACTGCATCAAAAGCTCCCTTTATGTCTAGAAACACTGAAGCCATTTGCTCACGTTTTGCGTATGCCAGTTGTATCTCTGAAGACAGCAAACCAAGACAATCGTTTGTTCCTTTGCCTCTTCGAAACCCAAATTAAAAATATATTGAAAATTATTATATTCAGCATTTTAGACTGCTATCTGAAAGGCTATTTCCCCGTAGGATGGAAATGAAAAAATGCAAAAACCTGCTTTGCATAGCCAATTAGATTTTTGATTTTAACCTTGTCAAAAACATTTCTTAAATTTTTGAAAGCAGAACCTGTCATTCAAAATGGTTTTCAATGGATTCTGATTTTTTTTAAATTTTGAAATGGTTATAAATTTTTACATGAAAAGCTTATCTTTTTCGCATTTCAAATTAAGCTTAAGAATTAAAGAAATTTGAATTTGAATTTCATATTGAAATATTTTTGAATTACCTGGATGATTCAAATTGCAAACATCTCACCTTTCATACAAATTTCTGTAGAAATTGAAACGCGTGGCGCTTGCTTATTCAGGAATCAACTGAATATTTTCAAACTGCACAATGATGCTTGGTGTCCCAGAAGGCAGCAGAAAGTCAATTTCTGCAGCGTCAACCATACTTATTTTTCGAATATTTGAACCATAAAAAAGAAAAGTAATAACTCTAAGAAGACAAATAATGAAGAAGTAAAGTATACGGTTCAAAAGATCTTGACGAGACGAGAAAAAAATCAGTCTGGGGTAAAAGAAAATTCTACTGTTAAGAGAAAGCTATGAAACAAATAAATGGTTTCATAACTTTTTCTCTGTTCTAGTATAAACTCTGTACAAATTTGACTTTCAAAACCATCTGCATGTAGACTAGAACGTTTTTTCCAATATTTTCCTTGATAAAGGGTGTTCAAAAAGTGGTCAAACTAAATTGCGTGTAAATCAGTTATTTGTTTATCTTAAAATATCAAAGTATTGTAGATGTGCCTAATTTCGCTATATTTTGACAGGGTTTTTTTTTAGATTTGATAAGAGAAAGCCGAATTTTCATTTGTAAGACATAAAATATTTTGGTAACTAAGCATTCTGTAGAACCATACAATCCTTGGGATACCGAACAGAAGGGAACGTTTTCAAATCATCTGCGTAGATCAGCACGAACACGTCACGCAGTACTTCGGGGAACTCGTTCATTACAGTAATGAAAAATAGGAGTCCCAAGTGACTCCCTTGTGGTACGCCGCTACCTAAGAACAAAACTGTTGAGGGTTTTTCTTTCTAATTCATCTGAAAATCAGAAATTCAACAAATTGAAGCAAAGTTATAAATGATAAGATATTGGAATAAGAGACAGGTTAAGAAAAAAAATAGATTAGCCATATTTTTTTTACTTTTTATCATTGAAAATCTACGCTCTTATAAGAATCTTACAGTCAAAATAGAAAAGCTTGATACTGATCTCGTGAAAATATGATAGAAAAAGTGAGCCTTATCTTGGCATGCTTCGCACATGGCACAAATTTGTGGGTCCGCTGTTGTATTAGTGAGGCAAGTTTTCTCTAGAGACGGCCAAGTTAAAGAACTCAGAAAGGGCCACAATTTGGAGCAGGGTCCGAAATAAGCAGCGTTTCAATCAATAGTATGATCGGATTTATCTCAAGTCATCCACAGCTTTGAATCTAGAGCATGTTTTTACTGCATTTTAGGCTAGTAAGCTATCATATTTGTCGAGGGACATTCTAAGGTGCACATTACAGAAAGGTTACAATCATGGAAAATCTAGTCAACCATGCCTTAGGGGACCAGGTCGGGTACATTTAACCTATGAACAAAATATTACCATGAAATACGCCCAAAAGGCATCCCTAACTATGTTTTCTGCAAAAGAACTAGTGATATATAAAATTTCGCAAACATTTCTGTCATGACGTATACTTAACATAAGTTTCTTCTATTTTGAGAATATTGCAGGTGGAACTGAAATTGATATAAAAACGTAAATATGCGCATTTAACCCATTCGGTTGAGGAAATCAGTTATTTTGACAATTTTTAACTTCTCACTACTTAAAAACTGTAAAAGATTTCAACAGAAAAATTGCTCAAACGTTTCCTAAACAGATGTCTGCTTATTTGCATGTAGTTTTCAGATTCCTATCTTTTGGAGTATGGGAAAAATTGAGTATTCTCCTTAGTATACGCATTTAGCCCGGCTTTTCCCTATGCATTTTGGGAGAAGTGTTCCTGCATGTGCCCACAAGGTTGCCGAGAACACAGATAAATCCAAGGGACTGAGATAAATGGAGAATCATCGTCAATGATTAAACAAATTTTGCAGCCAATGATTGAATTTGTTATAATTTGTTGCAATTTATTAGAGAGAATCAGAAGGTTTCAGTTAAAATGAGAGAAACCGGTACTCAGAGAGAGTGAGAATGTGCTAATTGTTGCAAATTGTTACGATTTGTTAAATTTGTTAAGCAGTTGTGGAGTTTTGATCATTATCATTCCAAATGCAAAGAATTCTCTCTCCACTGCAATCCCTTGGGTAAATCTATTTTTTTTACAGAACTCAGAACAAGTTTTCATTGCAGAATCTTTGTCACGAATTACAGAATTTTGAGAAAAAAACATTGATCTACGGATTTTTGAGCAACTTAAGTGATATACAATCAGATTTTCTAGGCCCCGTTTTGTACGTGTCAGAGTGATAATCAGAGGAATCGATTTCGATTCCTGGTCGTGGATTTTTTTTGGTTTTCATTTACCGTTCATTTTAGCTGCATTTTTCTCTAAATGGTGAGTCATAGATCCATCAAAAAAAGCAATATCAAAACAATGTATGTGTGTTTGAAGGATATAAACAAATCACACACTCTTATACATCATGTTTCTGGTGCTTTGTTAGGCGGATCATACTACTAGTCGTAGAATACAATAATCAAAATAATCGATCATGAATGGTAAATAAAAAATATCGTCTCGACCAGGAATCGAACTCAAGTCTTCTGATTACCTCTCCGTCACCTTACCCATAGGCTAAATTAAGGTTTGCCAGATTGCCCGGTTTTATTCGGGTTTACCCGGATATTTAATGCAAAATTGCCTTTTTATTCATCTTATTTGACAAATCAAACAAAAAAAAAAAACAAATTGCGTTGTTAATTTTTTTTCATTTATGCCTCCAAAACGAATTTTTTTGAGAAACTTTTGTAAAAATCATCATGAAAGGTTGTTTTTGGAAGTCTAAAATACGATCTTAAATCTGTAGATACGTTTTGATGAAAAATATTTTTTTTTCAATTTTTTTTTATTTTTACTGAGCAATTTCTGGATTTTACAAAATTTGCCCAGATATTTCCCGGATTTTTTATCGTCAAATTAAAAATCAAATGCCGGCATTTTGCCAGTTTTTTTTTATAAAATTGCCCGGGTTTGTCCGGCCGGGTGCGTGCTGAGAAATTCTGGCAACCTTAGGCTAAATCGTCGAATTTAAACAAGTCAGGCTGTAGCTCTATAATTCAGTCAAGTTGAATTCACTGCTAGATTCTACAGCAGAAAATGCTCATCGTCTCGAGTCAACCAGTAAAAGTAAAAACGCTTTTTAAAATAAACTTAAGTGAAAAATCAACTATTTTATGATGGTGAAAATAGAGGAGAAATGTGTACATCAAGTTTCTGTACGTACATTGTAGATTAAGATAATTTAAAGATCATAAGAGCTTATATTCCGTTGCTAAAAATTATAATATTTTCGTCTCTTGAGAACCTAGTTAATTGTTTATTTATATTTTTATAAAGATGATAAAGGGATTTGTTTTTTTAAAGATGATTTATTTGAGAAAATACGTATTTCCCTAGAAAAGAGGGGAGCCCAGTTCTGTCCCGCTGCTCGTTATGCCCTTATATCTCCTATTGTTCTGTAATATTCAGTTCAAACAGTCAATAAACTGCAAACAAAAATCATTCCCAATGCTGAGTGATAAAACAAAAAAACTGTCTCTTATTGTGAATTATCGAAATTCCTATGAAATAAATCGTATTGCCTAGTATTCAATCCTACAACATATGATGAATGAATGAAAATTTGTGGTTTTTATTTTTCTACTAGCTGACCCGGTGTGCTTTGCTACACCTTTTAAAAACAAATGAAATTATTCAAAATTTTATTGTTTTATTGGTGTTTTTTTGAATCAAATTATAATATAATTCAAAAGCAACCCTATGAAATGAGAGCTGCAGCTGGAGTTTCGAATTGCAATACAAAGATGACTTAAACTAATTTTCTATTAGTTCTGATAATTTTAATCTGTTTCTTTTAGCATTGCCCTGAAAAAGGAGGGTCTCAAATTAATCTTACGCTAAAATATGGTTGTTTTTGCTTGATATGTTCTGGATTTATGCTAAAAACTGATAAGAGAGCCCCTCCCCCCTGTCCTTCTCATCATCCTCTGCTGAATGAAGGTCGTGGTCTTTAATAATCATAATAATCATTTTTCCAAACACCTCCCCTTCTCTCTCCACTTTAAAGCGTAAGGGTCTATAACAATCGTAAAAACATATCTCATAACCAAGTACCTTTCCATGCCATATTTGTTTTCATTTATTGGCTTTGTGAGCATAAATTGAGAACTTATGCTAACAAAATTGTGCCTTGTTATCTCCTCACTGGAAAGAGGGAGGGGTCTCAAACAATCATAGAAATATTGTTCGTATTCAAATACCCTCCCATGCCAAATTTGGTTCCATTTGCTTTATCAGTTTTTGATTTATGTAAAAAAAAATTAAAGAAGCCCCTCCCTCTTTCTACTGGAAAGAGAGAGAGACCTCAAATAATCATAGAAATACTTTTCGTATCCAAATGCCTTCATATGCCAAATTTGGTTCCAATATCTTGATTAGATTTCGAGTTATATGAAAAATTGTAAGGTAGCCCCCCCTCCCCCCTTCGTATCGCCACACTGAAAGGAGGGAGGGGTACCTTATATTCTTAGAAATATTCCTCGTTCCCAAATACCACCCCATGCCAAATTTCATACCATTTACTTGATTGGTTCTCGAGTTATGCGAAAAATTGTCTTTTGTTTGGGAGGCCCCTCCCCCCTTTCATGAGAGAGGGAGGGGTCTCAAACCATAATAGGAACCTTCCCCGGCTTCCAATACCCCCACCTGCCAAGTTTCACGCAAATCGGTTCAGTAGTTTCCGAGTCTATAGGGAACAGACAGACAGACAGACAGACAGACCGACAGACAGAAATTCATTTTTATATATATAGATTTCGAAGGTTAAACTGATTCGCGGGCATGGTTAACTCTGTATTTTTAGGAACTATTCATCATACCTCGAAAAATGTATGTTTAGAATCCTTTCAAAAGGATCTGATACATGTGAGATCATCCATCTATGGGTGCGGGCTCGATCGAAACAGCATTTTAGTTAGGTTTTCAATTATTACATTCACTGCAAAAGATTTTCGTAATTCCAATCAGGCTTTCACGTTACTAAGATTTGGACGTTCTTGGTGGCTTGCTTGCATGAAAACATTCAAACATTAAAAAATTTTAAAGATTGCAAAATAAAAAGCACCCCCAGATGAGTGCTCTTAACAAGTTAATATCTTCATCTATTGTTTACAATTTGAATTGTTCCACTCAACCATTGAAATATTCCATCAACCACACCTCCCCCAAAATTCAATGGTCGATTTAAACATGGAAAGCCTCAAACCAACGCAACGCAACTATTCCATTACTCATTGTTTCAACATTTGAAAAAGACGAGTGTTTGATCAGAGATAAAAGTGGCAGAAACTTTTCGGGTCCTTTTTTGAGGATATGGAAAATGAGAATGGAATCCTTGGGCAATGAATTCAAGCAGCAGCCAGTGTATGGAGAGGAAGTTGGTTCGTCTGGAAAGTTTCGCACGAGTGGCTATCCGAAATTGGGAATGGTTCATCAGAATGGGCACTGTGAAAATTGAGGGAAAAAAGTCGAGTGAAACATTGCGTCGCAAATTATTTGCATAAGCAATGCGCAAAGTTATGAAACTCAATTACAATTTTTTCGGAGATTGTATCACTTGTGCTGCTCAATTGTAGATTTTTTTCTGTGGTGTCCTATTCATTAGAGATTTTATATGGGTGTAAGTTCTTCAATAGTCGCATCAATTTAAAAAATAACGAAAAAACAACATGAATTATGAGAACACAAAAAATTGTGAACTTTGAAAACCTAAAACACATCTCAAATATACCTATAAGCTTTCTAGAGAATACGTTCAATCATCAAGAATTGCTTATTAGGCAAACTGAAGCGATTCCCATAAAGATGTCCTGATCTGGCTTAAAATTTGCATCCACCTTCGCAAACCCGAAAAGTTCCGCTGATTAAGTAAATCCAACTCAACCGAACGCGCCCTTTGCGCTAAATCCCTGCCATTGTTCATTGATTTGGAAAGCAAATCGCTTTTCCGTTCATTTATTCTTCCGCGACAATCTAATCTTCGATTCCGGCTTAACAATCACATCATGTTCCAAAATAATGGTATCACAAAGCACTAAAAGCTCTCCGTCAGCCATTCCAGAGTGTAGCTAGCCGCGAGCGTTCACGTCCTCGTGGAAGGCGAGCTTCTAACTTGCCACCCCCGCTCGATGGCGCTCTTGACGAATCTGGGAGTAGCATCCTCGTTTGATTTTGTATGAATTATGCCTCTGTACCGGAGATTTGGTTTGCTCATTTTAGCTTGAACTAGTTTAACTAAATTTATACGGGTACTATCTTCTATCTGTCGAAATCTCAGAATTTGAACAATACTCAAATTTTTAAGATTTTTTTTATCACTTGAAGCTAAACTCAAATCCTCAGCATCCCGCCACAAGTTTTCCATTTTCGACATCAAGCTTCTTAATGCGCCCAGCATAATGGCAGAAAGCATACCGTGGCACAATCGAATAATGGAGAAATTCCGCGATTTCAATTCTTCCGCCCAGTTTCCAAACTTCTACCTCACTTTCCCGCCAACCCCAGGTAAGATCCCAAGATAATGAGCTTTTATTCAGGGTGCTATTGTTTTAAAGCCATTTTCCCATTTTTGTATTGTGAATCGCCATTTTCCATCCATGCTGTGGCTGGGTGAGGGAGGATGGAACCAAAATAAAGGGATGAATGGCTTAGCACTAGAGAGTAAAAGAGTGGTGGGGACAATGGAAATAGGTTCTATGCTGAGGCACTCTACTCTTGCTGCTTAACTAAATCCGCACTTCCGGTTCGCACTTTTGCCAGTGAACTCGATAACGAAGCAAACGATGGGGGTGTCTTTTGTATAATCGAATAAATGGAGGATTCGGAAACAAAGTTGCTAGTTTTGGATGTTCTTAAAGGAATGATTTTTTTATGGAAATACTAGCTGACCCGGTGTGCGTTGCAACACCTTCCAAAAGTAAATTAATTTTTAAGAAACTATTTCAATTTGGTTTTTTTTATTGGTATCGTAAGTGCTCGGTTTATTAAAAAAAAAACTTGTTTAAAGTGCCCCTCTCCCCTTCCCATCCGCAAAAGCTGGATGGAGGGAGGGATCGCATTTTTTCGTAATTAAAAACTCTCATATGAAATTTAGTTATATTGGTTGATAAGTTTTAAGCAATACATCAACATTTTTATGGAACCCCTTCTGTCCCTCACCTCTCCACACTGCAAGTCAGAAAGGTCTGTAAAATTCTATAGAAACGTATCTTGTACTGAAGTACCTTTCCAGATCACATTTGAATTTTTTTTGTTGATTACTTCTATACCAAGAAAATTGTTTTGAACCCCCTTCCCATTTCTTATGTACCCATTGGAAAAAGATGGTATTTCAAATAATGATAGAACCATTTCTCGTACCCAATTGATTTCCCATGTCATATTTGGTTCCATTTGTTTGATAAGTTCTTGGTTTATGCAAAACAATTTTATGTGAGCTCTCCTCCTCCCTAAAGTTATCCTCAATTGAAGGATAAAGGAGTCTCGAATAAGCATATAACCATTTATCGTATCCGAATGCCCTCCCATATAAAATTTGTTTCCGTTTGCTCGATAAGTTCTCGAGTTATCTGAAAAATTGTAACTGAACCCCCTTCTCTCCATCCTATCACCCCACTGGATGGAGGCAGTAGTGCCAAATATTGATAGGAACATTCCTTGTTACTACTCAAATACCCTACCAAGTGGAATTCCATTTGCTGGATAAGTTCTCGAGTGATGAAAAACATTGTACGGGTGTACCCTTCCACCTTAAAATTTCCCCACAGGAAGAACAGAGGGTTCTCAAAATATCATAGAGACATTTCTCGTATTCAAAACCCTTCCCATGCCAATTTTAGATCCATTTACTTTATAAGTTTACCAATTATGCTGGAAAATGTAAAGGAGCCCCCTCTCCCCTTTCTATCTCTCCACAAAAAGAAGTGAAGGGTATCAAACATTCATAGAACCCTTTCTCGTATCCAAATACTCCTTCAAGCCAAATTTGGTTCCATTTGCTCGAATAGTTCTCAAGTTATGCAATAAAAACTGTATAGAAGACCCTCCCCTCCCTGCCTATATCCCCACTGAAAAAGGGGTGGGGTAAAAAATAACCATAGAAACATTGCCTGTGTTCCAATACCCTCCCATGGCAAATTTGATTCCAGTATCTTGATTAGTTCTCGAGTTATGAAAAAAAAATTAAGATAGGGCCCCTCCCTCCTTCCTATCTCCCCACTAAAAAGAGGGAGGGGTACCTCATATTCATAGAAATATTCCTCGTTCTCAAATACCACCCCAAGCCAACTTGTATGCCATTTGCTTGATGGGTTCTCGAGTTATGCAAAAAAATGTCTTTTGTTTGGGAGGCCCCTCCCCTCCTTCAGGAAAGAGGGAGGGGTCTCAAACCATAATAGGAACCTTCCCCTGCCTCCAATACCTTCACCTGCCAAGTTTCACGCAAATCGGTTCAGTAGTTTCCGAGTCTATAGGGAACAGACAGACAGACAGACAGACAGACAGACAGACAGACAGACAGACAGACAGAAATTCATTTTTATATATATAGATTAACATGACGAGCACCTTAAGCTCCAATTTGGGTAGGCAAAGAAATAAAATAGCAATTAGAAACTTTTCGTATGATTGATGTTTTCTCTTGTTTAAAAGTTACCAGTTAAGCTTTCAAGGCTTAATAACGTCAAAACAAATAATAATTTAATTTACTTTATACTGGTAAAATGAAAAAAAAAAGTTAGAGTAAATGATCTTATGCGGAACAAGTCGAAATTTGATCTTGAGCGGAGCCATTTACTTTTCCTAAGATCTAGGCAATGATTATTTATGAATACTATCGAAATGTTGACAAAAAGCTTTTTCAAGATCTTTTCCTACAAGCCTTGTCATTTTTGCCGAAATTTATGAAACGTTATAATGTTATCAGAAGCTTTAAAAACATACGCATTTCTACTGCCATTTTTATCAATCTATGCTGACTTTGAACGGCAATTCACGTAACCCTTGACCGTTATAAACTGATTCTTGTTGACTAAATCGGTAGAAAAAACTCATAAAAAAAGCAATATTCGTGTTTTTGTAAAAAGTTTTCCATCAAAATATCGATTAATCGCACAGTTTTTAAAAGTAAAATATTATCTTGAGCGGAACAACTGGCTTCCAAAATAAACTGCTAGGTGCGCTGCCTTATGACTAATGTCTTACAAGCGGTTTTTGCCCCTGAATGTATGCAGCACCTTTTTCTTAGTATATCAGCTTTAGGAACAGAAAGATGTAAAACTAAGTTCGAAGAGAACCAGAAATTATTTATATTGGTGTCGCAGCGTAACAAACCAGGCACACAAAATGTTTAATTTTTTTGGGGTAAAAGACATGTTTTTTTATATTCTTTCTTTCAGAGGAACGACGGGAAGGAGGAGGAAGGATTTCATACATATTTAATTCGAGAACTAATGTAGCCAATAAAGTAAATTCATTATTTCAGGATAAGAATAAATCTTCATTGCCATTACTATGAGAAATTAATGAATAATCTTTCATTTAAAGAGGTTGTTCTTGATATTGAAATTCCAATTAAAAACGATATACTAATAAACAAAAATTCAAATTATTTTAAACACAAATTCCCTCCCTTCAAAGTGTAGCAAAGCACAACGGTTATTTATTTAAAATACTTAACGATTCAATTCGTGGCGTGGTATTGAAAACCTATCCGATTTCCTAGTGTTTAATATTTACACTTGAGCTCGAACTCAAGAAAATGGATTTGGGAAATAATTGTTTTATCAATTGAGCTAACTACTTCATGTTTCTATAACTTTTTACAATAATTTTTTTCGATATTCATAATAAATTGGAATTTAAAATAAATTTCATTCTATGAATGAGTTGTTTAGAGCATATTGTCGAAATTACAGAAAAGTTATAATTTCATAGAATTATGAGCAAATTTTTATTACAGAATCTATATGACAGAACACAGAATTTAGAAATATTCATATATTTCATAGAATTCTATTAATTTTGAATGGATTTTCTAAATTATAATTTTTTGATCAATATTAAATTTAGGTTTCTAACTTTGAATATGAAAAGTATGAAAAATTTTCAATGTCAACTGATTTCTCCCAACTAAAATATAAAAATGACACAATTTATTATGAATTTTTGATGAAATTTAAAGAATTAGCATCACAGAAATTCATTGTAGAATTTTTTGGACAAAATTACAAAAAAAATCAAATTTTCCAAAAAGCACCTTGATTCAGAGCAATGTACAGTTTTTATTTGCGAAATTTGAATTTTAAGGCATCTTCTTTTGTATGGCTGACTTTGTAGCTACTTTAAAAAGTTGTTCGGGCAATATGATCCTTAACGTCAACATTCAAATAACCATTCAAATATACTTACAAAATGAATTTTCGAGATAAAAAAAACTCAAATTTGAGTTAAGAGAATCGATTCTTTCAAAATAAGATACAGTGAATCAAAGTAAAAATTGTATATCGTTTTTGAAGTTAAAAATAAATATGAGCGGATATTTTAAGAAAAAAAATTGGAAGACAAAGTTTCTATTATTTACGTAAGAACATTAATTTTTTAACTTCAAAATCTTTATAGATGTAATTTAATTGATGTTTTCACAGACAAAGATAAGGAATGAGAGCTTTTAAAGATGTGTACAGTACAAAATGATTCCGCTCAATATCATATTTTAGTTCCGCTCAAGATCAAAACACTTCTTCAGTAAAACAGCTCAAGAGTTATTTGGATTCACACTAAAATATTCTACAGATCATCATTAGAAAGCATAAACCTAGATCTAATCGCTGAACTATAAAAAATCGTTCGGACCCTACTTATGAGCCTCACACAAACTGGAGAAATAGAATTTTACTGTTACGATACAAAATTAGTGAGTCTAAAAATTTCAAATCCATGCTTTTTCCGGTAAGTCAATTTTTTCAAAATAGTTCCTTACTTTTGAATCCTTGCGGCGATTATCCGAAGTTATTCAAAATGGAATTCATCATTCTAAATTAAAAATTTTGCTTTGAACTTTTGGCAGTCTAGTCCACAAATTTGAAATCAGTTTTTTCAGAAAACGAATCAAATTAAAATTTCAAATGGCAACTTTTGAGCTTGAATTATTTAATTTTGTTTCAAGAGCGCTAGTGATAACAGTCAGAGACAAACTCATACATCAACCAGGCCTGTGCTAAGGGCTCGTCGTTGGGAATTTTGTGAATTTTATACGATTATTAGTCTCTGATTTTTTTTTTTTATTAAAAACTACTGGAGTAAAAAACAGTCCTTTTTACTTCAAAAATCCTAGGGTGATAGCTGATCCCTTTTTTTATCTTAAAAAACACCCTAAACAGTCGCTTAAAACCATTTTCTTCTCATGTATGACCATCACAAATTCTATAAAAAATAATAAGTTCAATAAATGTTTCAAATTATTGCAATTTCCGATGAATTATTGATATTTTTTTCAAAATAATGATCCTTATTCTTAATTTTTTTAAGAATAAGGATCATCTTAACTTTATTCAATCTAATAAACAAATTTGAGATCAATATTTCAGAAACAGCAGGAATGGAGTGTGAATTGAAATTTCGAATAAAACCAGAATTAAAGCTTCAGACATCAGAACCAGTGCACAGAAATAGAGTAGAAAAATGTAACACCAGATTAAAAAATTAGAACTCCATTGTAAAATTAATTTCATACTTCAGTTCATCATTGAAATCTCAAACTGACAATGTACAGGTTGGATAATGGGTTAAATATTTCTTGAATGAACAATAAGGAACTGATAGAAATATAAAAAAGGAATTCTCAGTTTTGTTATTAATATTGAAAGCACGGAGCATGTACTAATTTGCACTACACTCCACATTGAAACGTAGCTTTACAGTTGCTTTTCCGAATCATTCTTCGAAGCTTGCATAGATTTTTTTTTTAAATATGATCAATCCGACAAGGAATATTTAAAATCATAATTAACAGTGAAACATTTTTAGTTTTTCATCGCGAGATTTGTAGTTTGAAGTTTTAGGCTCTGAATATTTTGTCGTCGTCTTTTGGAATAATGGGTCCTCGGACAAAATAAAGAAATCATGGTTTTCTTATCGAAAATTTAGATTTATGAGCTTCCAAAATTACTCTTTTCTCAAAACCCAAAGTTCAGATTTAAAAACAAAACAAAATTATTGAATTATTACAAAAAAATTAAAAAATCTGACAAAATAAAAACCAATCAATGAAATTCGGTTAATTTATTTGGAAATCAAAACAAAATATTAAAATGAAAAAGATAAGTTTTTTTAACATTTCAGGTGGAAATTTTTCAATAAATACATCTTGATATTTTAAAAACTTACTAAAAGAATTGTATTGAATACTCTAGGAAACAGCATTTTGAAGCCTATGACAATTTGGTAGATTTTAGCGTCCTGAACTCAAATCTTTTGTCAGATTTTGTCTGTCACCCCTAGCTTTGGTAATATAATGAGTTAATGAGTTATAATGAAGTTGGTTTGAATTTTGAGTGAAATCAATCATAGATAACTGATAAACTAAAAAATGTACATAAAATAAAAAAAATGATCCTGAATTTGTTAATTATACCTATTTAATTGATGATAATCATTAAAAATGAACTAAAAATATACCAACTCTGCAGTTTCAAAAAATTCTTAAACTATCATCACTCGTAGTTTTGACATTAGCGAAGAAAGTTAGAAATAAAGATTTTATTGCATTCAACAAATTTGATAAATCCAGCAAAACGATTTGATGGTCGTTTTAAAAGATATCCAAAATCCATTTTTGGTAACAAAATGGGGTAAAGGAAGCAAATAGAAATTTTCTATAACCTTTTCACTTACTTGAGGTATTGAGGTATTGAGGAAAGTTGATAATAAGATGATAACCTTTTTTGAAATATGTAAGATTTTTCCAGAAAAAACAGAAATTTCTTTGTGCCATTTGACTTTTACCTATTTTCAAAAGTTAATTTGCTCTTTGAAAAAAATATTAATTGAATATTTAAATTTAGGGCACCGAAATTAATCATAATAAGTTCTTAAATTTTTTGCACCTTCATAAAATGTGAATTTCGAAGCTTTGTTTTGAATTTGTTGAATAAAATTTGAAATGACATACATTTATTTCCGTTTCGATTAAAGTCGTTTTACCATCTTTATGTCATTCACGACTTATATCAACGATGCTGTTGGCGGACAGTCATTGATAAACTTATCCGGTACAACTGTGATCGATGTTTACTCTTGGGCTCGAACTCACGAACATCGCCTCAGGAAGCAGCTTATTAGCCTACTGAGCTATATCACAAGTCCTGTAATGACATAAACGATTTTTAAAAATCAAAAGATTAGTAATAAGCAAATGGATGCTAGGTTTTACATTTTTTTTATGGCTATTTCTATTCACCATTGTGAGTATTGAACATTAGTACTCGATGCATGAATTTTGAAATTCAAATGGTTGGTTTCAAATTATAAACTTATTTTATTACACTTCTTAATAAAAACCCATTCTTAAGGTAGGGTTTTTGTATGTCAAGCTTTGAGTTTCAATACAAACGTTTTATTGGATCGCAACTCAAAAGTTACAATAATCGAATAAGTTTCAATTCGTGAAGGTCATATAATGTCGTAAAATGGAATGTTTTTTGCTTAGAGTGATTCAGGGAAAAAAAATTATCAAAGGCGAGCCAATTTTCTGACATGTTTGTTTAAACTTATTTTTGAACATGTTTTGGCAAAAATTTCCTAATACCGAATAGTAATTTTATTTCTTGATTTTAAAAATTTTCACCTTTTCCAGTTAACAAAACAACAGGCATAAAAAGGTCATTTTTGAAGTTCACAATCACAAATTTATATATTTATAATACAACATGTTCAATTGATTTTTGAAAGCGACGAAAGGCACAAATCATGTTTTTCTAATTCAATATTTATACTTATTAGCTAGGGCTTATTGGCTTGGGTTATGTTTTTAGAACACAAATCTTTAGAATTGAAAAACAAAGACGAAATTGATTTTTTTTGAAAAGTTGGACTTTAAAATTCGGATAATTTATTTCAAATCAATACAAAACATGAAGATGAAAAAACTAGTTTTTTGACAAATTTATAAGGAAATTTATTCAATAAAATCGTGTTACTATTTTTAAAACTTTTATACAAAATTTGATAGCTCAAGGAAACAGTATTTTTAATGCCAATATTCTAGTGGATTTTAAATATTCTGGCTTCCTGAACTCGTTTTTTTCAGATTTTATCTGTCACCTCCAGTTTTGGTGATATGGCGTTAAGATTTTATAACTTTTCTCGCAGAAGTCAAATTGCTTGCGATCTTTGGGAAAGTTGATGATTGATTTTGAATCGTTTTTCTTTTTAATGTTTTGAAGTTTTTAGCAGTGTCCCAAAAAAAAAAAGAAATGTTTTAAATGATTTTCAACTTGAAACAATTAATTTTAACTGCAAGAGCAGATTAAAAATGTGGATTCATGGTCCCAAATTACTCAGAATTAGCTCTAAAAGTCTTTGAAATTAGATTGGAGGGGTGGGGTGTGGTGGACTTAGTGAACTCGTGTAATATTTCAAGAACCATTTTGCTTTGGAGTTGAGTTGAGTAGAACAAGAAACATAACATTCAGTTAAGGGCGAAATAGAATTTTAAAGAATAATTCATATCAGTATAAAACTTGTTATGACATTAACGTTTTTTTTACAATCAAGTAATAAACTTTTTTATACTTGATTTTTGACGATTTTTTTATTTTTTTTAAATTATCGTGCATAGTGTTGAATAAGTATTTGATGAATGAATTTTTCAACTTTGTACAGTTGGTTTCAAATTCTGAACTTGCTTTGTTAAACTTTATAAAGAAAACCCATTCTTAAAACCAGTTAGGATTTTTGGGAGTCAAGATTTGAGTTTCAATAGAAAAGGTTTGTGGGATTGCAATTCGAAATTTACAATTAACAATTAGTTTAAATTTATGATATTATGCCTTAAAATGTAATGTCCTAGGCCTAGAATGTTATAGGATTAAATACCGCCGGAGGCGAGCAAATTTTGTGACATATCAGTTAACATTCATTTTTACCACCTAGTGGGATTGAGTTGTTTTCCGTTACTGTGGGAAATTCATTTCGTGAACTGAAAATTTAACTTGGAAAAGAATTTTAGGGGGGGAGGGGGGGCGGTTTAACCCTTTTTGTCGGGGTGGAGTTCACATGGCCTTGTTTGGTATCATTTCCAATAGTGAGATGACAGGTTCATAAGTTTTATATATGATGAAAAATTCATTGAACATGATTTTGGCGAAAGAGGGAAGACAATTAGTTCAAACTACATCGAACACATCGAACGGTACAACATTTTTTAACAAAACAATCTTTGGCCACTAATCGTGAGGTTAATCGGGGCATACAATTGATTAAAATCCCCCTAAATTGTGGAAAGTAGTGTAGAGCTGAAGAAAATTTGCTTGTAAGATAATTCTAGAAGAATAGGCTTTTCAACTTTCGCAAGAAATTCATAAATAAAATTTAAAATCTATTCAAATGTTTACCCCCTGGGGCTAGGCACCACCATCAACATTTCTTAGAATTTTCAAGTGTAGTTAGTGAAAACGACAAACAATCTATAAAACCAAACATTTGCATTTTAAATAATGATATATTTTGAAATAAAAGGATAGGTTTTTGAAAATTTACGATATTTCATGAATAACCTGAAGTTAAGTTTGTCAGTCAATCAAATGTTTGAGACATAGTTTTTTTAATGTTTTGCAATACTGATACAAAGAAATACCATATAGATAAGGTTGCGTATCCAGTAAAGTGTAAAAATCTTTATTTTCAATTATTCTCGGCATCCCGAGAATTCCCGAAAAAAGAATCGTCAAATTCCCCGGTTCCTGGGAACGCTAAAATGGCCTGGAAATGGACCCTCTACACATGTTGAGAATTGAATTGTCCAAGTTGATGAAGTAACTAACTAGATATGTATTTGGAACTCTAATTATTTTAACTGTCTATTTTAAAGATTCATTCATTTATTTATTCAATCACATTTAGTAAGCTAAGTTGGTAGTTTGAGATTTAGGGAGAAAGACAACATCAAGGCCGGATGAAGCCATATGGGGGCCCAGGGCAATTTTTCTCAGGGGGTTCCCATGAATTTTAATTTAAACATAAGTTAATTTTAATATTCGGTCTGTATGGCAGCAGTCAAAGACTTAAATAAATAAATAAATCTTTTTTTTTTCATATGTTATCTCAGAGGATGGGATCTGGAAATGAGTCCAGTATATTGCATTCAATTAACAATGATATCTGGTATCCAAGGAGATACAGACATAAGAGTTAAAAAAAATTCAAATCTTGAAATCGGATTTCATTTAAAACCATTATTAAACGTCTCATATGAAAATTATAATTTCATATCAGGATTTGACAAACAAATAACAAATGAAATACGAACTCGCAATTAAAGTGCGAGTCCTCATTTTTACCTGAATAAGCAAACAAGGTAACAAATATTCGCTTTCATTTTTCAAGTTCTTAATTCTAAATAAGATGTTTTGAAAATTTTAAAATAAAATTTTTAAAATTTCAAATGTAACCCTAAGTTAAAATGGTTCTAAAGGGTTATAGGCTTCGCTAAAAAAAACACCATTTGATCATGGAATCAATTCGAAGCAAGAATCCGAATATCATTTGGTGCTTGATTATTTTCATAGCAGAATTTAAAGCTCTTCGATTCGAGCAGCAGTTGGGGATTCTTACAGAACTCGAAACGCCCCCGAACCGTAACAGTATGAAGGTAATAATCTATAATGGTCCCCCATGGAGCTTATGAGGTGTACGAAATCCCTTCTTTATGGTACACACACTTCTTCCAGCAGGAAAGGAGTAAGTTCCATCATCGTCTCCAGACGATGTTTTTCGTCTTTGTGCCAAATGGCGAGGAGTTTAAAAAGGCAACAGAAACTGAAAAATAGAAGTTGTGACAAATAGTTTTTTTTTCCATTTAAATAGATAGTTATGTTATTTTTTTTTCATTTTCCACAACCTTCCACAACCTTTCAAAGTGCAGAATTGTTAAAAAAAAATCAAATCAAACAGAGGTATTATGCAGTGGGTTTTCAATAATCTTAATTGGTGCATTTTATACTACTTTTCCCTTATTTACTCCTTCCTAGATCAACGTTCTTTTTGTGTAACGCTCTTAGTTCCCTAGAAAATGTGAGCAAACGTCTTAAAACTCCTTTTTATACCTTCTGTACCCGAATACCACTACTGCAACTCTAGGGTTCCCAAACATTATTAGCTTCTGCCACATTTTTAAACATTCAAATTTGTTTAAAAAAAACAGAAGCTTCAAAAAAGTATTTCGGATTTTCCGTAAGACTGTTTCAAAAAGATTTTTTGTTTGTTTTTAAACACAAGAACTTTCATAAGGTTGTCACTCACCCTATCCCTCAGTAAGAGGGTGGACTTAACACGAAACTACCTTTCTCCGGTACCCTCCTTTCTTATCGTTCAGAAGGAAGGAGTGAAATAGATCCATATTTCGTCTCCAGTTTCCCCATTTTCCGAGTCCAGGGCGGGATATTTTTGTTCTTACCAGGCCGGGCCGGGGTGTGCACCACATGGTTGCATACCTTCGGGATGAAACAGATTCGCTGGAATGGTAAGAAAATGATGTCAGAAGAAAACAACATCCATACATATGAATGGATGGACTCCCCCGCCCGGGTTTAGTAAGTCGGTGAGTGGGCGTCGTCGGTGGGTTTGGAAGGCTTTGGGCAATATTTCACCCTAGGAGAGATCCTTCTGCCGGAGTCCTGACGAAAGATTGCTAAGAAAAAGAGGGAGCTGCGACGCAGGAGAAAAATGTACATATTAAATTTTTATTTTCAGGTTGTAAAAGTGATATTTATTTTTATTACGCCTGTAAAAAAGGATGCCATTTTTCAGTGATTCTTTCGATCGTGCGATGAATGGTGGATGAGCTTCCGGTTGTGCGTGTTTCCGTAGCATTTCTTCCTCTGCCGATGAATGCCGGAAGACTACACACCAAAAAATTTAGAAAATTATACGAGCCAGAAACGCTTGAACACCTAATTTTATTGGATCTAAATTAGAAAGCGTCTGATTTTACATCGCTTTACACCTAAATTTCATGCCCGTAGAAATAAATTAGGTCGACCTAGTGAAAACTAGATCTAGGATCCCAAATTTATGTCGTGCATGATGTAAAATTAATTTCTTAAAACTCAATACCAGTGTAAAAGAAATAAGTGTGTGAGATTGATTTGTTTGTTTTGATTGCGGTGTTTTCAAACGGGAAAAATTGCGACTTCGTTGTAGTTTTTTTGAGCATCAACATCGATGGAAACGGACGGTACCGATTGCGTTGACCACCATCGAGGGTGTTGGCTACGTCGAAGAAGACCGATGTCGATCCGTTAAAGCCGACTGGCGAGTGCTTCGATGAGGAGGATCATCATCATCATCTCCAACCCACTCCCCAGTACAAAATTCAAAATTGGTTCCTGAACAGACAGAATGGCATCATCATCGGTGGCAAGTATTTGCAGCTGACCTTTTCGGTGGACTCCAAGCTGCGTGAAGATTTAGAGCGGCTAAAGCAGATCCGATCCGAGCGTGCTCTCCGTCACTACTGGGACCTGCGAGTGTGCAGGCTATCGGCTGTCTCGGTTGAACCATCGGTGCGTCTAAGGAGGCAGAATCAAAGACAACAACCATGGACCGCAAGCAGCCGAACAGTGGATTGTTTATTCCGAGGATTAACCAGCAGAGATAAGTTTAACAACACTTTTATAACATCAATTTCATATTTCTTACGTAAACATTTTTATACAATTTAGGAACTCGTAGACAAAGCTTGTTTGACCAGCTGACAGTTTAACTAGCGCGTTCTTGCTAGAAACAAATTTAAACGCCTTTTCGTGTGCGCACGATGTTTTGCGTTAAAACTAAATTTGATTTCATCATCCACATTGTCCACACAAATACGTTGTCTACATGAAGGCGTTTAAAATTTCACAAATTGAATATCTTAATACTGCCATAACAGAGGCCTTTTAGGATTAAAGGGGCGCAAGTGCCAAAACGATCAATTTTAACAGATTTCAATCAGTTTAGTGCAAATTTCAGAAAAACTTTTTCCCATATTCTTTCGATTGAGTTAAAATTATTAATATCCTAAAAATGTATGGAAAATCGACCACTCCGGCAACTTTGAAGCACGTTTTCTAGAAATTAGTATTTGACCACCGTCACATCTCTGATGCTAAGCGCCTTAATTGTGTATTTGCTTCTTTATTTGTGTGATAATGTTAGTCAAACAATACATGCATACATGTTTGTGATATACACTATTCCATTTCTATAAGAAATTAAAACTCAATTTTTCATGACTTTAGAGATAGGATGATAAGAATCACATTGATCAAGGATAAGGTCACATTTGCCATTAGCCAAAAGAAGCCATAAAATGTATATCGGTATCGAATTTTGATTACGACGAATGCGCCAACATCGCTGTCTTGAGAAAAAAGCGTTCAAAGTTGACAGTTCCATAATCCCCCAGCAAAAATATTATTTTGTTGCTTTTATTTCTCGAAAATTAATATTCTTCAAATAACTTCGTACATTCAAAATGTAGGTCTGGGGCTTGTGATATAGCTCAGTTGGCAAGTCTGTTGTCTCCTGAGCCAATGTCCGTGAGTTCGAGCCCAAGAGTAAACCTCGAACACAATTGTACCGGATAAGTTTTTCAATAACGATCCGCCAACTGCATCGTTTATAAAGTCGCGAATGCCATAAAGATGGTAAAGGCGTTAAAAATCACAAATTTGTTCGAAAGAATGTGAAATATACAGAAATACCTATTAGATAATGCCGGTAATAAAACCGATAATCAATGAACTAAGCAAATACGGAACGAAGCGAACATGAGTGAAGCATATAGAGTAGTCGTTCGTTAATCAGATACGGATGTATTAAGAGCTCATGCCATATCTCGGCGCTTTCTGTATGTTAACTTAAAATATTAAGCTTATTGAGCACTTTCATATGTCCATACGTTTTTGTTAACTTTTCACGGTTTCACTTGACTCAGCTGTATTATCGTTATGTTTTCTTTCTCTTAATAAAGTTTACTTAATTAACCTGAATAAGATTATAAAAATGACATATTTCATCAAAATTATATTTCTCTAAAAACATTCTGTAATAGAACCTTACCACCCTCACCACCCCGCCCCCTCCCCAACGAACCCACTTTCGTACCATGACTGATTAGCGAGTGACGATATATAGAAAGTTGCATTGCTTTGGTAGAATATGAAAATAAACAAAAAATTTGGCTTACGAAAATGTATGTCTCAGAAATCTTATTTCATCCGAAAATTACTCGCATATTGACATAAATTTACACCCAAAAATTAATAGTGAGCATATTAGAATGTACAATGCAATATTATATCATCAATGATCTAAATTTATGTCAAAAACGATGCTACGCTTTTGTGCGTCCTACTTGACGTAAATTTACATCATTGATGATGTAATTTTATGTCGAATGTGCTATTCAATTATAGCCGGAAATTTTATGTCTTCAAGCGTTTCTGTATTTTCCAGTGTAATTTTATGTCAAAAGTGATGCTTCTTTTTTGTGCATCCTTTTTGACATAAATTTACACCAAAAAATTAATAGTGTGTATATAAACAATCATCCTTCCTCTACCTGGGCACGTGAATTGGCGCTTCATTTATTTCTTCAACATCAAAATTCTTCAACAAGGGATTCTTAAACAGGTCGTGGTAAAATCATATGGATCAAAATTGAGCCTACTGGAATCTTACAATTTGTAAGACATTGTGAATGGAATTTTGATAAGCATGGTATTGTCATACCATGTCTAGTTTACTCATTTGACTTAATTGTATCGAACTCAGATTCGTGCCCCCATTAAACACCTCATAACGTTTTTGTGTAATAAGTTACGCACGGTCTTGGACAAAGCTGTTCAGCGGAAAATTTCCCTTAGAGAATTTATCAATTTGCACAAAAACCATAATCGGACTTGGTTCCACAGAAGAAACAAAAATGATGTTGATTTTACAATACAACATATTCATTTTTCCCATACAAACATAAAAGTTCAAATTTACTCTTGTAAACCTAACTTAAAAATTATGCAAAAAATCATGGATGAGTTTTGAACCAAAACATAGTTTTTTAGGCCCCAGGGTTTGATAAATTCGAAAATGACCCAAAAACGACTCAGTCTAATAAACATGTGTTTACGGAGTCAGGACTCATAAAAATTTCTGTCATGCTTTGTGAATCAAAAGATCTTGAGCTTTCCAAAAAGTTAAAACAAAATGAACCCTTTTAGAAGGAGTGAGGCCGCACACTAAGAAGTAGTAATTTATAAACTGATATCATTTAAAACATACAACAAACTGATTAATTTAGAAAAAAAAAGAATTTTTAAGAATATTTTTCTTCATTTTCCGAAGGAATTGATGAAAAACAGTACTCAATCCTTGTTGATGATAATGGTTATAGACCGAATGTTTTATGAGGGACCAAAATTCTAAGGGCTATTTTAAATCTATGTTGTTTGTTGACTGAAATGTCTTTGCCATCAGCATATATTCTATATAATCTGAGTAATATAATCATCTTAAAAAAGAAGATATTTTAAGAAACTTTCTATAAAAAATCTTGCTCATTTTAAAAAAAAAATCAAATTTTGTAAATGTAAATGTAAATCTAAATGTAAATATACATGTACATATATGTAGATGTAGATGTAAATGTAGATGTAGATGTAGACGTAAATGTAGATGTAGATGTAGATGAAGATGTAGATGTACCTAAATGTAGATGTAGATGTAGATGTACCTAAATGTAGATGTAGATGTAGATGTAGTTGTAGATGTAGATGTAGATGTACATAGATGTAAATTTAGATGTAAATGTAAATGTTAAATTTTAATGATGATGTCTGTGTTTATCAACGATCTCCAAATTTATATTGGCATTTTCAAAATGCCATTTATTTTAATCGAGATTGATGAAATAATAGAAAACATACCATTTCGAATTTAATTTGAGTCTTTGAACATGTTTATGCAATTTGGTGCAGAAAAGTCAACATTCACACACTGAAAACAGTGTCGAAAAGTGCTAAGTATCGAAATGTACAGTCCACTACCTACTTGTGTTCTTTTTTCTGATTTTAAGCATATTTCATCTTGTTTAATATGGTAGGAGAGAATGGGGATACTTGATCCCCTTTTCTCATTTTCAACATAATTTTTTGAAACTCGCCGTCTTTTGCATTTGCTGACAGCGTTTAATTTCAAGTTTATATGCTCCAAAAGTTTGAACGATACATGAACTCGTAGATGAACTAGAAGCATCTTCGTGAGATGAAAAAAATTGTGATATTTTTTAAGTTACAGGAGACTTGATCCTTTACTCAAGGAGACTGGATTCATAATTTAGAGCCCTAGGCAAAAGTGTACTCAAACCTACTAAGTTCTCATATCACAGTTTGTAAGTATCAGACAAAGATAATTTTGACATTTGTGGTCTACATATTTTATTTCTAAGTCGCAATTTTCTAGTTTTTCGATTAATACAGTATTTTGAGTCCTTTTTATCAGATAAGTACTGAATGAACATACATAAGTTATTGGACAAATATTAGTAATTTCATGATAATCTATTACCATGATCCATTCAGAAAAGAAAAAAATCTTTCTGGACTCTAGGGATCGATCATACTTATAACATACATTTAAAAAACTTTTTCTTAAAAAATTGAGAGGTTACTGTTTGTTTTGAGAATAAAGCAATATAAAATATGTATCAGTTGACGATCAGATCTCGTAGCAGACGGATGTGTTTTTTGATCAGAAGCTTCAAGCGGTGTTTTTTAAGTCGTGCGTTATTTCTGTGTCACGTTGTTTTGCCATTTTGCCACAATGGCTGACGGATTGATAAAAAATACTTTATCATTTCGGTTCCCCGATGATGCTCCAGGACCATCGATTGTTGAAGTAGCCCGTTTCGTCAAAGGTTTTGACGCGGACAAGTCGACGATGGAAACATCATACAAAATAGCGGAGGAAAAGGCCATCTTTATTAAATTTCGAACCCAGGAGGCCATGAAAGAAGCTCTCGTCCAAAACCCTGCTTTGCTCGAATTCAAGTATTCGAACGGGGAATCAGTAAAAATTACGATGGCTGTCGCAGGTAGCTTCTCAAAATATGTACGGATTTTCGATCTACCGCCAGAGATTTCCGACTCTGACATTGCTGCTGTCATGAGCAAATTCGGAAACGTTAAACGGATGATTAGAGAGAAATTTCCAGCCGAACTCGAGCTCGACCTGTTTACCGGTGTAAGAGGAGTTTTCATCGATGTCAAAAAAGAAATTCCAGCTTCGCTTTTCTTTATGAACCGACGTGGGAGGCTTTACTACGAGGGGCTAAAACAAAAATGTTTCCTGTGCAAACAGGAAGGCCACCTCAAAGCCTCGTGTGAGCAAAACAAGCTTAGGAAGAGATCTGAAGAAATTGAAGTTATCGCCCCCGAAAAAAAGCAACCAGCGCCAGTATCTGCAACACAACAGGTACAAGTTCCTTCTGTTTCGTATGCAAGCACTGTCCAACACGGGAAGCCCAAGGAATCCGACGAAGAGAAACTGCAGCTCAACATGGTACAACTTACCAAAGGAAAAGAAAATAAGGAGAAAAACGCAGAAGTCATGGATGTGGAGGAGCAGCCGGACAAAATCATCACCAAACGCCAGCTTTCGCCAGGCTCGGGACCGACTACCGACGAAGACGTTTCATCAGGGATTTCCAGTAGACGCTCGAAGACTCGCCGAGCTACAACTGTTTTGGAAACCATCAAGTCTCTACCAAAAGATCAACGCAAACACGTTGATCGAGCTTCTAGTAAGTAAGGTTATGATATCAGTTGTCCCTTATTGCCATGCTTTGTATCTCTTGATCACAATGACCTTGTTATCACGCAACACTCTCTTTGCGATGTTATTGAAAAAATGTTGCACTCAAAACTGCCTTGTCACACTACTATGTTGCACACGCATCAGCATTGTTACACTATTGTGTTGCACTCGCAACGGATATTTCACACTATTATGTTGTACCCTTAAGATCATAGAAGTGTTGCTAGGTTAGCCTTATTTAATGAAAATGTTACTCATCAAAATCAGTTTTTAGTTTTGCAAATAATTTTAACTTAAAATGATTACGATCAGAAAGATAGCAACGATAAATATTAATGCAATAGCCATTGAACCAAAAAAACTTTTGCTCAAGGATTTTATCATACAAAATGATTTAGATATTATCCTACTTCAAGAGGTACAATTTTATGATTTCGGCTTTATTCCAACACATCAAGCAATAGTGAACATAAGTGAGAGTAACAAAGGCACAGCGATTTTAGTTCGCAAAACCATGGATTTTAATAATCAACTTTTGGACCCTAATGGAAGGTTAACGTCTATAGCCGTTGATGGTATATCTTTAGTCAATGTTTATGGGCATTCTGGTACGAAATATCGTCAAGAACGAGAAGATCTGTTTAGCTTACTGACGAGTGTTCACTTCAACAAAGCTGGTGCAGTTAATACCATATTTGCAGGAGATTTCAACTGCGTGTTGGACTCAGCAGATTATAAAAACCACACCAATAACTTCTCGAGTAGTCTTAAATCTTGTGTTGACTTGATGGGACTTATTGATGTTGATAGTATGAAAAAATTTCAAAAGAAATGTTATACATTTTACAGGGGAACTACAGCTTCACGCATAGACAGATTCTATGTTGACAAACCTTTCTCTAAAAATATTGAAAAACTTGAAACAGTGCCCGTCGCCTTTTCCGACCATCATGCCGTTATTATTTCTGTCAAAGTAGATCCTACTGCTCGATTAAAGGTCAATGGAAAAGGATATTGGAAAATCAACAATATCATAGTGAAAGATGAAGCTGCTAAAAATGACTTTAGAACAGCATATAGTGAACTAAAAAAACGAAGGAAGTACGTTTTAAGTTTTAGCGAGTGGTGGTCTTTTGACGTTAAAAATAAAATTAAACAATTTTTTAGTCGTCGAGCTATTAACCTAAATTTACACAATAGACAGCAAAAAGAAATTTTATTCAAAGAGTTTTTCGATCTTCATGAATTACAAAAAAAAGGAGATGATGTTTCTGAACAATTATCGATTGTTAAATCAAAACTGGTCGATGCCGAACAAACTCGTTTGAATAGTTACGGGAAACGTTTTCAGGCACCTACCTTGCTAGAAAACGAAAAGATGGGTTTGTATCAAGTTTCACGCATGCTGAAAAATAAATCATCACCCCTGCCAAATTATTTGAAAAGTGACGGGCATATCTTGAATGAACCATCAGAAATTAAATCCTACATTCATAAACACTTTCAACAGCTATTTAGTGAGGACAAAAATATAACAAACGATTACCAAGCTTTGAATTCAATCACAAAAACCCTTCCTCCTGATGCACAGGAAAGTCTTCAAGCTACAATTAATGAAAGTGAGCTTTTGAGAGTCATTGAAAAGGCTACTAAGAAAAAAGCACCCGGTCCTGACGGTATAACCTACGAATTTTATGAAGTAATGTTCGATATTCTGAAAGAAGATCTTTTAAAGCTATTTAATGGACTATTATCAGGTAATCTACTACCAATGGAAAACTTTTCGGATGGCATTATAAGCCTTATTCCAAAAACCGGTTGCAGGAATTCTATCAATAATTACAGACCCATATCCTTGCTTAATACTGATTATAAATTATTTATGAAAATAATTGCTGCTCGAGTTGCTACGTGTATTGAGTCAATAATGGGGAAAGAGCAAACGGCATGTAGGCCTGAAGGATCTTGTATTGACATACTTGACGCAATAAGAACTTTGATTGTTAGAGCAAACCAGTCTAAGAATTTTAAGATCGCATTGTTAAGTGTTGATTTGGAGAAAGCATTTGACTGTGTCAGTCACAAACGATTATGGGAGGTTTTGACAAAATACGGATTTCCACCAGCAATCGTCGAATGTTTACAGAACTTGTACCGTCACGCCTCTTCTCGAGTGATCTTCAATGGTTATCTAACAAATTCATTTAAAATTTCGAGATCTGTTAGACAAGGATGCCCGCTCTCTATGTTACTGTTCTCTATGTATATTGAACCCTTAATAAGACAGATTAATGAAAACATCATGGGAGTTCTTGTTGACGATGTGTTCATGAAAATTTTCGGGTATGCAGATGATTTGACAATAATCATACGGAATGATCTCGAATTTTCCAAAGTTTTGGAAATCATTAGAAGATTTTCAGTTGATGCTGGAATCAAACTGAACTTGCAAAAAACTGGATTTATAAGAATAAATAATTGTCATTTTGGGCCACAATTAATAAAAGAAGTCAGCGAATTTAAAGTCCTTGGGATGATAGTCTCGACAGTTTGGAATCAGATAGTAGACAAAAACTTTACCTCACTTATTTCGAAAGTTAAATCAACCATGAATGTTTACAAAGCTCGAAGATTAAATCTTGTTGAAAAAGCCTTGATAGTTAATACATTTCTGCTGTCTAAAATTTGGTATCTGTCCCATGTCATACCTCCAAAAAATAAGCATTTGGCTGAACTGAGAATGTTGATAGGAGATTTTCTTTGGAGTTATCATAAATTATTCAGGGTGGAGCGAGCCCAATTATATCTGGATAAAGACCGAGGAGGTTTGCAATTATTAGATCCTGAATCTCAGTGCCAATCATTATTTATTCGAAATCTCCTTTTGACAAAAACAAATACAGCTGAGCACTATCTGTTGAAGTCATCCAACCTTAAAAATTTCAGTTTTAATGGTAGAAAATGGATTGATATTGCTAAAATAGTTAAAAACCAATCTGATCTCGAAACAAACAAGCAAATATACAGATTTTTGCTTCTAAAAAAAGAAATAAATGTTAAAATCGAGCAAAAGTTTTCTGGTTTAAGATGGAGTAACATTTGGAGGAACATAGGAAAAAATTATTTGACAACAAAAGCAAGATCCACATTATACGAAATATTCAATGATGTTTATCCGAATAGAATCAAAATGTATAATTTCAACGTAGCAAATGTTTCCAACTACTTATGTGAAATATGTCAAGAAGATGATTCAAATTCTCATAGAATCAAATTTTGTGCTAATTCTCATCTTATATGGAACTGGATATCCAAATTAATTCGTTGTAGATTGAAGATACGAGTTGATGATCCAGAAGATATTTTATGTACAGACATTGATGATACAAAACACAATGAAAAAACAGCATTATGGCTTGTAGCAGAAGCTATTAATTATAACATGTTTAATTATAAATACCCTAGTTTATACGTATTTCAAAAACATATAAGAGAATTCCGATGGAACAACAGGGAATTATGCAAACAGAATTTCAGCACATGTATAAATGTATGTTAGAGAGGATAGAATTGTGAAGAAACTAGAGTATAATGTTAAATAGTGTAATTTAGTTTTAAGATGCACGAGAAATAAAGAACTTTTTGGTTAGTAAAAAAAAAAAAAAAAAAATAAAGCAATATAAAATATGTTTTTACTCTAACGATTGACATATTGGAATAAATATTTTATCATATTTTTTTCATGTGAGAAACATTTTGAAGTGATTAAAAAAAGATTTTCAAATTACGTTTTGTTAAATTTTTTAAATAAAGTACAGTAACTCGAAAAATAAAATTTTGAAATTGTTATTTTGTTCTATTTGGCACATTTATCTAGAACATTTGATATTTGTAAAACATTCCTGTTTTGAGATTAAATATCCTCATCTTCTCATCCTCCCCTATTGTCTTGATTTTTTCATGTTTGATCCTATTCCATCCAGTTTACTGCAGGCTCATTTAGTTTGTCATATTGTGTGTATGATTGTGCAATATATATTTCCCCTTATCTTACTTTTTTTTTTTTAATTTTATTATGTTTTGCCCTCTTTATTAACTTCTGTTCTGTTTGAATTCATCTTGTTACGCCTAGCCGTACCTTGTTTTGTTTTGTTTTGTTTTATTCTGTGCTGTTTATTTAAATCTAGTTTCTTTTAAGTTCATTTACTATATGAATTTTTAATTTTTAATTTTTTTTTCTGATGAAAATCGATTTCCTTTCGTTAAGCTCTTTCACCCAATATTAAATATGTGAGGGTTTCATCTTGAATTTCAAAATGGTGTTAGAGAGTGGCAATCAACTTCTACTCATTGAGCCCTTTGATTGGATTCCCATATTGTGTGGGTTTCGTGCGATTTTCAGTAATTAATTGTAATAATTTTTTGTCACCTGGAGTTGAAACATTGCGAGGAAGGATAATTAAAAATAATCCAAATTTGCAATAAATTGGAAAAAATTTAATATTAGCTTGCATGCCAAAAATTTGCATACCATCTTTTTTACCCAAAATTGAAAAATTGAGTTATTTTAGATCGAAATTTTCAAAAATCTGGAGGGGATACCATTCATTTCTATTACAGTTAGACTTTCAGTGTTAAGAATTTTTAAATTTTTGGAGAATGTTTTAAAATTTGTAGTAAAATAAAGTAAACTGTATGTATTTCCCTCTTCGGGATTTTTGAAAAAAACTGAAGCGTTGAAGGGGGGGTAGGTATAAAAAAGAGAATTTATAATTTGTTCCGGCCTTATTTAGGTCATTCAAGGTTAATTAAAGATATTTGATTGAAAAGGACTGATTGATTGAAGTGCGTTTATTTGGGAGGGTGCCGTGCGCCAAGTGATTAAGCACCCTTAAGAAAAGGTCTGTGCATATTTGCTTTTTGCGTTAATTGAAAAAAAAAAAAACGGCATAAAGCACCGCGTTAGGGCCAAAACAACCACGTTAAAAATACTGCGTAAAGAAATTAAAGAAATCCGTTCAAAAAAACCGCGTAAAAGCGAATCATTGAATTATAGCTCCAGTTGTAATATTTCCATTAAATTTCATTGATAAAAGTAAAAACTAACAATAAATCGTTGGTCAAAACTAAAATTTTGGAGAGAGATATCAAAAACTATGTTGCACGGGTGTTCTTTTATTTATTAAATTTCATCTGTATGGTATTTTTGAAAAGAATAGTATTAAGATCTTATTTTCACAGTCAAACATCTATTTATGCTTGGATTTATTATTCAATGATTATAAACATAATTTTAATATTGTAATACTTTTTTCTTAATAGAGGAGTTCATCTTTCCTGACAGCGGCATTCGAAAAAGGTCTATTATTATAATATTACGTCATTCAAACCTTTGCTGAAAGCTTGTTGAGTTTTTTTTACGTTCAACTGAATTTGAAAGAAAAACCACAAACATTTTTGGTAAATGTTACAAAGCGATGATTTATAAAGTTCAAAATATTACAACTTTTTTGGATTTTGTAATTCATTAAAATTTGCTCAAACCGTGTGATCAAAGCGTACTTCCCTCAAACTGAACTAATTACAAATTGACTTATTGGCCATTTCGTAAAACGAATGCAGGTGCATATAGAAACATCTCCTTTTAATATCTAATAGGTGTTGTGTTGTTTCTTAGACAAGGCCGTGCGAACGGGGAGGGGGGAGGGGGTTTAAACCCCCCTCCATGAAGATTTTTTCCAAGTAAAATTTTCACCGATGTAACGAAAAATTACTTGATTTTAAAAACTTTTTGGAAATAAGTGTTGATAAGCAAGTCAGAAATTTTTCTCGCCTCCGGTGGAATTCGGTCTTAAAACACCTGTTCGCGCCAAAACATCAGCAGCGCGAGCCAAGCGACGATCACCTCAGCTGCAGAAATAACAACCTCAGCTACAAGCAGCATCAATTACTGCCACACGTATCAGCAGTGGTCAGAACAAAAGTGCGTGTGAGCAGCGTGGGAAAAAGAATCACCGATGACCGATCTGCTAGTAGGGAGACAATAGGGATAGAATTAGAAGCAGTGTATCACCCGTGTCGGTCGGTCGTTTGTCTAGTTTTCAATACAGTCCACTTATGATCAATCGAGTTGAGCGTTTTTTGTTCTAATTTATTAAATAAATGTTCCCGTGTAATCGTATCACCTGCTAAGTGTCGTGCCGTGATTTAATATCCGAACTATCACGTCTGGAATCTTCCGCGGTTGTTCTGAACCAGTGCGCCTTTAGGGATTGGCCCTAACAACACCTTTGGCTTGATACATTTCAATCTACGAGACTCTTCGACGTTCACGAATTGAAACCAACATTGATTCTTAATTTAAATTTGCAATGAAATCACTCTATTTTATTGGAACTCAAAACATGACATTCAAAAACCCAACCTCGTATTCAGAACGTGACTAAATATGAACAGAGTTTGAAACGAACCATTTTTTTAAATTAAAAAATCGTATATGTCATTATAAATGTTATGCTGATATGCAATATTCTTCAAGAAACCAATTTCAGACTCAATCTTATTTGAGATTTTTTGTTCTTCTAAATGCTCAACAAAATAGGATTTAATTATTTTCACAAGGCTACAAAATTTTCATTTTTCTGAGATGACATGCATTTGAAAGGTAATCTCGACTTATTGAGATACCCTGAATCTAAATATGCATTATTTCTATCAGCTTTTGTTATTGAAATGACTTTTGAAAATAAATGAAAACCATTAGAGAAATTTCTGCACTTTTTTTCTATAAATTAGAAACATATTATTAAAAAATAAAAGTTTTAAAAAAAATTATCAACTTTCCTCAAGACTTCAAGTAATTTTGAGTTCTGTGAAAAAAGTTAAAGAGGTTCTATGCTTTTTTACTTGTCCTCATTTATCAAGTTTTTAAGAAGTTTTAAACCAAACTGAATTATATATATTTTATGCAAAAATGTAATCTTTTTTCAGGTTTTAACTAATTTGTTAACTTAAATCAAGTTTTATTACACTTTCTGCAGTCATGTCAAAAAATACTTGTAATGATATCTATCCTTTTTTTAAACTGTTGAATTTTACTTTTTTAGATCATGCATAATTTTCATCATGACATTATTCCTTAACAGGATGGAATATGATAAACAGAATCATAATCATATTTTTCAAATATGAAGGTTTTTTAGTAATCAGTTATCAATGATTGATTTCACTTAAAACCGAAACATTTTCAATTTCCTTATCTCTAAAACTAAATGTGTATGACCAAATTTGACTTAAGATTTGAGTTCAGGACGCTTAAATCTGCCAAATCTATCATTAAAAAATAAGCACGAAAATGCTGTTGCCTTAAGTTATCAATGAAATTCTGTAAATTTTATGATGAAACGTGTTTATTAAAAAAAACCTTCTTAAACGTTTTAAAAAACTTATATTGTTCATGTTTCTATTTTGTTTTATTTTTCAAATAAATTTACCGAAGTTTAAGTGCAGTTTTTTTTCCCAATTTTCCAATAATTTTGCCGAATTTTATAGACAAACTATTCAAATTTTAGAAATATTTTTAACAAAACTGCCGTTGATTTTAATTCTGAATTTTTGTTTTCATGACACATAAGCCCTCAAATCTAAATTTTTAATAAGAAAAACATAGTTTCGAACTACTGTTTTTTTTTTTCTATGACCCAATATTTCAATCGAAAGTGACAAAATACTCAGAGCTTGTAATTTTAAGCTTTAGAACCTGCGATTCAAAATTTAAAAACTATTCATTATTTTTCTTTTATATAAAATCATGTTTTATGAATCGATTTATCATTATTAGTTTTGCACCTGATTGAACATTTATTTTAGAATTCAAGTTTGTTTGAAACTCTGTGTTTTTTAAATGTTAATTTCATAATTGCTAAGAAATTCTTGTGAAACAAATTTCTAGTTCAGAATTATCAATAATTCGGAACATCATTTTGAAAAAAAAAATATCAATGACTCACCAAAATTTAAAGCTTTCAGTGTGATTTGTAGTGAAAATTTTGGTTTTTTTTATCAGTCATGATTTTTTTTTCGTTTGTGTGGTGATCATGAGTGAGAAACGCTGTTCGAAATTCTTTTCCTTTTTATTGTTTATTTTTGTTTTTTTTTTCAGCTAAATTTGAATTTTGAAAACCCTCCTCCCCCATGGAAGGGTCCTTCGCACGGGCCTGTTCTGAGATATTGCAGTTTGAATGGCGCAAAAGTGGAAAAAAGACCATTTTTCCTAGAACTGCTTTATCTCCGATAAAAAATATTTCTTAAACTTCAAATTTCATGAGATAAAAGTGAGATAGTTGTTCTATAGGGAAGCTTGAGGATATTTGATTCCTGGGAATATTTGATTCCTAAGCTGTATATCGAAACTGGAATGTCTTACATAGATCAAATTTTCTAGAAAAATTTGCCAAATAAAACAAAACAACAAACTTGTTATCAAAAAAAAATTAGTTATTGTACTTTGTTTAGAAAAGCTAACAAAATTTGACTTGAAGACTTTAATTTATCACTTTAAAATTTTTCCCAAACGAAAAAATTATGATAAAAATATTTATTCCAATGTGTCAATCGTTAGAATATAACATGAACTTCATAATGCCATATTTTCAAAGAAATAGTAAACTCTCAGTTTTTTTTTCAAGAAAAAGTTTTCCAAAATCTATGTCATGGGCTCACTTGATCCTTTGGGTCCAAAAAGACATATTTTTCTTCTGAAATGGATGTTGATCATTGTTTAGAACAAAATTATTAATATTTATCAAAAATTTAGAAAATTGCGCCTTTAAGTATGCAATGAAAATTGGGTAGTGGACAAACTTTCAGAAAAGAATTCTGACACTTGGAAACTGTGAAATAAAAACTTATATGGTAAAAAAACAAACTCTTTAAATTTTGCATGATTTTTGTCAAAGCTTAGGGCACCCCAATTAAAGAATCAAGTCTCCTTTAACTTTAAAAATATCACAATTTTTTAGGCCCATGCAAATGCTTCTATTTCATTTCCGGGTTCATATAGGTATCGATCTAACTTTCTCAGCATATAACTTGGAATTATACGCTGTCAGAAAATGCTAAATATGGCGATCTGTATTTTTTTCCAAAAAGTTATGATGAAAATTAGAAAATGGGATCAAGTATCCCCATTCTTCCTTAATCATAGTAAAAAGAAACGAAATTTCAAAGTGAAATGCGTGCGTTTTATATTTTTGTAGAATTATGAACAGTACTGAACTTGATAAAGTTCCACTTCTCAACTTCTAGAATTGGAGCTTTTGAACACCACTAAACATTTTCTAGGTTTAATTAAGTTGTCAACAAGTGAGCAACGCGCTTTTGAAACTGTTGCGATTAAATTTACACCTACTAACATTTTATTTTATTTAATTTAAATAAATTATTTTAAAATAGTATTGAACGGATACAATTATTAAAATTGGAAAGATATTTTATAATAAATTTGAAATTATCGTTTTGAAACAGAAAATTGAATTACTTATTCTCATCTCTAAAACAAGTTCTAGTAGGTTTTTATCTTTGACCTTTATACTTTTTGAATCGACTAAATATCTTCGAAATGCATCTTCTTCAAAAGCTAATCGCAGAGGTGCAAAGAGATCCCATCATGAAACATGCAGTGCCGATTCTAACAGCCCGACGTCAGCTCCGAAAAAATCATCTTGCAAAGTTGCAGACTGATTCTATTTCCCTTACGTGCAGAGCGTCGAACGTGTCTGCAAGTAAAAGTCGCGATGACTGCACGTTACGAAAATTTCAAACTTGCAAGCCCGAAGATAAAATCCCTTGAGCCGAACAGAAAGAATCATTTCCGAAGATAGCTACAGTCTGCAAGTTGCTTGCATGCAGCGCGATGATGCGATGTACGTTTGCAAATTTGCAAGTTGCAACTTACAAGTTACAGGACGGTGGACTCGTTCTTGTGCGGTTGGATTCGTTCCACTAACCTAGGACCGACCGAACCGAATCCATGGAGAAAGAAAGTGATAGGCCGAAGAGCCACAGCCACCGACCATCAATTCAGTTGCCGTTCAGCCATCGAAGCGTGCGTGTGTAGCGTATGTACATGGCTGTCTGCAAAACACTCGGCGCGCCGCCGTACTACAGAAGTAAGGACATGTAGGAGTTGTTGTTGTTGTTGGTGCCTTCGTGCTCGTTTCGTTTCCTTCTAAGACGGATTCGAAAGGAAGTGGTGCCCAAATTTTATTTGAGTTTTCAATGATCATTCTAGGGTGTTTAAGATAAATCATCAAAGCAAATTAAAACTAGTTTGTTTTGATTATAACTTTGTCATCTTACAAATTATTTATGAATACAAAAGTGTTAATAAAAGCTTATCTTAAAAATGTTGGAAAATCATCTTTATTGTTTTATAACACAGCTGCGGCCCGAAAAATTCAATCCATTCTCCATGGATAGGATCACTTGATAAAATAGAATCACATATTAAAGATTCAGTATTGAGAGCAGGGTTGCCAACATTCACAAATTCAAGGAGCTTGATTAGCCTAATTAGCCTAATCGTAATAGTTTTCAATTAAATTTCAATTCGATCTCCTTTATCGTAGAACAAACATATCATGTCCGAAGCGTTCGGTCCAAAAAAAAAAAAACTTCAATCCCTAGCTTATGCCCTGGTCAAGCACTAAATAAAAATGGCTCTTATCGAACGATAACAGCCCAATTTCGGAGCCCCAGCTGGGAGATTCCCAATTTTGCAGCTATCGCTCTTTTCGGGGCCGGTTTATTTATTGACCCAATAAGACTCGGTCTTCATACGATGGAAAGGCTCAGAGCTAGCTACTCACATTAAATATTGGAACGAGCTAGCTTTGGAACTGAAATTGAAAAAAAAATGAATGCACTTCTACTTCGATGTATACCTACATAGGTTCGTTGAGGTTTTCAGGGAAAGGAATAGACCAATATGGCAAATGAAGGTGCCATATTGGCTTGAGCCTTAAAGCAGTTCCTTATGGTTCATTATTTCTTTTGGCACCAATTGGAAAAATGGAAAATTGATACCTTGTCCCAAAAGTGAAAGGAAAAATGCCAAGAACTAACATGTATGTAGGTATGGAGGTCTTTTAGAGCTTATTGCTTTGAGTTTGCTCTTTGGAAATTTTCAATCTCTGATCTGTAAACGAGTTGAAAACTGGGACATCATCCCTATTCATTTCTTGAGAATTTCCTTTTCCTAAATTAGCTCGAAATGATTAAAAACAGGGAAAATACCTTCTGCTAAGAGATGCTCCTCTTATACGACAGCCAAGAATAGATTACCAAGTTCAAAGTTGATCCAGTTCAAATGATCAAACATATTTCCACTCTCAGGAATTTAATTTTGCCTCATCAAATAACAAACCCCAACGGCAAATCCAGCTGCCTAAGACAATGGATCAACCTGAGACTTTCCGATGGCACACACATGTGCTCGGATTGGAACCAAATGGAGCTTACGTAGAAACATATATATCCTCCAACCGAAGATGAATCCGGCCAAAGTTTCCGAACACTCCGGTTCCCACAGGGACGGAACTGGATGCATCCGGCCCCGAAGAGCCAAGTGAAATAGTTATCCCATTAAGACGAGAAAGGTTCTCGCATTGCGCTCTATTCATCTGGAGATTGAATAATGTATAAACTTACCACCACCCTTGACTTGACTCTTCGAAGTGGATCCTGCCTGGTTGAAGCAATGCATCGTAACTATAGTAGGGGAGCATTTGGCAAGATTGCTGACTTCCCCAGCTAGCTCTAGCTTGGGTGATTCACTTCCGGTAGGTTTCTAAACCGTCAACAATCACCGAATGCTCTTCATTTCCCATCGGTGATTTCCCGTCCCGTTTTTCTTGGCAACTTTGCTTTCTCTATCTTCCTCCAAGGAATATGTACAGCTGAGGACGAACTAGAGTCAAACCAGACAAGTGCAACTTCTCGCCCCTCCACATATGAGAGCATATGAGCATCGCCACCCGGTGCCGGTGCTAATCTTGGATATAAAACACTGCTCATACACCGGCAAGCGATTACTTGAAGCCATCCGTCTTTTGGTTTCACCGGGTTGTTGGCTGGGCTGAGGCCAAGTGAAGTGAAGCACTTAGTTCGAATGACTTCAGTCAGATCGGATCCCCAACACATCCTCAAACCCACAAAAGCAAGTGCTTCGGTTGCAGTTCATCAGCCAGGCAGGGCTCTTCCAGTTTCAGTGGAATCACGCAATTGCAAGTGATTCTCGCGGTTCTCGCGGTGTAGCAACGCAACACTTTTAGTTTCTGGCATTCAATAGGTGTGAAGATGTAACGATTATAGATTGTATCGCTGCACTACACAGCAAAAATTATTTCCTGTAAAATTACGCAAATGTCCTGTAACAAAAAGGAGCAGGACATTTACCGTAACTTTACAGGTCGAAAAACAAGTTACGTGACATTTTATTTTCAGTGTACAACTTTTTTACAGGACATTTGCTGTAATAATAAATGAATCTTCGTTAAGTTTCAAGGAAAACAATTTAAAATTACAGGTTTTGTTAGTTACAGGTTGATTTATTTTAAAGGTTGCAGTTTCAGTGACACGTAATAGTCCAAAATTTTTTCTGTGTAGGTTCATAATATCGTTATTTGATTAGCATTTTTTATTTTATTAATCATTCAATGGTTCATTATGAGGATTTGAGAAATTTTGAGTTCATCTTACACAGATGTGTTTTTGAAATTGATACCATATAATTAAAATACAAATAGGGAAGATAAGGGAAAAACGAGCACCCGGGGAAATTCGGGCATCCCTCTTTTCTAAGGGAAACGTATTTCCTCAAAAAAAAATTTTCACGAGAAACAGTTTTATGGTTTTATAGTTTCAAAAGCATTAATTTGTCAGCAAAAAAAAATCTCCTTATCATCTTTACAAAAATATTTTCCAAAACACCAACAAGGTTCTCAAGTGACAAAAATATTTTAATTTTTGAGCACCGAAAAATAAGCTCATATGATCGTTATCATCTTAATCTTTCATGTACGCACTGCAACATGATGTACACATTATTCTCCAATTTTCATCATCAATAAATTTTAATTTTTTTTTACTATAATCAATTTTAAAACGCCTTTTTTTTTTTAACTTGTTGACTCAGATCGAACAAAGCACCATTGATCGGGGCACAATGAGCTTTTTCTGCCGTAGAATCTAGCAGCCAATTGAACTCGATGAAGTCAACTGAGTTATTGAGCTACAGCTTGACTAGTTTACATCTGACGATTAAACCTATTGATAAGCAGGGTTGCCAACATTTTTTCTCGAAAATCAGGGAATTGGTTAATTAAAAATCAGGCAAAATCAGGCAACGTAAGTAACGGAAATTTCGCAAAAAGTGATGACCTTTTTTTTTTTTTTTGGTCATCACCCAACATTTTCGGTGGTTCAATATGTGTTATGAGCCTACTGTCGGAATTATTCACTCAATCAAAGCAATGCAAAGATTTCCTATTTTAAATAACAATTAAAGGAATTTTTCGATTGCTTTCATTCAGCCACATTTTCACTTATTAACTTCAGCAATGGCACCAAATTCAGTCCTTTACTACCCATTTTTCATCACATTCTCAAAAAACAGGCAAAATCAGGCATATTTTCAAAAATCAGGGAAATTCAATGGCTTATCAGGTTGTCAGGCAAAGCCTCCAAAAATCAGGCATTCCCTGAAAAATCAGGCACATTGGCAACTCTGTTGATAAGATGTCGGAGAGGTACTCAGCAAACTTAAAATCGCATAAAAAATGATAGCTCAAATCGTTAACAATGTTAATGCGAGTTGCAATTCCTACCAAAAAAGCAAACGATCGTAACTTAAAGTCGGAATAAATCGGATATTATAAAATGTCCACCATGTTTGCCAATTTATTCTCCCGCGAGGGATTGAAGTGGGAAAACAACCTTGTTGTTCTCTCTGCGCTAAGCAGTGCAACCAGATTGTTAAAAAGCTGATGGTTCATTTGGAAAACTGCCCAGAAAGAGAAGCAGCAAATATTGTCGCTGCAACGGTTTGCACGAATTGAGAGCAAAACTTGCACTCTCTCGCATACTTTCAGGAAGTACGAATAAGGTGTTGAATATCGATTAATTCGTATAATTCTTACCGCTTAAACCAGAAGATAAATATATGTATCTATGTATATTGTCTATACTTTGGCAAATAAAAGCTGTTTTATCGAATTTTATGCGATGATTCTATAATATACATTAGACTGCTCCCAGGCCCGTGCGAAGGACCCGTCCATGGGAGGGGTTTTCGAATTTCAAATTTAGCTTAAAATAATAGCAATACCAAAAATAAATAATAAAAAAATGAAAGAAATTTCTGACACCATTTTTCACTCATGATTACCACACAAACTAAAAATAAATTGGACTGATTAAAAAAACAAATTTTCAAATCATACCAGAATGAAAGTTTCAAATTTTCGGTAAGTCATTGATATTTTTTTTCAAAATTATGCTCTTTATTCTGAACTAGAAATTTGTTTCAAAGGAATTTATAAGCTAATTTAAAATAAACGTTTCCAAAACACAGAGCTTAATAGAAATCTGGATTCTAAAATAAATATTCAATCGAATAGAAAACTAACACTGTTTTTGAGAAAATGATAAAAATTGTTGATTTTTATTCATCTTAATTAAAATTCTGTTCTTTATTTTCAACTGAAAGGTGATTGAAAAATTACACTGTAGTGTTTTGAACTTAAAAAAATATACAATCGCGATTAAAAATGTGAATTTTCGATAACTGAAAAAAACAATTTTTACTTTGGAAAACTTATTCAATGATTGATGGTTTAATTTAATTTGATAAAAAGAAGAATAGATATATATTTTTTATGTATTATTAAAAAGTGCCTGTGAAAGAAGTAAGAGAAAAAATAAATGGCCTCAATAGTTCATTTTTGAAGTTCAAAATAATAAATTCATGTTCAATTATACTTACAAGGAAATGTATTGATAAAAATTGAAATATACGGAGTTCCAAGTTACAACAAATATTGTTAGAACAAAGCAAATACAAAGTTAGTTAACATTTTGCATAAAAATTAAGTTTAAAGTATCTACCTACTTCAAATCATATTTCAAACTTTTAAAGATTAATTCAAAAATCATGACCCGAGCAGACTTTGATGCCCAAAACGATAGTAAACTGAGACCAAAATATGCTGTTAACAGCACAATGATAGCAACTTTTGCTATGAATTAGCAAAATGAGGTATCATTGTGGCATCAGAAATTTTAAGTTGATAGCATGCTGAAACCAAAATATGCTAACAACAGCAAAATGTAAGCACAATTTGATGTAGATTTTTGACTGATGGCAAAACTAGGTATAAAAAAGCTCTCATCCATTAACTGTACAAATCTGAGAGCTAAATGATAGCATAATTTGATGTCAAATTTTTCCAATAGCGAAATTTAACATCCTCATTTTTTCAAAGCGTAACAAAGTTGTATTGTTTTCTTTGAAACGGAACAAAAATCTGAATTGCATTTAAGAATTAAAGAAAAATTTGAAAAAATCTCCTGGAATATAAAATCTCTGCTGCGACTGAAACAGCGGCAAAATAGGCTGCATTTTCGAGATGCTAGAACGATGCAAGGCATCTTCAAGATATTTTTCGATTTTCCTTATAACAAAACTAAATTTCAATAAAAGAATTACATAATTTAATTCTAAGATTTATGAATTTCAGCCAAATAACTGATTCTGCTCCCTTTTGTGTCAACAATATTCTATTTGGCATTTGTTTAATTTATTTGTTAACTCGAAGTATTTTGTAAACTATTTCGAAAAGTCTCTTAAAATAAACCAAAGTTTGTAATTTACTTTTATTTATTTCTTGTAATTTATCAAAAACTTGATTTAATCATATTTAAACCTATTGTGAATATGTTTTAAGAATCTTGAATGTTTTGCTACTTTTAAACTTAAACGTATAAATCTAGTTAAAATGCACGAGCAAGTAAATTTGAAGATCAAATAGAAATATAAAAATCATCATTTGGTTTTACTAAAAGTCATGTCATGAAATTTATGATTTTGTAGATGGTTTCTTCCGATAACACTTATCCTAAATAACAAAAACCATATAATCACCTTACTGAGAATTTTGACCCCCAATTAATTTGTGAAATTCATACGAGTCATAACTTTAAGCAGATCGGCAACAGCACAATGAACTTTAATCAGATCATGATTATATTTGAGGCCCTTGGAGGCAAAGGGGTCTAAGTGCATAGAAGCTAATTTCGAGAAAATAGGCTTTTAAATTGTTGTGTTTGGCAATTTTTCATATATTTTTCGAAAAAAATTAATTTGCTTTGGAACGTAAAAGTATGAAAATAAAATTCTAAAAATCTGAAAAAATCACCAAATATTGTTTGAAATATGAAAAATCGTTTGGCATCATTAACTCAAAATCGACCATTTTGTCACTTATACCCCTTTGGCTCTGAGGGCCTCATTTATATGATGTTCAATTTGCATTCAGGCTGGGGAATAGCGAGCACATACCATTTTTTTGTCGTTTAAGATGTATACGGCAAATTAGTTCATACACCGATTTTTACAACTCAAAGCCGTGTTGAAATGAACCTCGAGCAAGATTCTTCGATAACTTTTCCATCGAAGCGAAAAAAAAATTTCTATGTTACATTTTTCCCAAACCCAATCAAACGAACTAATAGGCATATACCCGATACACTGATCCATCTATAGGCAAGCAGAATTTAAACAAAAACATAAACAGTTTTCCTCTGGTTTGCTGCATAAATGCAGTGAATGAATCTTTTTCCGTACA
Organism: Uranotaenia lowii; assembly: GCF_029784155.1. Taxonomy (NCBI): domain Eukaryota; kingdom Metazoa; phylum Arthropoda; class Insecta; order Diptera; family Culicidae; genus Uranotaenia; species Uranotaenia lowii. The sequence continues at coordinate 347,182,672 of NC_073692.1, read as the reverse complement.
TATTTGCCCCATTTGTCCTCTATGCAGGCACAATTCGCGTAGTGAATAGTTTTCTCAACGTTCCGAATCCATTGAATTGCTTCGCGTCACTTTTTAATTACCCCGCTTCAAATGTTTTGCTCCGGACTTGTCTTGCACAGGATTTGCATCTACGGCCCATATTTCCTGCGGAGCAGATCGTTCTTCAAAAAGTTCACATCCATCACTGCTAGTCACAAATCGCTCCAGGTAAGAATGTAGGTAAGACTTATATTGACTATCGTGTGCCATATACAAGAGATTACCAAGGGTTACCATATCTTTAACCTTCATCTATTTCTTATTTTTTCTATCAAAATGTCGGCTAGCTTGCATCTTTCGGCACATATTTCGGCATCAAATCCATATGCACGACGTGCTGCTGGGATTCGATAGACATCGTTGCAGAATTTTCGGGTTACTTCGTTCAGCGAATTCCCTTTTGGCGGCAAGCTCTTTGTATTGGGAACATTCAAAGTTGTGTACCATTTACGGATAACTCAACAACCGAGGAAGGACGGAAAATATTGTTCCAGGATATTCCGACTGCATTTTTAAAATGTACCCGAATATAGATGACATCTTTCAAAGGTTTTCCTTAATAATAAGGAATTTTCGATCCCGGAAAAGCCTTCAGTATTAATCTGCAACTTCACAGTGTCATACGGAACAGGTAATTCGATCTACATTTGCACATGAGGCTCGTCAACCGCTAACTTACCTACCAATATACTCGGGAAGCTTCAACCGGAAGGTGACGAGAAAAAAGCACTGCACACGGCTTGAATGAGTAAGGTTAGTAGGCTTAGTGTAAGTTAAAATAAGCAATGTTCGAAATCCTTCTTTCTCGCGTTCTATTTGAAAGATTTCGTTTCAGCTGAAGAATATGCTTATGACAAATATTTTAAGCCCTTTGCATAGCTTCCATTTTGCATTTGCGTTCTTTAACTCAGTTTTTATGCCACTAGCACGAAAGCGACGTTATTTCACGGTTACAAGTTTAGAAAAACCAAATCGTCAAAAATAAATTAAACTATTCTGGTTGTGTTGCAACTGAAAAGCATTGCAGCATGATTTTTTTAGGATGTTCATCCGCAAAGCTTCAGCGGCATGATTAATTCAAAATGTGATTTATAAGTATGGTTCAAGTTAGACTTAACAATTAAAATTAGTTCCTAAAATCAAAATGTTTGTAAATAACCTCTAGATTACAATTCTATGAAATGAATAGTCTCAAGATTAGATTTTGTTCTTTTCTTGTTGAAGCAAATTTTAAACGCCTGTGTGTAGGCAAGACTTTAAAACAAATTATGTTTTATTGAAGCGTTGACATCTCATCTGAAACGAGGCGCTTTTTTCCTTAGAGCAAGTTCACTCGTGTTAAAAAAGAATTAGAAATTTTGTCACTTTTAGCACATTTTGAAAACTTTACCGTGAAAAATATAAAGTTTTTTTTTACAACACGTGTATTATTTTCGCATGCTGTGATGTAAAAATAGCTCAATTTCGATCACATACTGCTAGTGTTGTAAAAAAAATCAATGCCCAAAGATCTTGAAAACTTTTTCGCATGGTAAAACTTTCAAAATGTGGTACGAGTGTCAAAATTTCTACCACTTTTCTAACACGAGTGAATTTGCTCTTAGACGCGATACTCTAGCGTTTTGATATTGCTAGCCGCAATTTGTGTAGTTACGGCCAAGGTTACCATGACATCGAGCATATTGTTTGGTCGTGTAAGGTCCATCTTGTCGTCAGAACGTTCCAACGTTCCATTGAGGAATGTGTTAGCTGTGCTAGGTTTGGACTATATGGTCCAAAAATATTTTTCATAAAGCTATCGAATCTATAATCCTTTTTAATTTCATACTTCCCTTTCTATCTTTTTCTCCTCTTTGAAAAAAAAAGTGTTAGACCTAAGTAATCCATTTTAATAAACATTAATTGAATTAGGCTTCTTAAAACTCAAACTTGTGATAAGTGAATGGAACATCTAAACCAGTAATTTTCGTAAAATTTAGAGCACTCATTAAGTAATGTATATCAAAATTCGGCCTACCGCATTGTAACGCTCAAGTTATCAGATGTGGAAATTTTCTCCCATCAACAATGATTGTGTTGAATTCTAGGAGTTGTATACTTTATACATTCAGGCGTTTAAATCAAGTCCGTTTTAAAAATATTTACTTTTAGTTTTAAGTAGGTGATTATAATATTCAAAATTCTCTAACTTAGTGACAACTTTCACCTAATGGTAAAGTTTTGAATATTTTAATCACCTTCTTAAAATTTTAGGAAGATTATTACAATATTCAAAATTTTCAAACTGAGTGAAAATTGTCACCTAGTCAGAAAATTTTGAATGTTGTAATCACTTACTTAGAACGAATTTTAAATTATTCTTAATGTTTTAGGAAGGTGTTAACAATACTCCAAATTCTCCGACTACGTGAAAGTTTTCACCCAATCAGAGAATTTTTAATATTGTTATCACCTTACTTGAAACGAATTTTAAATTGTTTTAAACGAACATGTTTAAAACGCCTGAATGTATACTCGAAATTAAGTCACGCAATTAAAACACAGAATGTATCTCTCATTCATACTCTGTGGGTCGTCTAAACATAGAAGTTTAAAATATTTTTTCAGAATAATTAACTTCCATTCAAATTTCCAAATTAATTTCGAATTAGACAATGAGACTGTACTGTTTAACGGGTTACTTTTTTTTTATTACTTAGAGCAATTTGAACTATTGGTTTAAGGTCTTAGAAAAAAACATTTCAAATCATTAATCCCCTTTTTATTTGTTTTTTTTAGATATGTTGAACTTTAATTCTTTGTAAGACCAATAGTCTCCGATCCCCAGCGACAGTTATTTTCTGGTTGGATATTCGGAAATTGCAAGTATTGAGAAATGAAAGGTTTCGCGGATATGCATAGGGATTAAATGAGGAATTTCAATATTCTGATGGAAATTCAGGTGAGTAAGTGAACCATGGTTCATTTTATGTATTGACTCAGTGACTGCTATACAGAGTTACGGTACTTTTGTGGGATGAATCATAAAGCCTCGATATATACATAATATGCATTTATCTTGTTGTGCGGTATACCCTGAGCGGACTTTTAAGACAAATTATAGCAAACTTTGCTATCACGCCTTCAGAGTGAAATTTGCTCTTATTTTGCTTGACATAACTTGGTTAGGTTGGTTAGCAACATATACCGAATTTGCTAAAACTGAGACCTTAGCTACACCTCAATTTTCAAAAGATTTGAGAGCATAACGATGTTTAATTTTGCTATCATTTGTAATTATGTGATACCTTATATTGACATCGTTGTGCTCTCCACGGTCTTGGAAAATGAGGTGTAATTAGGCTCTCAGTTTTAGCAAAATTTGGTATCACTTTGCTAACCAAGTATGAAAATTTTTGCTCTCATTTTTGCTGTGTACCACCTTATGTCAAGCAAAATGAGAGCAAATTTGGCTCTCAGGGCGTGATAGCAAAATTTGCTATAATTTTGCCATAAAAGTCTACTCGGGGATTGATTCATAAAAGACGATTTAATCTAAAAAAAAAATGATGAAAAGTTTTTAAATTTTCAATCACATGTTTTAAAAATTACAAGCTTTGAGTATTTTGTCACTTTTGATTGAAATATTGGGCCCTGGAAAGAACAGAAGCTTGAAACTTTGTTTTTCTTATTATTTTTTTAAGACTTATCGATTAAAGGCTTATGTGTCAAGTACACAAAAATTCAGAATTATAAAAAAAAAAACAAATTTGTTCAAATTATTTCCAAAATTTAAATATTTCGACTAAAAAAATCAGCAAGTTAGTAAAAGAATTGGAAAAAACCATATTTTTAAATTCCGTTAATTTATTTGAAAATTTAAACAAAATATGAAAATGAAAAAGATAAATTTTATTTAAACATTTCAGGAGGTATTTTTTAAAAAACACGTTTCACCATAAGAATTCACATAATTTAATTGATGACTGAAGGCAACAGCATTTTGGCGCTTTTTTTAATGATTGAATTGGTAGATTTTAGCGTTATGAACTCGAATTTTTTATCAAATTTGGTCGAACACTTTGAGTTTTGGTGTTAAGGAGTTTTAAAATGTATCAGTTTTAAGTAAAATCAAACATAGAAAACTGATTAACTAACAAACCTACATAAACGAAAAAATCTGATTCTGATTCTATTTACTTCATCCAATTAAGGGGTAATATTATAATGAAAATGATGCATGATCTAAAAAATGTAAAATTCAACAATTTAAAAAAGTGGAAAGATATCATTACAAGTACCTACTTTTGACATAACTGTAGAAAGTGTAAATAAACTTGATTTCATTTAACACATTTGTTGAAACCTGCAAAAAGATTACATTTTTTCTTAAAAATATTTAAATTCAGTTTAGTTTACCTCTTTAAAAATTGATAAATAAAAAAAAGTAAAAAAAAATAAAACTTCTATAACTTTTTTGCAGAACTCAAAAATACTTGAATTCTTGAGGAAAGTTGATAGTTCATTGAAAACTTTTATTTTTGATTGATAGGTTTTTGATATGAGTTTTGTTATAAACAATGCAAAAAATTTTGAAATACTTTGTACTTATTTAATAGTCATTTTAATAACAAGCTGATAGAAATATTGCATATTCAGATTCAAGGTACCCAAATTAGTCGAAATGACTTTTTTAATTCATTCCACCTCCGAAAAATGTAAATTTTGTGGCCTTGTGTAAATTATGTGTTATGTTGAGCATTTAGAAAACCAAAAAACACTTAATAAAATTTAGTCGAAATTGTTTTCTTGAACAATTTTTGATATCAGCATAACATTTGTAATTAAAATTGCGATTTAAAAAAAATGGTTCGTTTCAAACTCTGTTCTTATTCAGTTACACTTCTTATTAAAAAACAATTCTGAAAACGAGGTAGGGTTCTTGTATGTCAAGTTTTCAGTTCCTATATAAAAGGTTAATTGAATTGCAATTTAGAACCAAACTTAGTTTCAATTCGAAAACGTCGAATAGTATCGTAGATCGAAATGTCTCAAGCCAAGGGTGATTGAAGGCTAAATTTCGCCGGAGGCGAGAAAAATTTCTGACTTGCTTGTTAATACTCATTTTCAAATACATTTTAACATCAAGTAATTTTCCGTTACTTCGGTGAAAATTTTACTTGGAAAAAATCTTCATGGGGGGGGGGGGTTAAACCCCTAAAACCCCCCCCGTTCGCACGGCCTTGACTGCTCCAAATGTGTATGGGGAATTTAAAACCTGTGAAATGTTATGCGCTACAAACTAAAATTGATCCTAGACCTAGTAAAAGATCTCATACCGAATTTGGGCCAAATCGGATCACGGGAAGAGGTCGCTCAACAAGCCTGAAGTTTATATGGGATATTGAGACATTTTGTTCGGGAGAAACATCAAAAACCAGTATTTCATCGATAACTTTGGTTCTCTTCGACCGATTCCCTTTGAATACGGTTTTTCTTAAAGCCCAATATATACATAGTTATTAGGTTTCAAAAATAGCCTTACTTTTTCATGGGAGGAGTTCACTTGACACTTAATTAACAGTGAAGAATACCCCCTCTCAAAAAAGTGATCCCGTTTTTGAAGCCTAATAACTTCTTTATCCTAACTCTGATCGAAATGCGGTTTTGCGATGAAATATTTGTCATAGTTTGATCTTTACGAAAAACAGTTTTCAAAGAAAATCTGGCATAGGGAACCAAAGATATTGATGAAAAATTGGTTTTTGATGTTTCCCCCGAACCCATTCATATATTTTGTAACGTTCATCTTGTGGAAAACTACCGAGGCAAATCTATTTTAAAATACTCGGCAAAAGTATTCGAGCTTTTAATTTTCAACCAAATGAGTTTAATCTCTTTGCGTATCATCCACGAACGTCGGCACGGATTCCGCGAAAAGTTTAACGTTAACGAACATTATGGTGTAGGTACGTCCCATTCATCAGTAGGTCTCTCTGTAACAAGAAACAAGACGATGCAATTTATGTAGATTTTGCCAAGACGTTTTAACGACTATCCCACAAATTGCATATCGCTAAGCTTGAAAAGATCGGATTCCTCAGGTGGTTAGTCATGTGGCTAGAGTCTTACCTTAAAGATTAATCAGGCAAGGTCATACGAAATCGCAAACCTTCGCCGTCCCTTCTGGAGTACCTCAAGGGAGCCATTTGGGCCCATTGCTTTTTAATCCCTTTATGAACGACCTTTGCGCTTCGATTGACTCGGAGATAATCTTCTATGCTGACGATTTGAAAATGTCTCGCTCTATCACAGATTGTAATGACTGATTTTCACTTCGGCAAGATCTCGATAAGCTAGTTCATTTGTACCGAATACCGAGTGAATGGAATGGACGTGAATCCAAGGATGCCGAAAAAATGTGTTTTTGAGAAACGAAATTCTCGACTTCTGTGATTTGAACCTAAAATTCTGTGATGGTTTTCTATGACGCTATTTCTATGAAGTTCATTGGGAAATTACGTCAAACATCATCAAAGTGGAAACTACATACAGTTTAAAAAGAAAAAAAAATCAATTAACATGACCTTGTTTTCATGTTTTCATGAATTAGAGTCAGAAATTAAAAGTCGAAAGTGACAAAAAAATAATTATTTTGGAAATCTGTACAAAATTTAGAATGTCTGTGTAATCTGCGAAAACTTCAAAAATTCTATGGTCTGTGGCACAGATTCTGTGCCGAAATTTTGCTCGAATTTCAGTGATAACACAGATTTCTCTGAGATTTTGGCAACGTTGCATGAATCTTAAATATTCAAATTCCTTACATTCACCAGATGCAACATTGAGATAACCCATTTAACCGAGCGGGTGATTCAGTACCTACTTGAAAAGGTGGAATCAACACGGGATTTGGAGTGATCCTAGATAAATCACTCACATTCTAGCAAAAGCAAAAACAGTACTGGGGTTCATCGTATGCCACACTAAAGGATTCAGTGACATCACCACTTTGAAAGTACTCTACTGCTCACTAGTCCGTTCTGTATTGGAGTATAACATCCAAAATTGGGCACCTAAGGCCAACACTAAGTCTGGGGTTCGAACGTTCTAGGTACAAAAGGCCCCTAATCGCGACAGCAGAACAAGTCCGCCTAGACCCTTGCCAGGAAGTTGTACCTCAACATGCTGACGAAAGTAGAATGCTGCATCATGAACGACGAAGCATATGCGAAGGTCGAATTCAAACAGATCACCGGCAACCTGTTTTTCACGACCAATGATAAGTTCAGTGTTCCGAAGCATGTCCGCACTTAGAAAATGTCCAAATTTGCCAATAAATTCCTGGTTTGGCAAGCCATCTGCAGAAATTTGCGGAACGTGGAGATTGTTGGGACTTTGTGGGCCTTCAGGAAAGGGAGCTGCCTCTGGAGGCACTCTTTCATGTGTACACTAGGGTGTCCCAAAATTGCATAACTTCTGGGAATCTGGGGGCTCAACCTCCAAATGGTAGATTAGGATGTGCAGAACAAACTTTTGTATGGGGCCGACTAAAAAAAATCATGTTTAGAGGTTCCGCAAGCGCGATCTTTAAAAAAAGTCCACTTTCAAAAGATTTGATTTTAAATAAATTCTGGGTCCAAAAATTTTCATAAAATTTATATATTTTATATTTTTTTAATTTTGTTTGAGTTAAAAACTACACGTAAAAAATATAAAATGAACCAAATTTGTATCAAAATGTAAAACTAGCAAGCTATTTTCGAGAAAAAAAAATTTTTTGGTCCAAAAATTTTGAATTCAATTGACCAAAATGTGTACCAAGCGTAGAATATTTTTGATACCAATGCCATCAAAAGATGCGGATTTTTGTGCACTTAAACTTTGCTGAACAAAACATGTGGTTTGTATCATCGTGTGAACATCTATTCACGATTTAATGCTTAACAAAAATCACAATTTAGGATATTTTTTATTTAATTTATCAAATTTGTCTTAATAAATACCTAGGAAAATCAAAATACTTGCAAAAACAAACTTTGATGGTTTAAGGAGTCATCAGAAGGCCATATGCCGAATTTGAGCAGAATCGGACAACAGGAAGGGGTTACACTGAATCTCAAGTGTGAAAGAGATTCTGAGACATAGTGTTCTAAAGAAGCATAAAAAACTGGTTTTTCATCATACATTTTTGTCTTTAAAAATCGATTGCTTGATTATGAAGATTTTATTAAAATTTCAATTAAGACTAACATTTCACTTGAAGACTGCAACTCGATTGGACTTAAAACAAAAAAGTTATGGCTGTTCAAAGATTGCATTTTGGTTACAAATTGTCCTGTAAAACGCAATGAGTAAAAAGTACTCATTGTGTGTTAAACGACACTTTGCCACAAAAATACAATCTTGGAACAGCCATAACTTTTTTGTTTTAAGTCCAATCGAGTTGCAGTCTTCAAGTGAAATGTTAGTCTTAATTGAAATTTTAATAAAACCTTCATAATCAAGCGATCGATTGGTAAAGACAAAAATGTATGATGAAAAACCAGTTTTTTATGCTTCTTTAGAACACTATGTCTCAGAATCTCTTTCACACTTGAGATTCAGTGTAACCCCTTCCTGTTGTCCGATTCTGTTCAAATTCGGCATATGGCCTTATGATGACTCCTTTAAACCATCAAAGTCTGTTTTTGCAAGTATTTTGATTTTAAAGTAGGTATTTATTAAGACAAATTTGATAAATTAAATAAAAAATATCCTAAATTGTGATTTTTGTTAAGCATTAAATCGAAAATAGATGTTCACACGTTGATACAAACCACATGTTTTGTACAGCAAAGTTTAAGTGCACAAAAATCCGCATCTTTTGATGGCATTGGTATCAAAAATATTCTACGCTTGGTACACATTTTGGTCAGTTGAATTCAAAATTTTCTGCCAAAAAAACTTGTTTTTCTTGAAAATAGCTTGCTAGTTTTACATTCTGATACAAATTTGGTTCATTTTATATTTTTTACGTGTAGTTTTTAACTCAAACAAAATTAAAAAAATATAAAATATATAAATTTTATGAAAATTTTTGGACCCAGAATTTATTTAAAATCAAATATTTTGAAAGTGGACTTTTTTTAAAGATCGCGCTTGCGGAACCTCTAAACATGATTTTTTTTAGTCGGCCCCATACAAAAGTTTGTTCTGCACATCCTAATCTACCATTTGGAGGGTGAGCCCCCAGATTCCCAGAAGTTATGCAATTTTGGGACACCCTAGTGTACACCCGTCCATTCATCATGTCCTGGGTCACGAAAGGTGCGTAACCCAGGACATGATGAACGGACAGGTGTACACATGAAAGAGTGCCTCCAGAGGCAGCTCCCTTTCCTGAAGGCCCACAAAGTCCCAACAATCTTATGGCCGGATTTAGCCTCATGCCACTACTCCAAGGACGTACTGAAGTGGTATGCGGACAATAAGGTCAATTTCGTACCGAAAATGTTCAACCCTCCCAACACTCCTATTATGAAGCAGCACCTACTTAAACAACCTAAGGTAGTGAAGCAGTCGAGGAACTAAAGAAGGTATGGGTTTACATGCGAAATCGGTGATTCATAAAGTTTGATAATTATTTTTGAATCCCTGAAAATTTGATGGCAATCGAATGAAAACTCGAATTTTGCGAATCAATTTTGTGTGTGGCAATTTCATCGTGGACACCCTTTGTTTTATGAAAAAACAGGAAATTTAATTAACTACAGTTACTGACCGGCACAAATAAAAATCCACTCATAGTTTGAATCTTTAAATTCCGATATTTGCGGTTTCTCAAAATCTTTAATAAATTGAATGAGTTCACAAGAAAGTTTTTTTTTGTATCTTAGTAGCAATCAATTTCTACGCGTTTTGGTTTGTTTATTATTATTATTTATCTTAAGAATGTATTTGTCCACCTGTCCCGTTTTATCATCTTCCGGGTTCTCGCTCAAAATGTTGATTTTATCATCAGCAATCACATTACCGTTGATCCGCCTATACATTTTCTTCCCCGCCCTCTTGAGACACCATATAGTTATCAAAATGCTCTCACAGAGTTTTGGACAATTGCCTTCTCTCAAGATGCTGTTCAGTAAGATGTAAAAAAAACCACGTGTTTTACTCTAGATTTTGAAGTACGCTTATCCTTTAAAACTGACCGATTATCAAAATGATATGCGGATCCTCTTTTCTGCTTAGCCCCAAATTACCATAAGAATGCATAAAAATTTCATCTTTTTATCGGGTTTCAGTGAAAAACGTTCACTGAAGAACGAATCGGATCATTTAATTTGTCACAATCAGCAGCAGAAACATTTGGCTACACCATCACAGTTGAAAATATGATTCAAAACTACCTAGGGGAGATGAGGGCATAACGAGCACCCAGGGCATAATGAGCACTTCACTTTTCTACGAAAGTACGTATTTTCTTAAATAAATTTTCATGAGGATTTGTTTCGTACTTCCTATAGCATTAATTTTTCACAAAAACAGGAATATCCTTATCATCTTTACAGAGATATTTGAAAAAATGGGCTATGTTCTCAAGTAACGATAATATTCTAATTTTTGAGCATCACGAAATAAGCTCTTATGATCTTAAAATCACCTTGATCTATAATGTACGCACTGCAACATGATGTACACATTGTTTCTCAATTTTTACCATCAACAAATTTTTGATTTTTCACTTTAATCAATTTTAAAACACGTTTTTACTTAAATTTGATGACTAGGGGCATATAGAGCACCATATTATCGAGGCATAATGAGCATTTTCTGCCGTAGAATCTAGCAGCAAATTAAAATTGATTTAAAGAGCCACACCTTGACTAGTTTTCATCCGACGATTTAGCCTATTGGTAAGGTGTCAGAGAGGTAATCAAAAGACTATAGAGTTCGATTTCTGTTCGAGGTTATTTTTTTCCATTTACAATTCATGATCGATTTTTTTATTGTAACATTATACGGCTAGTAGCATCATCCTCCAAACAAAGCACATAATGTATAAGCGTGCGTGAATTGTTTGTATTCTACAAACAAACCTAGTTTATTTTGTTATTGCTTTGTTTGATGAATCTACGACTCACCTGATCATCGAGTTGAATTCGCTGCTAGATTCCCTGGCTGAAAACGCACATCTTGCACTGATTAATGGTGCTCATACTGCCTCAGGGGGGGTTCTCATTATGCCTCTACAGTGGCTGATTTTCAGCTTTTGACAAAAACTTTTAAAATGCATTTTTTAACTAGGCTTGCCGAGTTTATTAACCACGACAAGAGAAGAAAATCTTGAGTATTGAAACATTATGCTTACACAGTTTCTGGCAATACCAAAAAACACATTCAGAATACAGTTTTTAAACCCGATGGAACAGATTGTTATTTTTTTTAGAATCAAAACAATTTCGAAAACAATACCTACAATAACAGAAACAGTTTGACTGATAGAGATGTCAAATTTCTTCTGAACACACATAAACAATCATGTTCAGTTCGTGAAAAGGAAAACCCTTGAAATATCGGCAAATTTAATTCATATTTTTTACTGCATAAGTTAACAGATCTGTATAAATCATAAAACGAAACCCTTTGTACTTATGCTTCTATTCCAACGATCGTTGTAGCAAGTAGTAGAAGCTGGATTGTTTGTGTCCGTCTCCAGTGCGCACATTCGAAATGTATATTGCAGTGTGCCGGGAAGATTCGCGTGTAAATTGTAGCCTATAACCATTTGAATTCTCCAGAGAAATCTGTTATTCCTGCAAATAGTTTTCGCTATAAGCAAGTCCCAGTTACATCTCATTCAGGACAAGAAGAATCTTTACCGGTGGCAACCAACATAGGACAGAACAACATGGTGCTGCTGTAACGTGTCTGTTCATCTCCAGGACAGCCGGCTGGCTCACACCAGACCAGATTCATTCGCCTTTAGATCGCACCAGTAGCACCTTCCTGTTTGACGTCTCTCTGCTGCTGTAGCTGGATGTGGCTTATGACTTCTCATTAGGCTCAGTCAGGAAATGAGACATTTGTGCTTCTCCGGTCTTCTGGATGGAATAGGACGGAGGGCTGGTTCTGCGCCAGAGCGTGTCTGGTGATAAGGACAGCTCAGCCCTCGCTCGGAAACTACACGGAAAGCAATGTTCGACTGACCCGATTTCGGGACCAATTCCCTTTGGAGTTGTTTGTGGGATTCTGTTTGTTCGATTGGCAGAACCTTGTGTTCCCAATTATTTAAGATATCACTTAAAGTTACATCCATGAAAAAATTGCTAGAATAATTGGCAAGCCAAAAATCGAAACAACGTTGCTTAGAATTGTCTAATTAACTCTTATTTTTAATATACATATCTTAATTCATTGCATTTATAAGAAATTATAAGAATAAGCTCTGTAGAATAAGCCATCAAATAATCATTAACCCTTTTCTTTTGGCACATCAGGAAGATCAGAAATAAAAACATTGTATAAAATTGGCCCAAGTTTACTGTCCTGAGGGACACCAGCTCTAATGGGTGTCCTTTCAGGGTTTTCTGCGTAAGTTGAAAGAAGTTTTTCTTCATCTTTAAAAGTAGGGGCTTTTTCAGAATTTTAGTTTATTTCCAAAATGGCTTTGAGTAGGCTTTTATGTCCTCTTCTGGTTTTGCAAAATTTTTGTTAGGAATAAAATTTATACGACGTTTGATCTCTGTTTGAAGGTCGCAATAAATACATTTTCAATAAATTTCTAGTTCGTTGATATTGGCGTCGACGAGTGTTTTTCAGTCGTATCGAAAACTGAAGATCAGCATCGATCAAAGGTTGATTAAATTTATGTTCAACTTTAGGTATTGAAGCGGCTTTAGCATTGGCTATTGAAGTTGTTAAATTTTCTACAGCCAAATCAATATCTTCTATTGAATTCAGCGGAACGTTTACATCAAAATTACGTTCAATAAAATTCGTATATCGCTCCCAGTCAGCTTTTTGAAAGTAAAAAATTGATTTTAAAGGGTTTTCAATGGGACTTTGGGATAAAGAAAACGTTACTGGAAGGTGGTCTGAATCGAGGTCCGCATGAGTAACTAAAAGACTGCAATGCTCGCCTAAATCCGTTAGAACCAAATCGATTGTGGAAGGATTTCTTATTGAAGAGAAACAAGTATGCCCATTAGGATATTCAACATTATAATAAACTGCAGAGCAGTCATTAAATTAAATATTCCCATTAGAATTTGATGAAATATTGTTCCAAGATCGGTGTTTTGCATTAAAGTCATCAAGAATAAAAAATATAGATTTGTTTTTGGTGAGTTTTTGTAAAACTTCCTTCAAAAACTTTTTCTGTTCACCGCTGCATTGAAAAGGCAAATATGCGGCAACAATTATAATTTTCCCCATAGAAGTTTCTAATTCAATTCCAATTGTTTAAAGGACTTTTGTATTGAAAGAAGGAAGAAGTCTAAATTTGAGACGACTATTGATGACAATAGCTACACCCACACCTTGTCGATCATTTCGTAAAATTTTAAAGAAAGCATTGCTTTTCAAGTTATTGTCTGGCTTTAAACAAGTTTCAGTGATGGCAGCAATATGTATATTTTGAGTTTTCAAAAATAAAAAGAACTCATCTTGGTTAGCCAGCAAAGATCTAGCGTTCCATTTCATAATATTTAAACACCTATTTGGATCCATGAAGGAATCGTAAAGTCATGATAATTTTGTTAGCATAATTAAAAGAAGTTTAGAAAGCTTCAAACATTGAATTTGCTTTCAACATAAGTTGCATCATTTCCATTAAATTTTGATGCAAAAATTTTAATTTTTCCTCAGTAATCTCACCCAAATCAACAAAATTGTTAGGATCAGAAAATGAAAGAGAAGCACAAGTATTTGAATTTGAATTTCGGGCACTTTCTCAAGCCTTTGCATAAACGTTGAGACTTGTTTTTTTTCCATTTTTATTAGTTAAACCTGAAGAGGGCAACCAATTTTCAACCACCTCTGAGAACGTCAAATAACGAGTCTGTATCGCTGAATCAGCCAAAGTTAAATAAAAATCACTTCGAGCATTACCAAGACATGATTCCAAAATAGACCGAGGCTGACCGTGAACAGGTAGATTGTTTGTCGCCCTGACATGTGAAGACGAAAAAGAGGAAGGAGGAGAAGAAACTTTTCTGACAACTTTGGGATTTTTGCTAGAAGCAATGAATTTAGGGCATAACGGGACAGTCTATGGAATTGGAGGAATGATTACCTGCGCAATTCGCACACTTGAAAAACTCTGTGGTTTATCACCACCAAGATTTTTTATAATCGAATGAGCTGCAAAGCATGCATATGGCATGGCATTCATTCTACAATTTTAGGTGCCGTGACAAAAAGCTTGACTATGACGGCATTGTGTTATATTTTGAAGAAAATTTGTAGAAGATTTTCGAAAAGGTTCAAATTTGACTCGACAGTTAAACATAAGACGAGCCTTTTTAAGAATTTGCAAAGTATTAACCTGAACCTTTTTTAAATGGATCAAATAAAGCTTAGGAGCAAAATCAACACTACTGATATTATTCGTGTCGGTTCTTTTCCTCATTTAAATTACTTGAATCTGAGAAAAACCTAACAAAGAATTTAATTCGGTTGTGATCTCATCCGGTGTCTGATCGCCGGTTAGACCACGAAGTACAACTTTGAAAGGACGATCACTTTTAGTGTCGTACGTAATAAAATTGTGTTTTTTATTATTCAAATAATTTAAAATACGAGTAGTTCCCCTTCGACCGATCTGAAAAGAAATCTTCACATCCTTGACGGAAGTGACGATTTATTGTCAGAATGCATTGATGTCAGGAATCGTGACCCTAATTGGTGGAACCTTTTCATTTTAAGGAGTATAAGAGCATGTCTGAAGTTTTTGAAAAGTTCTATTGACGAGATCAAAAGTTACGCAAGGTGTGATATTTCAGGCATGGATCTAGAAATGCGATTTCCATAGAATTTTGGACGAATGTTTCCATAGGAAAATCATATTCTCTGTTTAACAACCATTGAATCTATTTCAACCAAAAAATCAAAACAATATCGCGAGATTCTGATTTCAAAACACAAATGGATCATTTATTCCATTTTTTATTTTCTTCATTGCTTTTGCCAGACGTTTTTTGTAAGATTGGTGGAGGAAACAATATTGTTCTCATGAATCGTCCAAAATTATATAGAAATCGCATTTCTAGGTTCATGCCTGAAATATTGCACCTCGCGTAACTTTTGATCTCATCGATAGAACTTTTCAAAAACTTCAGACATGCTAGCTTTATATTTCAACAATCACTCTGCAAAATTTCAATAAAAAATGTAGCGTAGTTCCAGAGATATTGCAGTTTGAATGAGAAAAGTCCAAAAATTCCTATTTTCGTAGAATTACTGTTTCTCAGGCCAAACAAACTCCAGAAAACTCAAATTTTGTGATATAACAGTGTGATGGTTGATCTATCTAACGCAAAAAATTCGATCAAAAAATATCATCAGAGGAAAAAGTTATGGAAGTTCAAAGTCGAAGTGACAGTGCGCGTGCTTTTTATTTCTATACAATTATGAACGGTTTTGTATGTATATAATGTTCTAAACATATTTTACTGACATCACAAGGTTTCTATTGAAATAGGTTTAATATAAAATTAATTATAATTCAAACGACTTTTATAGATTTTACTTTTGGAGTGTCAAATTGACACTCTAAAGTCTGTTTCACATAGAATATGGTCGGATAAAATAGATCATTTCTCCGCAAAGAAATAACGCACAACAAAAGTAAAAATGTCATTTTGTAGGGTTTTTATTGCACTTTGAGGAAAAAAATACATAAAAATCATTCGTCAGTTTTTCGGATGAATTTTCTAACTTTTTTTGTGATACCACTCATCATTTTCGGCACAGTACTGCTGGTAACCTCATTCGCCATCTTGTTCCACCACTTTCCCATTTGAGCGGGTTTTTTCATGGTTCTGCCACATTTCTTCAGTTTGCCCTTAACTATTGCCCAATATTTCTCGATGGGACGAAAATCCGGACAGTGATGGATTGATACTTTTTTCAACAAAATCGATCTTGTTCCCCTTATACCACTTAACGACATCCCGGCTGTATAAGGGTATATACGGACGATAGTATTGGCGAAAAATTGGCCTCAGCCATAACCCCAAATTTTGATTTGCTGGCGGCCTCACCAGTGATGCTAGGTACGTTACTAAAATCAGTATTTGCTTGTTTTAAACTTTCTGAATTGGTTAATTTTTTCACTATCAACAGTTAAACGTTTGAATTCATTACGGGGCTTCCCTAAATGGAGGAAGAGAAGCCATCTTTTGCTAATCAATTTTCAAGGTGAATTTAAAACACTGAAATATACTTTCATGTACTGCTTGTTAGATTAAAAAGAGTTGTTTATAACTTCTAAAAGAATGCAAAATCATTCACTGTTACAAACAAGTAAATTATTGAAAGCCCCGTCTATGTTGACATTGAAAATAGTCGCCTACATGCTCTGATTATTTTGAACATATCCACATAATTCGCTACATCATTTAAGTGTGCATTTCAGACAGTTGTTATTTCGTTCAGATAAATAATGCTTTTAATTTCAAATTCGAATATAAATCTACGGAAAAGTAGCATTTCCAGTACTCATGAAATGCAATTAAAAAAATGTAATCATTTTCCAAATATCAACGCACTTGGCACCCCTGAAGACCCAAAAAATCAAAACACGAACATCTGTGTATCGCTTTTCCACAGGGCGAATTTGTCAATATTAGTGCCGGGAATTCGCGTTTATCGTTCGCCCTTCTCAAAAAGCGATTCTGTTCTCTCATGTTTTGAGGTTAGGGCTGAGGCCTCCTGCTAAGGTGGTATTCGTGTAGAACTGTCAATATATCCTAATTGGCAGCTTGCCAGGTTCGGCCAGAACTTTACCGGACCTTTGTGGAACCGTATGAATGGCAAAACCCTCTTCTGGAGACATTCTTCTTTGTAAACATTTCCATTCATTGTGTCTCCATTGATGAAAATCTTAGTCTTCTTCCCACAACTACAGATCCCTTGCCAAATCATCAACTTATGAGCAAATTTATCTGCAAAAACAAACTTGAATCTACCCGCAACATTCCTTTTACGCTTCGAAAGGTGAAATTTGTTACCGGGTATTTGTCCAAAATCCATTTTGACATAAGTTTCGTCGTCCATCAAAATGCATCCGTTGTACTTGGTCAACACTTTCTAGTACAACTTTCTTGCCCTGGTTTTGGCAACCAGGTTTTGTTTCAGCATCCTGTTGGGGTGTTTGCTTGCATGATACGACCGAAAGCCTTCTCGCAAACTAATTCGTCTTGAACTTTTTCGCCAAATCACGCAAGGAGATTCCAGGATTATTGTGAACTGATCGAATTACCTTTTCTCGCAGCTATGTTCCACTTTTACGTCTGATTTGTTTTGCTCGATCCACTGTAAGGGTCTCCCGGTAACGTTGCAGCACCGAATTTACAGTCGGTGTTGGATACTTCAGGTATTTCGCAATCTTTACCCCTGACCACGACCCCAGTGTGCAGAATTTTCTCTCGCCTTTCGCGTTCCATCGTCGATAACTTTTGACTGATTGCTTCAATCTTAATGAAATTCTCTCCACAAGTAAACAAACCATCCGGATCAAAACACTGTCAAAAGATTCGCGATGTGACAACTAGAGGCGCTGCAGTAAATGAAAAGATGCGACGAGTTTCTATGTGAAACAGACTTTAAGTCGGAAAAGGGAGTTTTTTGTCCAGGCTTCCAGGGTTCGTCCATAAAAAAGTAAAGATGCAATATTTAAGAACTTTTGAGTTCCTTTAGGGTCCCCGAAGAAATTTTTGTTTATTGAAACTTCTGAAAATAGTTACAAGCATTCAAACTTGCAAAAGTGTTAAATTGACACTCTAATGCGGATGAGGGTTAAAGTGGACTTAAATTATGTATCTTTCAATCCAGAACTTAAGTTA
The DNA here is from genome assembly GCF_029784155.1 of Uranotaenia lowii. Taxonomy (NCBI): domain Eukaryota; kingdom Metazoa; phylum Arthropoda; class Insecta; order Diptera; family Culicidae; genus Uranotaenia; species Uranotaenia lowii. The sequence goes on along the minus strand of NC_073692.1, from coordinate 347,164,586 downwards.
GTTGTAAATCAATATTTTTATTTAAAAAAAACTGAAAAATCTCATGTAAAGGGTTAATGTTGATTTCCTATGGAAACTCGGCAATTTTGATCCCACTCATGCATGTAGGTTGAACATTTATATCCAATAACCTCTCAGAACGCTCGAAGTAAATGAACATCTCTCCAACTGCATTTAATTGCCGTTTGTTTATTTCTCTTTCTTATTGAAAAGAGTTATAGGAAGAAAAACTGCCACCAAACAGCACGATATCGGAACCAAACGCTCTCTGTAGGTCGCCTTGAATCCGTGGCGCTGCCTGCCTGCCTGCCGAGCCAAGGAATCTCAAGAAGCTATCAATTTCGCCCCGGGGAAAAGTCGAGCTAGTATAGCGAGCGAACAAACCGGAGAAGGTGGCATTGGCTGGGAAATAAATCTTGGCCAAGAGTTTCAACTTAGCGTTTAGCAACAGCTTCAGTTAAACTGCCACTAGGTAGGGGTTAAGTACATTTACTCTCTTTTACTCGGTGTTGTGGAAGCTAAAGGAGGAACCCCTTTTCCGGTAAAGGTTAGCTCTAAAATTGATTGCAATTGATTTGAACTGGTGCGATTGTTTTATGGTCTGAGCGAAGAATGATGGCACTCTTGAAAGTTGTTAACCCAGTTCCATCGATGGTTGAGGTATCACAGGGATCAAAATCTGGAAGCTGTGAGGATTTTAAAATGTGGATTTTTATCATTTTAGAATACACACAATTCAATAAGGATTCGAACGACTTTTCCTCGATTTTTTTGCAAAAGAAATTTTTCTCTGAAGCTTTTACGCTATGATCTCCGCATCGTCGTTCAACACTTGTTCCTTCGACAAACAACCTGATGGTGGTAAATATTGGCATCGATTTTCTGTCATCCCAATTTGTTACCATCCGTTAAGACCCCGAAATGGCCAAAATTCCGGTATCCTTCGCCCCGAAAACATCGTCGCCGTTGCGAGTGGAATTTTCCTCATAAACATCAGGATCGAAAAGTAGGTATCCCATCTCTAGAATGACTTTCCCCCAATCATATTTCCCACCGGAATAACTATCGCTCGGAAACACATTGCCAAAGTTTTCCACTTGAAGATTTTTTTCGCTCTCCTATTCTCTGAAGCTATCTATTGATACCCACCTCTGCTAATTTTCCCCTCGCAAAGCAATGCCATCGACAAATGGAAAAGTGCGCCATAGCAGCTGATCGGGCAAAAGCTGAGCGGAAACTTTTTAAAGCCCCGCGGGGTGGCAATGAAATTGAAGCTTTTATGATCCGTTTTCACTCTGTTAATGGTGGAATTGTTTTTCCCCGACATACACAGATCTATCACAAAAAAAAAAAAACACTTCTGACTCCACGATGTGGTTTTTCCGCACATCGTCAGCTTTCGATTTGGTTCGGTAAATTCGGAGCAGCAGCAGCGTGGGCCCCGAAAGACAATTTTCACTAGAACCAGAATTTTCGAGAAAAAAAAACAAATGGAACTGTGCCAATTGTGCTGAGTGAAAGAGCGGGTTACCATGGATTATTTTGCTTAAGGTTTTATTATTTTTAAATTGTTAGCTGAAGAAAACAATCTGTTAATAATGTTCAACGGCAGAAAATGTACGGTTAGTCGATTCCAGAGTATTAGGGGAGGACCCATTTTCAACATAAACTCCTTTCGAACTCCTTTTGATACAACATTAACAAAGGAATCCATAATTTCCATGCAATTTTTAATAAAAAGATGATTTTAGATTTTTATACATCGTCATACCTTTTTCATACTAGCGGAAGGTTACTACAGAGAAATTTAACGAAACAACAACATGATTTTAAAACTGATTTCAACTCCTGGGGGCTTTTCCCTGCTCTTAAAAAAATCTGATATTACTTTATGATATATGAATAATGTAATTTTTTTTATTCCTTAAAAGCCACATTATTCCCAATTTTTCAAAACAATTTTTGGAAAATAACAGAGGAGAACAGCATGTAAGTGTCTTAACTTCAAAAACTGATTTCAGAAGTTTTGGTTTTCCTGCATTCAGAACATTTGTCAAATTTTGCTTTTCAACGTTAGTTTTGATGATGGAAATTTTAAAGTTGGTTATTTTTGGGTAAAATCGATTTTTTGATAAAGTAATAAACCTACATGGAAACTGTAAGCTGATTATAAATCAATTTTCTACCCTTCATTCAATCAAGGATTCAGATCTTGTCAAGTTAATTTTAATTCCAGAGATACATCGTTTCAAAAAATAAATAAATTAAAGAATTTTCAAAAATATGAATATATAGATAAAAATACGACTTTTTCGAATGTCATTTAAGAAAGCCTTTAAGTAGGTATCTGATTTTATATATAAATTCAGCTTGGTGGAACCCTGCAAAATTTTATTACTTATGGTTTTAAAAATATCAAAAATTAAATTTATTTTAGAGTTCCTTCAAAATTCCCGTTTTGACAGATTTGGAAAAAATTAACTAGAAATAAACTTCAAGCATTTTTTTTTCTAAGGAGCAAATTCATCGCAGATTTCGGATAAGTTGATTCTTGAGTTAAAAACTTTATTTTCCAAATCTTTGTGATCATCATTTTGCCAAAAACTACACAAATTTGTTTAATAAACTTATACATACCTATTTTCAAAAAAATCTAAGAATTAAGAGCTAATGAAAAAAATAAATATTTGGAATTAGCTTCCCAAAACTATTCAAATGAACTTTTATATTAAAAACCCGAAGGGGGGGAAAAATAAAGTTTGAAGTATTTTATGTAATTTCGTAAAAAAATGCAAATATCTAAAAAATTACAAGACTAAAAACAAATCGTAGAAGATTGGAGTTTTTTCACATTTTGATTTCTTGATTTTTTAGAATTTTTCGATGAAAAATTACATGATTTAGAGGTTTTGTGCAATGATATTGATGCAATTTTGTTGCATACAAGCTTTCGTGAAATTTATTCTAATTTATTTGTTTTTCATATTATTTTTTATGATCCCCCCCCTGCGGTGTTCCAACTCTGAGTGACAAAAGAAAGATTTGAAATTTGTTCCGGCCTAATTAGTTTCAAACAAGCAAATACTGATTTTAGTAACGCACCTAGCATCACTGGTGAGGCCGCCAGCAAATCAAAATTTGAGGTTATGGCTGAAGCCAATTTTTCGCCAATACTACCGTCCGTGAATATTCTTATATGAATTTATAGAGTCTATAGTTTAACCTTAACGAGCCTATGGTAAACAAAGAGACAAAATGTCATGATTGGAATTTTCGATTTTCTATCACTGTCATTCCAATCGAGCAAAACCAAGCAGCCTTAAAGGAAGCTCTACAGCAGAGCTGCAAGCTTATTATTTTGAAAGGGATCAATTTGCGCCTCTTTGTATGGAGTCTTTTTAGTTTAACCTTATGTTGCCAAAATAACAAATGTTGCCATAGAAATTCATTTTATTTTATTTATCATCAGTGTTGTCGAATACAACAATTTTTTTATTCTATTTTTTTTTTCATTAAAATTGGAATTATTTTTGCATATCCTTCATCTCATCTCCTCAATATCACACAGAACTTTTGTGAAAAATCACAGAAAGTAATTTTTTTATCTTTTGCAAACACAGAATACTTTTTGGCAATTTTGGTGACGACTGCAATGAGTGGTTTGGAAACGCACGGGAATGTCAACAACCTGTTCGTAAATTGCCTTATTTTGAGGAAATTGTTTCATCAATCATTATATTCAAAATATGTGTACCTTCTTGATTCGATAACTCAGGAATGTTTAAAGCTTGATACTTGAATATTTTTTAACGATTATAAGTTTTACAAGCCCTCATTTTCAGTTTTATTTAGAAAAATATATATGTCACTGAGTCCTTCCAGCAAAATGTGCAACTAACCGGTTGGGGTAATGAAAACTCAGACTTCGGTTTTTTTTAAATTTGCTTACATTTTCAAAAATTAAAGAATACTTGAATTATCTGAAAGTTTGTTAACATGTTTTTGAAAATACTCAGAAACCCACCGTAGACATTGAGACAATTCTAGAACAGTTGGTAATTTTTGAAAATTTAACAAGTTATTTATTTATTTATTTATTGGTCTTTGGTTAAATTACCATGCAGACTTATATCTTAAAATCTAAGGGAATCTGCTTACAACTAATTTAAAACTACGCTTACTCATGTTAAAATCGAACAGATGGTAAACTAAATTGAAACGTTCACAACATTTATCTATCGGATGGTTTCTTCCATAAGTAGTACGGTGGTAAGGTATCCAGAGAAACTGGCGTTGTCGAAGTGTTCTAGTGGATGCATACATATTGACCCGTTCGAGAATGTATGCTGAGTCAATGCGGTAAGTTAACACATCACATATGGAGGTTTGCTGCAGTTCGGTTCGGCGTTTTTCGAGTGTGGCTAGGTTTATTAAGGCACATCTTTGCTCATATGGTGGAAGCCGAAGCGGTTCATTCCAAGGAAGGCGACGTAGAGCGTACCTAACAAAACTACGCTGAACACGTTCGAGGCGGTAGCATTGTGCGCTCTGATAGGGAGCCCACACCTGTGCAGCATACTCCAAGATGCTACGTACCGAAGAGCAATAGACGGCTTTCAAAGCGTAAATGTCATACAAATCACGAGTGTTTCGACGCAGAAATCCGAGAATTGCAAATCCTTTAGCTGCGGTAAGCGCGATGTGCTCGGCAAATATAAGCCTGTTATCAATTTTTACACCTAAGTCCAGAATAGACGACACATTCTCCAGGCTTTCTCCGCAAAGTTGGTATTCAAAAATGATAACACGACGTGCACGGGAAAAATTGTCAACTTTACATTTTTTAGCGTTAGCCAGCATTCTGTTAAGATGACACCAGTTATCAAGTCTAGCAATATCGGCTTGCAAGGCAAGGCAATCAACTTCACTGACGACCTTTCTGAAAAGCTTTAGATTGTCGGCGTACAGGAGCGTATCGGATTGAAGCGTGGCACACAAGTCATTTACGAAAATGATTAAAAGCAGCGGTCCTAGGTGACTTCCCTGAGGAACTCCTGACGGGGTGGCAAATGTCTTCAAGCATGTATTTTTTAGCTTCGTGTAAGCGTGGCGATGTGATAGGTACGACAAAATCCACTCGAGCAACCAGGTTGGAAAGCCAAGTTGATCCTTCTTTGCTATTAGCATCTTGTGCGGAACGCGGTCGAACGCCTTCGCGAGATCGATGTAAATAGAATCAACTTGACAACCTATCTCCAGATTGTTACTCAACGAGCTCACGTAACACATTAAATTGGTGACAGTTGACCATTTTTTTAACGAAACCGTGCTGAGAATCGGAGATCAATGGTTTGGCAGCAGCGTACAGTCGTCTATGTATGAGAACTTCAAAAATTTTGGAGATCGAACACAGAAGCGAAATTGGTCGGTAGTTTTCGACGCAGTGTGTATTTCCCGATTTGTAGATAGGAGTGATCGCCGCAATTCGCCAGACGCTTGGAAATACCTTTTCTCTCAGTGAACGATTGAAAAGACAGCAAATGGGGGCAGCTAGTGATGCAGCGCAATGTTTCAAAACCGTCGGAGGTATGTTGTGTGGACATGGACCTTTAGTTGGATCGGCTGCGGACAATTGCTCGTATACTTCCTGCTCCGTGAGGCGAGGCAAAGGTAAATTCACGTCATGGGATTGTATGGAGGCTAGGTAGTTGTTGTTTGCTACAATGTCGGAGGAACTGAAGACACTTTGGAAAAAATCGGCAAACGTGTTCGTGGATTCAGTTATGTTACGTGAAGTAACGCCGTTGAAACTGACATCTACAGGGATAGTTGCGTTTCGTTTTTAGTTTTTAAAGTGTCTCCAAAACGATGCTGGGTCATTTTCAAGGTTCTCTTGAAGGCGCAAGATATGTTGGCGGTAAAGCTGCTCATCAAGCGCTCTAAAGTCACGTTCTAAGTTTCTCAAACGATGTCTCTGGTTTTCGGTACGATTCTTGATGAAATTCTTGCGGGCCTTCCGTAGCTGATTTCGCAGCCGTCGAAGCTCAGAGTTCCACCACTCATGTCTGAATGACTGGTGTCTTTGTGGGCGCTTCAGGGGGACGATTCGTTTCAAAACGGAGTAAAGATTTGTATAGAACGCATCAACTGCAGTATTGACGTTGTCAGCATCACCGAGGAATTCCCAGCTCGTTGAATCTAAAGCAGCTGCGACCAGCTCAAAATTGCATTTATTGAAATCGAAATCAAGATCTCCTATGCATTCGTCTGGCGCGGGATCCAGGTAGGTTTCTATACATAAGTTGAAAGGCTTGTGATGACGGTCAGTAGGAATGATCGCGATGGGAGATTCGAACATCACCAGATTGTCAGGGTTATTTGAGAAGACAAGATCCAAAAGGTGCATATTATCGTTAGCGATGTTGCATTGTTGATATAAACCGGCGGAAAGAAGCATTTCAGTCATCAAAATCTCAGCTTCAGAAGAGGCGTTTATCGGCAAATAACTATTTATGTCTTGGTCAAAGGACCATTGTAAGTGTGGGAAGTTGTAATCTCCAACAACGATGACTGAGTCCCGTACGGTGGTCAACTTCATGATTTGTTGAACTGCTGAAAAGTGCATTTCATAGTTCCTTATGCTGCTGTTAGGCCGGAGGTAGATGCAGCAAAGGTACAAATAACACGGACCAGTTTTAATTTTTACAACGATTTGTTCACGATTTTCGCAGTTCTCTAAAGTTATCGGGATTGCATTCAGTTCCTTCTTAACGCCAATCAAGACACCTCCTCCTCATTGTACGGTGCTAGTCTCGGAACTTCGATCGCAGCGATAAATGCTGTAATGTGACGATAGTTCACTATCATGAAATTTATCATTCAACCAAGTTTCTGAGATCAGAATACAATCATAATCGCTAGCAGAAAGCGCGTTGTTAAAAGCAGTTATCTTAGTACGGATACCACCTGCGTTTTGGTAGTACAAAGAGATATTTCGACAAGCAGTTTCATTCGGTGCAGGAGCGGTTGAATTGAAATTCATGGGATCATGGGTCACAACCTCCGCAGAAGATGAGTTGAGAGCCGCTTTTATCGATTCGGAGTTATAAATGGAGTTGTTTGCACATTAGTGTTCAGAGGAAGTGGCTGCTGTTTCGGAGCCCAAAAAACCGCACTGGATCCATTGCCAGTGAATTCCCTGAAGCGAATTCCTACAGGCCATGTTTCAGTGGTTAAGGCTTTTCCTTTCAGATCGGCATGCATATCTACTTTGAATGAGACGAATGAGAGGGTGTTTATGTCCCTTCCCCTAGGAACGAGTTCCTTATCTTGACATTACTGTCACCGAGATGGCTGTGAATCATTTCAAGCACTCTCTCATCTGAAACACTCGATATAAATATGAAGCCTAAATAGAAATATGAGTCATTTTGATCTTAACCGGCTTGTTGCAAATTGAAATTCTAACGTAATTTTATTCCATCACGGTACTAAAATTTGACAAGTATCTCAAATTATTAAACCATCCCAGACCAAACAGGGATTGAGAAAAAAAATATTAATTTTTAAAATTATTTATTCAAATACTTTTTTTTAACTTCGTTGTTATTTGACTCCACAAAATGTACCTTTCGAAACAAACTAAAAATACGAGACGTGAAGGAACATACCAATAGCGAAATTTTAAGAATTTTGTTTAGGGATTGTCGAGATGCAGTACGTTGAATATCTTCGGTGTTTTCAATGACAACTGTGTTGTAGAACAAATTGTTCGTCTTTCTTTACACACATTGCATACTGAAAGTATCAAGCTCAAACAAATCGATCACTTTTGAAATAAGTTATTGATTAACAACACCCACACTCTGAAAAATCCTACTAAGTATACCATAAGATTTTCTAATAAAGTGGCCCCATAAGAAAAAATAATGAAATTCATAAGATTGTCTTATGATAAAAATGAACTCAAAGGATGAACACCGGTTTAAATGAGGGGTTGTTGCTTTTCGTAAGATATTCTTAGGGGGCATAATAAATTACGTAACGCTCCTAGGGGGGAGGGAGTAAGCTCGAGCGTTACAAATTTTGACATAGGGGAGGAGGGAGGTATGCTCATCGTTACGTAACGATTTTTCCTTAAAAATTTCAGTTTACTTGTTCGGGCTCGGCCGATGGGGGGGGTTCGGATTTCGGGGTATTTCTTCCCGTCTCTCGTCGACGGCATCCACCAGCAGCAAGAACTCAAGTAAGTCGCCTATTTTTCCACACAACAGCTGATCGCCCGCTCGGGGGGAAGATTTCGTTTGCACTTTCGGCGTTTGTTGTACGGAGTGCCACTGCGCGATTCGATTGCGCTTTCTTAGCCAACACTTAATTAGCCGTTTTTAATTGTACTAACTGATTATTCCCGATTTCGGAGATAGTAAAAAGTCGCTTGATTGGACTTAACTTTGATTTATTGCGAAGAAGTAAAACCCGTGCGGTTCGTTCAACTCTAGATTCTATTCTAATTATAAAAAATGGCTTACATACTATTGTGTGAACTCTCTCCGCGATGTTCGCTATGTTGCGAGAGAGAGTTGATCTTATGCTAAGGTACGATCACAAATAATGGTGTTTACGAGCAAATGGATTAAAGTGTCAAGTGAACATAGATTAAGACACATATTACAAACAAAAACTTAGATGCTATTTCCTGATCGGTACAGTACCGATCATTACTTAATCGCTGCTATTTTGATGTCATGCAATTTTCGCAGAATTTTAAACAAACCAAAATCAGCTTAAAGTTTGTTTGGTTCAACATAATTTAAACAGGTTTGATTCCTCTGCTCTTCAAAGATTCTGAGATAGACTCCTTAACCCTCATCCGCATTAGGGTGTCATTTTGACACCATTGCAAGTTTGAAGGCATGTAACTTTTTTCAGAAGCTTCAAAATACAAAAATTTCTTCGGGGACCCTAAATGAATTCAAAAGTTCTTCAATATTGCATCTTTACTTTTTTATGGACGAACCCTGGAAGCCTGGACAAAAAAACTCCCTTTTCCGACTTTTGGTGTCATTTTGACACCACAAAAGTAAAATCTATTTAAGTCGTTTGAATTATTATGAACTTCATATAAAACTTATATCAATAGAAACCTTGTAATGTCAGTGAAATATGTTTAGAACATTATATACAGCTAAAGTTACAAGTTTTCTCGTTATTCAGCATGAAAGAAAAAAAAATCTGAAAAAACATGCCTCACGAAAACTGCTGTAGTTTATATGTTACATGTCCAAAAAAATATTTGCCTTATGCATATGAAAGCTGAAGTTAATGCCTACATCATGAAGACAAGAAATATTTTTTTAAATTTTTTTTAATGAAATGGTCACAAAAAGTTCAAAAAAGTGGTCTAAAAAACCTACTTTTCATTCGATTGCTAGTAAATACTGTTTGAGCGATGGTAGAGTTTTGAAAAAAATATGACTACAAAATGTATAAAAATTCTAACATTTTGCTGTCTTTAGATTTTTGATGCAAGAAAAATTGAATTTACTGGAATTTTTCAAAGTTCACTACTTTGCGCGATTTTTTTACAAATTGAAATTTCATCTCTTTTTGTGGTCCACCGTCAGGTTGTACCCGGATTATCAGTGCTTTTACTTTGTTTGGACCAACCAAGAGTATATTCATTGGAAAGCACATTTAATCTTCATTCTAGTCAGGTGCTGCAATTCACGCTGTGAGATTTCACAAAAATATGAAAATTATAAACGTAAAATCATTCCTGAATTTCTAGAACTACAAGCACCGCGTCCAGCAAAACGTGTTTGTTTGCTCTCCGAATAGGTACGATGGGTGGTGATTTGGGCAGAGAGCGAAGCCGAAAGACGAAATAATGATGCGTGTCGTGACTAGCAAATGCAAACTACTCTCAATAGAATATTTTCAACCAAGAAATGTACGACACGCATCATTATTTCGTTTGTCGGCTTCGCTCTCTGCCCGAATCACCACCCATCGTACCTATTCGGAGAGCAAACAAACACGTTTTGCTGGACGCGGTGCTTGTAGTTCTAGAAATTCAGGAATGATTTTACGTTTATAATTTTCATATTTTTGTGAAATCTCACAGCGTGAATTGCAGCACCTGACTAGAATGAAGATTAAATGTGCTTTCCAATGAATATACGCTTGGTTGGTCCAAACAAAGTAAAAGCACTGATAATCCGGGTACAACCTGACGGTGGACCACAAAAAGAGATGAAATTTCAATTTGTAAAAAAATCGCGCAATGTAGTGAACTTTGAAAAATTCCAGTAAATTCAATTTTTCTTGCATCAAAAATCTAAAGACAGCAAAATGTTAGAATTTTTATACATTTTGTAGTCATATTTTTTTCAAAACTCTACCATCGCTCAAACAGTATTTACTAGCAATCGAATGAAAAGTAGGTTTTTTAGACCACTTTTTGAACTTTTTGTGACCATTTCATTAAAACAAATTTAAAAAAATATTTCTTGTCTTCATGATGTAGGCATTAACTTCAGCCTTCATATGCATAAGGCAAATGTTTTTTTGAACGTGTAACATATGAACTACAGCAGTTTTCGTGAGGCATGTTTTTTCGGATTTTTTTTCTTTCATGCTGAATAACGAGAAAACTGGTAACTTTAGCTATATATATAATGTTCTAAACATATTTCACTGACATTACAAGGTTTCTTTTGATGTAAGTTTTGTTTAAATCGGTCTAACACGCCAAAAGTTATAACGGTTTGAGCTTATGGTGTCAAATTGACACCACAAGTGCTGATTAGGGTAGTAATGAAATCTAATGCGGATGAGGGTTAAAATGTGTATTGATTATCCGTGAAATAACCGTTGGAAAACCAAATATTAGGTACACGAACCTCAATTCAACTTTAAGTCGGTAATTTTACAATTTTTTCTCAATTGATTTAAAAAAATGCAATTTTGTTTATTCCGGCGAATATTACAAAGTGGAGTATATTTTGCATAACAAGTAATGCTCCTTAAACAAAATTAAGCAAACAAGGTAGATTCGATTATCAGAGAACCAGCACAGAGCAACTCGTAATAAGACAATCAATTCATTTTATCAGAGAGCTATCATCAATGAGTAGGGGAGAGTGGGGTAACGTGGGCCATGGGAGAACGTGGGCCACTCTAAATATCTCAGCTGTGTGTTGAGATAAAAATCCCAATCCAACTGTCATCATCGTCGCTTTGCGTAAGCATGTTTTTCTATATGTTGTTGTTTCTGTACGCATCATATGCTTCTTTTATTTAACTAGCCTAGAAAAATGCACTTACGTAAATAAACAGGCCCCCGCTAAATTGCATCCGTGGGAGACCTAAAGTATACAACAAAAATATGCTCATACGCTCATGGTCTTAGTTTTTTCATGTTCTTTCACGTGGAAAATGAATTTTTGATGAAACATCAATAAATCACACAAACGCAACCAATTTCCAAATCGTTGCTTGTGGGGTGTTGAGGCCCTTGCTTGAACCTGAGTGGACTGTATGTGGGGGGGTTCCTTCCTTTAGACCGTGGGTACCTTGGGTTGGTTGATTCCGTGGGGAGTAGCCTGGGTGATCCTTTATTGTGATAGCAATTTCTTCTGCCGCGGTAAGTAAGAACTCCGAACTAGTTTTCACATAAGTACAACAGTTTATTTAACAAACTACAACTTTATTTGGGTTCAAACACATTCTACATAAAACAACTTTTATTACTCGAATACTACATCTAACATATATTCTCTAAAGTAGTAAGACTTGGTTGGGTCGATACGACTTATTCTACCGGCAATTCTTAACAAAGTGATTTTGGCTTGAGAAAATGGTGATTTTTGATGCGGTTTTTTCTTAGTTTAGTTCTTATATCTAAGTGCTGGAAACATCAGCTGTTTCGCTCTTCTTTCTGGGGATCCTTTGCTTCGTGGGTTTAACATAATAACATCGCGTTTAGTGTGGTACATCAACATCCCGGCCCATCCTGAAATCGCTCGAATTTCTGAACCTAAAAATAAAGAAAAGAATCTCGCGAACACAAGGGTGGGTGCAACTGATCGTTCTGAATCTCCGAGAAACTAAGCTTGATTGTCTTCTGGTTGAGATGCTGCTGGCAAAAATCAAAGTTTTTCTACCGGTCGCGTAGAAGGTCCTGATGCTGTTTTCAAGGTTACCACCCTCACGACTCCATCAGCTCCAGGATGAACTTGTTCTATTCTGCCCATTTTCCAATGACTTGGCGGCAAATTATCCTCTTTGATTATCACCAACTGTCCAGCCTTAACATCGATCGGCTTCTTCCTTCTTTTAAACCGCCCCTGAAGTTGTGTCAAGTACTCAACTCTCCAACGATCCCAAAAGTGTTGAAGCCGCTTCTGCAATGTCTGACTCTGATTCAATCTGTTCATGGGTACTTCACGGTAACTTCTGTCAGGCAGCTGTTGAAATGGTTCTCCGATAAGGAAATGTCCTGGGGTAAGGGGTTCGAGGTTGTCAGGATCATCTGTTAAAGCTGTGATTGGTCTCGAGTTGAGACAATTTTCCACCTGTACCAAGAGCATAGTCATGTCTTCGAACGGGATAGGATTTTCCCCTAGAACCTTCAGGAGATGTTTTTTGGCTGATCTGACCGCTGCTTCCCAAAGTCCTCCGAAATGGGGCGCGGCTGGTGGTATGAAGTGCCATTGGATATGGTTGTTGGCACACTCCTTCGAAACTGCTTCTTTATGCTGATCACTGCGTTGCAACTTTAGTAGTTCTCGAAGGTAGCTCCGTGCTCCGACGAAATTCGTTCCATTGTCCGAATAGATATCGGAACAGTAGCCTCTTCTTCCGATGAACCGCCGTAAGGCTTGAAGGAAACGATCTGTTGATAAGTCGGATACAAGTTCTAGATGAACCGCTTTCGTACAAAGGCAGATGAAAACCGACACATAAGATTTGACCGCTGGTCTTCTGGGAGCTTGACGTACATATATGGGTCCGAAATAGTCGACGCCTGTCCTTGAAAAGGCTCGAGCTACTGTAACGCGTGCTTGGGGTAACTCACCCATAAATTGCTCAATTGGATTTGGTTTCGAGCGGAAGCATTTCATACACTTATGTACAACTTGTCGCGGAATATTTCTGCCTCCGAGAGGCCAATACTTCAGCCTAACTGTACTAAGAAGTAGTTGAGAACCGGCGTGTAGAAGCTTGATATGGTAGTATTCGTATAGCATCGTAGTGAACGGGTGTTTTGCTGGAAGCACAATCGGGTGCTTCGTATCTTCCGATTCCAGTGATCTGCCTAATCTTCCTCCAACACGAATTAGGCCGTCCGATGATATGTGCGGGGTGAACCATCTCAGCGGTGAACTTCGATGAACAGCTTCTTTCTTCGTTAAAGCCTTCCACTCATTAGGGAAAGACTCTTGTTGGATACGACGAATAATTGCAAACTCTGCATCTCTCAACTCTTCTACGGTCAGTAAACTGCTGCGGTTGTCTTCGGATTTTCTCAGTATACGCATAAGTCGCATCCAGTATGCGGTGCTGCGTATAAGTTTAGTGAAGGACGAGAATTTTAGCACATACTCTTCTCCAAAATGTGCTACACAACTGGCGGCTGGGTGTGCTGAACGACGGACTTCCTCTTCAGCTACTTGTGATTCCAGGGTTCTTGGCTGCTCCGGGAAATGACTTTGCCCTAACCATTCAGGGCCCTTCCACCAAAGGTCGCATCCCTCTATCTGTTCTGGGTCCATATCACGTGAGATGAGGTCTGCTGGATTCTGCAAGCCAGGAACGTGTCTCCAAGGATAGTTTTCGGTAATGGTTTGTATTTTCGCAACACGGTTAGCCACGAATGTTGACCATGTAGACGGGATTGCCTTCAACCACTGAAGAACACACGTTGAATCCGTCCAAAAATGCATGTCGACCTGCATCTTAACCGCCGCCCGTACCTTGCTGGATAGTTCCGCCGACAAAAGTGCTCCGCAAAGCTCCAGTCTCGGAATGGATTGACATTTCAGCGGTGCCACCTTGGATTTCGATGCTAGTAGACATACGTAGGACTTTCCATCGACGTCGACGCTCCTTATATATGCGCACGCCCCATACGCGCGCTCCGATGCATCCGAAAAGAAATGCAATTCCACCTTGATTGCATTACGAATGATTGCACAACGTTGAATCTTAAGAGCGTTCAGGATAGGTAATTGGTCGTAGAAATTTCGCCACTCTTGTTCTACGTTCACCGGTACAGGATGATCCCAGTCTAATCTGTTACCGTCTTCTTGTAGTCGCCACAAACGCTGCATGAAGATTTTCGCACTAGCTGTTACCGCTCCTACAAGTCCCAGGGGATCGAATAGCATAGCTATGGCTGACAGGATTTTTCGTTTGGACAATCGCTCATCCATGGGAACTCTTTCAATGTTGAAATTGAACCGAAAGTGATCGGTGCGTGGGAGACAAACCAATCCGAGGGTCTTTACTGCTGGATCAGGATCTAGATTTATCACTTCGGTTTGTTGTAGGGCCAGATCTTTCGAATCCACCTCTCTCAAGGCCGCAGCTGAATTGGATGCGAACTTCCTTAGACGAAAACCTCCGCTACTCGTCAACTTGATGAGATCTACACACAACTTGACAGCATCTTCTTCTAGATCCGTACCGGTTATTACATCGTCCATGTAAACGTCCTCCTCCAATGCCTTGGATGCCGCTGGGAATCGATGATGCTCGTCGATGGCTAGTTGTTTCAACGTTCTGGTCGCTAAGAATGGCGCAGGTTTCGTTCCGTACGTAACGGTGGCTAATTCAAAGGTTTCAACTTCCTTCTTGGGGTCAGCTCTCCAAAGGATGCTCTGCCAGGGCATATCCGCTTCATTAATTCCGATCTGTCTGAACACCTTCTCGATATCCGCTACCACCATGATTTGTTTCATCCGACTACGCATAATGAGAGCACGAAGCTCGTCCTGGATTACGGGTCCAACCAATAACGCCTCGTTGAGGGATATGCCGCTGCTACTTTTAGCCGATGCATCGAACACAACTCGTACCTTGGTGGTTGTGCTAGCTTGCTTTATGACTGGATGATGGGGAAGGTAAAACCGCTTTTTTGGACCCACATCCGCCCTGCGCATGTGTCCAAGCTCCAAGTATTCCTCCATAAAACCGTGGTAGTGTTGACGTAGTTCTGGCTCCTTTTCCAGTCTACGTTCCAGGGATTGAAGTCGACGGAAAGCTATCTCCCGTGACTCGCCAATGGTTGCCAATACCTTTTCGTCCTTTGGTAACGCAACGGTGTATCGCCCATCGGAACTTCTGCACTTGGTTAGAACAAACTGCGCCTCGCAACGTTGTTCTTCCGGGGAATAATTGTTCAGAGACCTTATCTCTTCACATGACCAAAAACGAGTGAGAAGTTCATCCAAATCTACCCTTGCAGCCGTATTGCAAGCGATGCGGGAAGTAGAACCTTGGTTCTCCACGGATCCTGTTACCAACCAACCGAATACTGATTCTATCAGCATTGGTAAACCTTCTCCCAACGGAATTTTAGCATGGCTCGGGAAAAATGAGAAGAAGTGCTGTATTCCTAGCACCATATCCAAGGATTTCGATTTAAAAAATGCCGGGTCGGCTAGCTCCACACCTTGTGGAAACTGCCAAGAGGAAACCGCCACGCTGGTTGTAGGGAGATCCGCTGTGACCTTGGGTAGAAGAAGGAAATCCATCGACCGAGAAAAGTTTGACATTCTTGACCTAATAACCGCTGACACTTGATGTTTGACGCTGGTTTTAGATTGGCCAATCCCAAGGACGGAAATGTTCGAACGCCTACGAGACACCTTCATGCGTTGACAGAGCCTCTCTGTCATGAAATTGCACTCCGAGCCCGAGTCCAGTAGAGCCCGCGCTTGGAAAACCTTGCCTGTGTCGTCCTCCACTAAGACGACCGCTGTAGCTAGCAGCACTGTTGACGAATGATTCCTGGCCATGTTTGATGAAACTGACCCCGAGTTGGCTGCTGGTGTGGTTTGGTTGAGATTTAGAGCGGGTGCAAAGGATTGTGTAACTCGATTATTGGTGTTTCCGCCATCGTCTCGAAAGCAGACTAGGGTATGGTGTTTTCCTCTGCATCTGCGACAAACCTGGTTCGATCTGCAATCCGAAGCTTGGTGGCCACGCCGAAAACAGTTTCTGCACAGGGAATTTTGTCGCAGCAGCTTGTCTCGAGCGGAAACGCTCAACCTCAGAAACATAGGGCATGTGTACAGCAAATGGGTTTCTGGACATGCGATGCAGCTTCCGGCCATCATCTTGGTTGCGCTGTGACTCGTTCTGGGAGCGTTGTTTTTCTTCTGCCATTGAAAAACTTCCGGTTTATTCTCGTGCGCCTTAGGCGGGAGCGATGCTAGGATTTTCACACGAGTTTGGAGGAACTGAGTAAGATCTGCTACCTTGTCCTGCTCTTGATTAGCGCTATGTTCTTCCCATGCACGACGTGTTGTTGGGAGCACAGCATTTCCAACAACAGCAGGTCCTTGTACTCCTCCGGTTTGACTAACTGGTCCAGGGTCTGCACGACGCGTTCGAACCCTTCCAGTAGTGTCTGGATATCAACGGCCGACTCCTTAGTCACCTTGGGTAGTTTGAACAGGTTCCCAATCTGCCTGCGCTTCAATACCTTGCTGTCGTTGTACCTGGCCATTAAGATGTCCCAAGCTACTGGATAATTTGCTCTTGTGAGCGCCAACGGATCTATGAGAGCCCTCGCCTCTCCGGTGAGACAGCCCTTCAGGTAGTGGAACTTCTCAAGCTCCGGTAAGTCCGCCTTGGTGTGGATCAGGGATAGATACAGGTCTCGGAAGCTCAGCCACTGGTCGATGTCGCCGTCAAACGTTTGCAGTTTGATCTGCGGTAGCCTTACATGCTCGATGGTCGGTTGAATCGATGAGTCCATAATTCTGGTGGAATGCAAAACGCTGCTATTGACCTCCAACTCCTTTATGCGTTCCAACATGGATGCCTTCGCGTTGTAGTATTTGGTGGTGAAGTCCTGGCGTATATTCGAACAAGTGGCCTCCTTCGATGAATATTCCTCGTGCATTTCAACCTCAATCAGCGCGTCGTTGATTCGATCCCACAATTCGTTGAGCTTCTCCAGCCGAACATGGATTTGTTGGGCTGAAGAAACCTCCCCCAGAGTGCTCGCGAAAGTGGTTATGGACTTAAACATCTCCATCAACGCCTTCACCTTTGTCTGGAGATTTCGGAGTGGTGGATTCCTCGAAGACGAACTCGTGGTGGCAGTCGTGGCCATGGTTTCGGATTACACACAAGGATTCACGGTAGAAAAAATCACGTCGTTAGAATTTAATTCATATTCAAGCTTCGGCAAGGAACATATACTCTGTAGAGCTTAACTTACTTAAAAAAACTTAAAGCTGTGCCCCTCTACAGGATAGCTCCTTCAAATCCAGAATTGAATGGTAATTCGCAAAATGATTTTATGGCTGGTATTATGCTTCAAAAAAACGTGGTTGAATACGCGTGTAGGTTGATGCAGGACTCGGTATCAATCAGATAAGTGGGGTTGCGGGCGTTAATATAATTTTTGTTGTAGTTTACAATTTCAATCAAGCTTCGGCAAAGGACATATACTCTGTAGAGCTTAACTTACTTTAAAGAAATTAAAGCTGCACACCTCTTCAGGTACGGAATTCCAAAGATCGATAATTTGCTTCCAATATGCGTAGGAGTAGGATTGCGCCTCGGATAGCTCGATCAAGTATTGCGCCTCGGGTTTTATTATTTTCGCTCGGACTCAGTTCGATCAGATTTACGAGATGGTAGGCAGGATAAAAATTGTTGTAGTATTTACTCTTGTAATAAAGCTTCGGCAGGACGTGTACTATTTGGTTCTACTAACCTCACCGAAAAATAAGTTGCGCTGAATAATTTCAAAATAACAAGAGTACCAAATTTTGTTGAACGGTGTACTATTTAATGCAGGCCAGTGCAATACACTCGGAAGAATGCACTTGTGGGCACCTTTGCTCACAAAAACTTCCTTCCGATTTCGAACATCAACTCAATATCGATTGACGAAGATTGACGACGTTCCACGCCTCAAACAGTTGTGTTCGTGAGATTATATTGGTGCGATTCAGTATCGGGTGAAATCCAGCATCGGCTGGTTGTTTATAAAACGGGTCGGAGATAAATGCCACTAACCTGACCGAACGTGGCCGTGTTCGGGAAAAAAAACCGTCGGTTTCGATTGTGCGGGTAATTTGGTCGAAAAGTGCGAAGTTTCGAGTGTCGGAATGACGAAAATCGGTTGCTGCAATCCTCGTAAGATGCGGTAAGTATCACGGAAACTACTTGGCCGTGAAAGCAGTAATGGCGACCTTTCGCCTTGTGACCGTGACCTTCAAATCACGGATCGTGTGGGGTTCTGGATACGGTGTGCCTTACGGGAGTGGGATGCCAAAATGGTGATGTGTTTTCCGGTGAATGAAGTCGGAAGTGTTGAGAAATTAACAGTCGGGATGGTTAATTAGTTGGCTGAATGATTGGGTTTCTTGGCTGGCAGTGATGACGTCACCCTTGACGTCGGCTCGAAAATCCTCCACGTGTGGCGATCGATGTCGTCACTGATGGTTCGGTAGTGGTGATCAGTTTGCCAATCTCGGTGTTGGTGATCGCTTCGCTGACTTCAGTGGTGGTGATCTTGTACGATCGGTGTTTTACCAAAGTAGAGGTGAGTTTGATGATAGCTCGTACCAATACGAGCTTAGTAATGCTCCGTGTTGTTTACGTGTTGTTTATGGAAACGAAAATGGGATGATGTAGTAAACACAAAGAGGTCCATGCATCGACTGGACATAGACTGCAAGTAGTTTATTTACCTGGGAAACCAGTGAAATCCACCGAAGATGCAGTCTAGTTGATGCCTGATTGTACTCCGGAGCAATCCAACAGATTTCTAAACGTATTAAGAAATCAATTCGGCTAAACGCAGCGCTTACAGATAAACGGCGATAGCTTGAAGTGTTGGTAGGGTCCGGTGTTTGGTGAGCTCGTGGAATAGCCAACTCACCCGTGAGTTGCTAGCATCAGTGCGAAGATTATGATGATGGAGATGATGATAGTGAGCCAATAGTGGTTGATTGATGACCGGTGTTGTCTTGGCGATGTGAAATGGCGAATGCAGCAGAAATTGTTTACTTCCAGGGAACGGCAGCTGGTGATCCGGTTCGATTGGACCAAAATGTTGGGGGTGCGGTCCAAGCCCTTGCTTGAACCTGAGTGGACTGTATGTGGGGGGGTTCCTTCCTTTAGACCGTGGGTACCTTGGGTTGGTTGATTCCGTGGGGAGTAGCCTGGGTGATCCTTTATTGTGATAGCAATTTCTTCTGCCGCGGTAAGTAAGAACTCCGAACTAGTTTTCACATAAGTACAACAGTTTATTTAACAAACTACAACTTTATTTGGGTTCAAACACATTCTACATAAAACAACTTTTATTACTCGAATACTACATCTAACATATATTCTCTAAAGTAGTAAGACTTGGTTGGGTCGATACGACTTATTCTACCGGCAATTCTTAACAAAGTGATTTTGGCTTGAGAAAATGGTGATTTTTGATGCGGTTTTTTCTTAGTTTAGTTC
Organism: Uranotaenia lowii; assembly: GCF_029784155.1. NCBI lineage: Eukaryota > Metazoa > Arthropoda > Insecta > Diptera > Culicidae > Uranotaenia > Uranotaenia lowii. Next base: position 347,144,882 of record NC_073692.1, on the reverse strand, counting down.
TTATATCTAAGTGCTGGAAACATCAGCTGTTTCGCTCTTCTTTCTGGGGATCCTTTGCTTCGTGGGTTTAACATAATAACATCGCGCTTAGTGTGGTACATCAACATGGGGAACCGTGGGCCACATTTTGTGAGGTATCTTGGGTCACCCATATTTTGGCGTTTTTATACACCTTCAGAACATAAAATACGTTATCACTATTTGTAAAATTCTCTTATGCCAAATGAAAAATTATGGAAAATGTTTTGTCCATCTTTTCTAATGCGATAGCGACGAACAAAAATCCTATATATGGAATTTTGCCGAAACGTTCGCGAGCCAGGTTTTAGGACCTATTTGATCATACACAACTCTCTTTTTAGTTTCCTCATCTGAAATCGCTTTAAAATAACTGAATGAATTATGAAATTTCAGTTTTGGGTCAACTCATAAACTTTGCACGTTATCTTGTCAATTTGGATTTGGTGGCCCACGTTTCCCCACTGTTCAAAATCCAAAATAAATAACTTTTTTTCAAACAGTCAAAACTCGGAAAATTAATGTATTTAAAAAACATCAAAAAATGCCTAATGATACCTCTTTTTTTTTAAGATAAGTTAACCACCGTTAATTAATTTTGTAAATTTATTTTTCGGCATATCGGTGAAAAGTAGTTCTGAAAATTGATAAAGATGGATAGAGAAGTGAGAAGAAAATTTACAGATGTTGAAAAGAGCGAAAGAGCATTTTTGCGAGGAAACTTATTAACATACACCATACTTTACCCTGCAACATTTCATTATTTAGGAGAAGTAGTACCGGGATAGAGGTGACACTACCTTAACCTATACATTGAAATCTGGTTGGTCCGAAGTCTACATGTGGTGAACACGTATACTCCGGACGGGCTTGAGATTTTTTGATAAAATTTACAAAAAAAAAATGTTTTTTATTTTTATGTTCTGTACGTATTTTCAATAAAATTTACCGAATTTCATAGTATAGTTTTTGAAATTTTCAAATAAATTGACCTCCTATCTAAGTAAAAAAAATTAAGTTTTTTTTTAAATATTTCATAAAAAGTTGGTCTAGTAGTTTAATTCTGAATTTATGATTTCTGGAAACATAATCTTCTACAAATTTTAATCAGAAAAACACAGTTTCTATCTTTTGCCCTTGTCAGGATCCAGTATTTCAATTGGCGGCGAAAAAATATTCAAATCTTAAAATTTTAAACTGTAAAATCAGCTCTTGAAGTTTATAAATGTTTCACTTGTTTTATTATTTTGAAATCATACTTTTTTTAATATTGATTTTGATTTTTTAGTAAAACTATGAATCGCAAACTTTTTTCTTTAGTAAATGAAAAGTTTTTGTTGCATTTTGAGGTACATTTTTGATATTTAAAAAATTGGGACATTTTTCAAGAGTAAGCCAGTCTAGGACAAAAGGCCGGAAACCCTTTCAAATGGTAAAGTTTAAAGGAGAAAAATAAAGGGGAATAGCGCGAGGGCCTAGGGAATTGAAAGAAGGCAGAATTTCATTTTTTTTTTGTAGTTAAATTTCATCAGTTATGTTGAAAAGTTCAGCCCCTTAATTAATGCTGCATCATTGTCCATCTTTCAGTTTTAATTGTTGTTCGGCCTTAACGCATTAAGGACTGCGATATTGTTTTAATTGAACCACGAAGAAATCTAAACCAAAAAACACCGAAATTCAACATTGTACATCACAGAGTTCTTTGGACCAAAAGCTACAAATTTAGTATATGTATTTATTTAAGCTATTTTTTTTCTTTTTCTAGGATTTTAACTCTTTCGAGTTATTCATCCTCATTCCTCCGTTTCTAGTGTTGTAAGTATGCCGCCTAAAGAGTTGTGTTCAATTTTGTAGAGTTTCATGATTATTTTATATCATTTGAGTTTGTTTAGAACGACCTTAGCAATTGATAAACTAGCATTTGTAAATATTATAAAGATGTTTGGTATCCTTTATGATTAATAATAAAAAACCGTCAAAATAGAGACTGATCAATGTCAGCATTAAATTCTAAACAAAGACGAAATCGATTTTTAAATCAAATTTAAAGTAGTCTAATAAATTTCTACAAGCATGTTTTACGTTCATAGGAGTCCAGTACTGGTTTTTAAAATATGAAACATGCCACATTCCCCTTTACAGAAAAAATAATCGAAAAATATTGAAAAAAAGTGCTCAATTTTACTCCGGATTACGGTACCAAAAATTTTTTTTATTTTTTATTTTATTGGTAAAAATTGTAATCTTAATATATTTGAGTTGCATCACAGCCAGTGCCATGTGGCCTTAGTTAAACACAGACTGGTGAACTACTATCGAGCGACATAAAATTTTCCAATCATCTGGTTACCTCAACCGAAAAACCCTGAAGCAAACAAGCTCCGGTCGGCCAGGCCGCCGCGCCAGTTTTACTGACACACCATTATTTGCCGAAATTGGACTTTCCAATTGCCGTATTTATGGTGATGCTGCTGCTGCTGCTGCTGTGAAAGTCACCCAGCTAGATTGGATCCTTGATGACGATGTTGACGATGGCGGGGGAGAGGCTCTCTTTTGACAAATATTCGCATCAGGAAACATGACAGAAACAGAGATTCCCCCAAAAACAAAATTGGTAGCGGAATAGTTTTCCAATTGTAGGCAATAGAATTGAATTATTTGTGGTGCAAGGTTTAAAAGTAACGGATCTTGTGTTGAAAATTTAGTAGGATTGAGACTTACAATAAATCTTGGTTTTTTTTCTTCGTAACACATACCTGTTATTTTTTAAAAATATATAGGAGACAGAATTTAATATAGAGCATAAAGTTCAAGTGACAGATTTCAACTCTTCAAGAATTTAAATTTCAACAAGATCAAAATTAAGCGTAACTCATGGTTATTATCTGTCATCATCAACAATTTTGGTTTATTTTTATTTTCCAAAATTGATTGGTTTGTACTCGACATGAATATTTACGATGAATTTTATCGCAAGGAATGTTGCTCCAACTGACATTGGCTTGTTCCGTGAAACAATACTGCATTACTGAATGTTATCCTGCACCCACTTCATCTATGCTTGCTCATGCTTCGAAGCGCATAACCACAACATGTCAGTTTATGCATATCATGCAAATAGATGTTTGCTGCTAGATTCCATTAACGGTACATAAATATGCCATTCAATTCTGGAAAAACACTTCAAAGCCAAACATATCCGGAAGCTTTTTCCCGAAGCCCCGAGACTTGCAGCAGAAAACAAAAGCTGAAAATGTCCATCAATGTAAAACAAGATGAGTCTTGCTAGAGGAAACCCCGAACACAAAACATACAAACATCAACACTGACTGAGCTGAGACTGGCTGAAAGAAAGACGCTCAGACACTATAGCATAGGGAGCATAAACATTCCAACTGGAATAATTGAGGTGCTGTTGGGCGGGTTGCATAAGCCACAGGCTGAAGAGAACCAGCAGGAAAAAAAATCTGTACCGCTATGAACAGTCCTATGACTGACTGTAGGAGGTGCAAAAGGGAACATAATTCTTATGGTAGAAGATTTTCTAGCTCGAAGGGTGTGCATTAGATTGGCTAGTACTCGTGTTTTGGAATATCTGAAAGAGAATATTTAACCTTTATTTTTCGGAGGAGTCGTTAAGATCATTCCATTTTTTATGCAGTCATCTTGTCACAAATTTGTCGTAACCGTTGAACTTTTCAGCACCTAAATCCATTTTTTTTTTTTACTTTCCACAACCTACTAAACCGTCTATTCTCGAAAACTATATCTTGTTCAAACTGAAGATCGAAAGATCGTCCTTGTACTGGTTCGATACTCTCCATCTTTTCTCTCATTCTCTCAAATTCTAATTCGACGTATTCCATACTACTTTTTCTCCATAATTTTGTATCCCAATTTTCCTCACTTTTTTTCACTGTCTTCGTCCTTTCTATCCACTGCTACAAATCTTTATTTTCTATTCAACAATTTAATTCTTCTTATATTTTTTACTACTTACTTCTCTTTACTACAAAATTATCGATTTCACAACCTGGATCAAAATTGAAAAGTTGTTTTCAACTTCACGAAATAGAGCCGGTCTAACAAACCATTCATACGAGACAACCCTTTTCAGATTTGTGCACAAAAGTGTCGTTCAACCTTCTACACAGCACTCTTGTCCCCCTGGTGGGTATGCAATGACGTTATCTCGTTCTGTTGCCACTCCAAGTGTATACTTGTAGGCGATTTACTTGCAGACAATCTTTCGAGATCTCTTTTGCGTTTACCCGCCTTCATGCACATTCTCATTCATTTACCTTACCACGATTTAGGCACGCAGCTGCTGTTGTAGGAGTTGTTCCTACTCTTGGTGTTGTGCTGATTCTGTTTGTTATTTTCCAGTTGGATTTATGCAGCAAGATCATGGGAAATTTATGTTCCCCAGGATTTGAGCCTTGTCGAGAAAATCGGGGGCTTACCAAGAACGTTTTAAGGAAAGAATGTAGCAATTGAAGGGATTACTTACTTTTTGGTACTGTGGTGCAAACAACATCTGTAAGATGAAGGCACTGCCTTAATCGATACATGCGTTTTGTGGACTTTCAAGAGTAACTAAACATATTTAAAATTTAATTAAAGCATGCTGCCGTTTTAAGCACGATTGTCCCATGTGGAAAAACGTGCAAACGAGAAAAACGCGATTGAAATATTAGCTATATTTCCAATTTTTCTCTCAAACTAAAAAATCACCGACAGTTTTTTCGTGGTGAACAGTTCAAGTTATTCATTTTACAATGTTTTATGCAAAAAAAAAATACCTTTCCAACAAGAAAAACAGCAAATTAGAGCCAAAAATGCTCCGTGTGACACTTTTGGATTGAATCAGAACGCATGCTGATGCTAGTTCTTCGAAAAACTGTCACACGACTACAATTTTTCTATCATTTTAAAAGCTTGCGTGGTTAATTTTTTTTCCTAAAAACTCATGCTAAACCGTAATTTGAAAAATACGTTCCTCTTTGTTTAAAAAAATGTATAGTTGAGTTTGGATCCTGTATGTAGTGCCTACCAAAAAGTGTTTAGTGAAAACTTCTCTGAATAGAACACTCAAGGCTTCTCGCTCCTCCTCTGCCCTCTATTTTAGTGCTCTTCTCAGTGAATAGCATTAAATTCAACAGTTTGAACTCATCTGTTTGAGTTTTTATTCGAAAGTTAACACTAAGAGAGACCGTTTACTGCAAAAAAGTGAAAATGACCCAAAAGCCACATGGGACATTCTTGCTTAGAACGGTAGTATGGTGGGGTAAAAGTTCGACCTTAGTGCTATCCTATTTTTAAAAAATTTAGATGTTGCTATTCTTTTAAAACAAGCACAGCACTTGAATCCTTACACTTGAAAATGATCGATCGACGCAGTTGATAGCAATAGTGAAAATGCCAAACTGTTATCGAAACATACTCTTACCCCATCACTGTGGCAAAAGTTCTAATGATGTGGGGTAAAAGTACGACCATTCAAAATTCCACATTTCTACACGAAGTCACGTTGAAAATTATTTCATATCAATCTCAGCAGCAGCTTCTGATACAAACCCTATATATAGGCGAACAAATTGCTCGATCTCGGGGTTCTTCACTAATTGTCCAAATACAACAAGTTTACTGAATCCAGTTCTCATCGTATTTCAAATATTTTTCGCGCGAGCTTGTCTTTGAAGAAACAAAAATTGTCGCTGATTTTTCCAGGGTATATTTAAAAAAAAAGGTAAACATTTTCCGTTCAGATTTACTTTGTATTTATATCATTCGTACTATTGCTCCATTTTCACATATTTCACACATTTTTCTTGTGATTCACAGTTTATCGTACAAAACATTCTTCATGAAATTCTTTCTTCGTCATTTAAAAGTGGTTGAAAACAACTTAATAAACTCATTGAAACCTTCATTGAAAACAAGAAATTTATTTGCTGAAACATGTTTGCCGTCATTTTAAATATTACATCATTTATGCTGAAAAGCCATTTTCTCATTTTTCGGAGTATTCTTAACTTCTACAAAAAAAAAATTATGTCTGGATGTAAGTTTTCTGGGTTATTATCAATCCACGCCAGAGTTTTGAATTTTGATGTTCTCAGTTCGTGATAACCTCAAAACATACTTTTACCCGACTCGTACTGTTACACCATCTTAATCTAAATACCCAAGTAACCTAAACAGGTACAAAAACGCTTACTCAGCCTCATCATTGACATAAAAGATGTTCTATGCAGCTCAAAATTTTAGTTCTTATTGATACTTTCAAGTTCCCAAACAAGACTCAATGACCTTCAATTCACCGCACCCACCCAACCAGACAGCCAACCAGCCAGGAAGAAAGCACATCAAAGCACTTTTTGTGACTCTGTAAATCACGTTTTGAGCACTTTTGTGCCCTTTATGTGACTTAGGTCCCTTACAACGTACATATAAATCACTTTTGCAACTTTCAAGTTCATTAATGAGTACAAAGAGTGCACTCAAGGGATTTGGCAGTTGATTCTCTTTGTCAACCGATATGTAACTTTCAAAGCCTTCATTCAAGAAAATATACACATATGTGACTTTTGGTTACTTGGGAAGGTAGCCGTGAGTTGTGTTGTCTTAAAAAGTTGTCTGACTACAACCTCAGTCAATTATTCAATACAGAGTTGAGCAACCTTTTGCAGCAAAACGGGCCAAATTGAATTTAAATTTTTTTTTCGGCGGGCCACATTGACACAACAACGTTGACAGTTTTCATTTGCGCATAACTATTTCTAAAATCAATATTTGGCGCACTTACATCATTGCTTATTGCGAACATTTCTGCATTGTTACTTTTTTATGTGAGTTGAATAACGGAAGTTATTGGGAGAAAATTCTCTTTTATTATCATTTTAATTCTCTAATAGGCTTGAACTTGTTCACTGATCTTTCTTAAAAACAAAAACATCGTTTGTTCCCCTTTTTTATTAAATTTTTTTTGCCTTTTGCATACTTTTCTAGAAAAAAATCTTTTTCGAACTGATGCTACTATTCGTCATCACTTCAGTTCAAATTGGAAATATGGAGCTAAATCACAGCAAAAATATTAAATTAGAAAAATATATTTTTCTGTAAATCACTGTCTTCCCAGCATTCGACGTTAACTCGTTACTAATTCGCAGATTTTAAATCCTTTTTCTGTATCCGTTATCGAAAAGTTTTTTTCACTACTCAAATTTTGTCCTCGATGACCAATTTTTTTTTTACAAACGATGAAAGATTATTACACTGTTGTATTTTGAGCGATGTTTATAAAATCACAGAAAAAATCATAATTTTACAGATTTTGGTCAATGTTACAGTTTAAATTCTTGATTATAGAATTTTTTTGTAAAGATTTTATGATTTTCTTAAAATTAATTTAGATGCCACTGGGAAAGGCTTTTAAGAGCTGATTCATGGGAATTTAAAGACTGTGGAAATGTCGATAGTCTATTTTCAAAAAAAAAATCAATTATCGATGTTCGGCATGATTTTTCTATGAAATTTCTGAAAATTACATCACAGACAATCGGCACAAAATTTTTGGGTCGGGTCACAGAATTACAAATATTGTTTTTGTCTAGAATTAAGAATTTTGGTCGAAGACTTTGGTGCTTAGTCATATTGAAAAGAAAACTGAAATCGTTCTCCCAGTCTTTATTATTCATACATTTTTGTAACTTTTTAAGTTTTATTTTCATTTTTCCGGTATTAAAGTGCAAACAGAACATACCATTTTTCCGAAATTAAATGAAATAACTAAATTTTGGGAAAAATTATCTGGTGAGCATATTTATCATAAAACTTTATCTTTGCTTGAAACGAAAAAAAAAGAACTCACTAGACTTGGACGGACTTAGAGATGCTTGTGAACATCTGTTGCCTAGCTATTCTTTGAAAACGCTTCTGTTCCTCATTCATTGTTTTGAGTATGAAAGTGGTACCTATTTAAATAATTAGGAAAAATGTTATCTGGACAAAAATAACTACAATCTTACTTTAGGCCAATAAATAAGACTGCATTTTTGCCTGCACTGTTAGAACACAATAAAATCTTTAGATTCTAGAAAATGTTACTTAGTAATCGACCTTATCGGTGAAAAGTGGCGTCCTTTATAGAAGGGACACCTTGAGATTAAGGAATTTTTTAGATGGTTGGAAAGTTAAAAGAAATGAAAGGTTCTAGAAAATGGCAAATGCAACTGCAAACAAGTGAAGTGCATATTTCATTATGTTACTAACATATCATTTTTTTTATTGGTATGGGCCAGAATTTAATGATGATTTACAACCTATCGTAAAAAAGTACATAATAAATATTCGATTTGAGAAAAGCTTTACGGGCCGCACTAACATGTCTCGAGGGCCGCGAGTTTCTCATCTCTGATTTAATACGATTTTTATTTTTCAAAGATATCCTGGAGACGATTAAGTGCGGCAAGAATAGCAGTAAAACTGGAATAACGAGAGTTGCTGAAAGCCTCCTGGGAAGAATCGTTCGTTCCAATGGATTCACCGGCGGAGTTTGAAGACAACAGGTCGAGGAATTGGTTGGACCATGAACCAGGTTGCTTAAGCAAAACATACAGAAAAACCGCTAGAATCTATAACATGTTTGTTTTTCAAAAAATATATTCATTACTCACAGATATTACGGATAGATGAGCAGCGGCTAGACCAGCCAAGGCAAGGTACTCTAAAAGTACGGAACCTCAGGGCCGGCTGGCTACTGGGTAACCAAGGACATTTACGGATAAAATACACAAATCTGGAATTTCATGTTTTTATTTCTATGTTTTTTTTTTTTAAGTTTTCTTGTGGCGTGTTGTCCGTGTGTATAAACAATGTTCTGTGTCTTGTGTGGCGTGTAATTGTTTCACTAACCGTGGGTATGCTGCAAGTGCTGTTGCGACGTCGTGGCTCCGGAAATTCAGTTCCGGAAGCAGGAGGGCCGTCAATGTATTGGCGTATCAACGGGGTGCCGAAACTGTCGGCGCCAGCGGGCGTTGCTGGACTCCGTTGTCGTAGGCGTCTTCCTTCATTGGCATTCAATCGGCCTGCCCACGAGAGTGCCCCGTATCCGGACAGGCCGAGAAGGGAAGTGCTCCTTGGGAGTTAGGGTTCCCCAGAACCCAAGGACGATGATGATGGTCTTTTACGGTTAGGCACGAGACCACTGTCGAGACCGACCGTAATTTACGCCATTTTCTTCGCATTCAAATTTTACTTTTTTAACGTTAGACATCAACGCGATCCTTCTCTCACAAAGTTAGCCTGTAAACTGACATTCCAAGCTTTCTACACTCATGTTGAATCTGTCAACTTCTCTTCTCAGAAAACTCTACACAGTCTCTCTTATTGAAACGAACGCTCCCGAAAATCAAAATTTCCGAGTACACAAATCGGAGCGTGCTCTCTCATGAGCAAGTGTTGCCAATCTTATACCTATCGTTCATTCAGAGATATTTATTCTCACTATATTTCCTACAACCACAAGGGATCTGCGGGCCGAGCCGTGAGGAAGCGTACCGGTGTTTCCGGGCGAATTCCGTGGAATTTCACGAACACTAAACACAACACGGACTTTACTCACGGACGCCTGATTTACAAGAGAGCACGAAATATGGAAGCAAGCTTCCTTTTCGACTTTTTCATTCCATTTTCCACATGATACTCCTTTTCCTCCATTGACAGCAGCTCGCAGCATATGTAGCCTACTGTGGTGCTATCTTGGTGTCAGACTGAACAAGGAACATGAATTTTCTAGAGCTAAACATTCAAAACTACAAACGAAGACAAAAACCAAACGATTTGTAACCAACCGGTTACACAGAAAAAGAAACTTTCAACCGTTTTTTTAGGAACAACCTGAAAGAAACACAAGGACCAGCAGCAAGTTAAAATTAAAACCAAACATCTTTATTAAAAATGAAGTTTCAATTCAAAAAGTGTTTTTTTATTGAAAAGAAACTGATTTCCATGATTACGTCCGTCTCGAGTGTAATTCAAATTTCGTAACTTCCTGAAAACTACAGGAGAAAACTGTTTCAAATGTACAGGCAATTTTTACAGTGGTTTTCCTGTAGTGTTTTTCTGCCCTGAGATCGTCGTGTAATTTTCAGCTGTTGAAAATACAGGGCAAAATTATCCCGACCACAGGAGAAAAGATTAAGTTTACATCCTTAGATTGCAATTTTTCAGCTCGGAGTAGTGATTCTGCGAACCAAAGGAAAATTGCTCAATTTTCACGAAAACCCACCCGAATCTCGTGACAATTCATTTCTCCTGAATTTAGGATGACGTTTCTACGAATGCACTGGAACTTGAACTATCCCCGTGAATTCAGGGCAATGTTCTCCCGTATCACGGTAGACACATTCCTTGTTAAATTTTCTTCTTTCCTGGCTTGTGTAAAAAAAATCAAAAGGATTGCTGTACTCCTGTTCATCTGTACATTAAATTTTTAACCACCAAACATCTTAACCAGTCATTTTTGCGGCTATCGTTTGTTGGTATTATTCAGTGGTCGGTGCTCACGCAGATTCAAAGTTTCTTTTTGTAATTAATTCAGATCATTTTTTTAATAAATTAAATTTGAGCGTCAGCGAAAAAACGGCACAACTTTTTATGCAATTCAAGCTGGATTCCGGTACGTTTTGCACCTCTAACAGAATCTTAAACTGTGCGTAGTGATCAACTTTAAGACTGGGAGATTCGGATGTAAGATCTTTCGTCCCAGTTTGGAACCTTCGGTTTTGTTTGGCCAAAAGTACTCGGCGCAATTGACATGGAACCGAAGCGCAGGGATTTAAGTACCATGATTCGTACGGTTGCTTGGTTAGTTTCAGTGCCATCCGAAGTTTTTTTTAAAATAAAATAAGGAAAATCCTTTTATTTTTACTTACAGAGCAATAATCTTCATCAGAGTGTGTTGAGTTTGAAGGCATTGTGATGTGCAAGAAAAGGGAAACAAATAAATTGCTTGAAATATGTTGAAATATGTTGAAAATGTTTTATAAAAGTGTTTCTCTGTATATTGGGATAGATTTAATAAGTAAATGTAATTCAGAACCAGAGAAAAGAAAAGCAGGATTTACTATAAAACACACGAGGAAACCGTAACGAGCTATCTGTAATTTCAGCTGTTGAAAATACAGAACGATATCGTAACGATTACAGCAGAAAAGATTAAATGTGTTGGGGAGGAGCGGGCTATATGCGCCTATTAAGCATAATACTGATTTATTCAAATACTACATCGAATATGTGTACAAAAACTATATGCACATGAGCAGACATCTGTTTTCTTTACATTGGAGTCATTTTTTTTGTTGAAATCTCCTTCCGTTTTTGAGAAATTGATTTTATTATAACTGTTGTCAAAATAGCCGAACCTCAAACCGTGCGGGCTAAACGCGCCTATTTATGTTTTAGGTAAAATTTCTGTTTTTTGGCAATACTTCCGTATAAATTCATTGGAAATGCTAGAAACTGATAACTTTCATACGACAAAGCTGAAATTTTATAAAAATCTATGTTTTTTATAACTTTATGGAATAAACAAAATTTAGGGTTTCCATCATATGGAAACTTTATCAAATCTGTTTTGAGATCTTCGATTTGCTCTTAAGATGTTAATTAGAGCTTAGATTTGAAGTTTTAATGATAAATATCATATATTTATTCTATTCAACTTGTTATTTAAGGGTATCGGCATTTTACAAACATGATGAGGGCATACAAAAACACTCTCTTATTCCACTTTCCCATCATTATGAAACCATCATAAAAGCTTAAATTTGTTAAACTTTTAAGGTTCATTTGAATAAGAAACAAAAACCACCCAACTTTTTGTTTTGAGCTTCTTTACGAATAATTTTTAAAAGTCAAAATATTATATCAAAAAGTATCAAAACCTTGTATGAATTTTTAAATTTTTTTGAGTTGGTTTATTTGTAAAATTCATTCTAGCCTTATGTTCAAAGCGTATCACCCTCAAGATGCATTGATTAGATATGTTGTCTTGTCAGCCATTTTGTCAAACGGCCGTAGGCGCATTTAACCCGATAGGCCCATTTAGGAAACCTTTCCCCTACATAAGTAAAGACCACATGGATATTCAGTTAATATGGATCTTTCTGTGGTAGTATAGCTTAGAATTATAATTCTAAGCTATACTACCTCATTAAAAAAATTACCACACTTTCGTTTAAATTTTAATATTGAAATTGGTTGTACACCAATTGCTTAACTAAAAATCAAAGTGTTATTGGCATATTTCTTGTTGTCTGAATTTCACAGGCACCTGAAAACAAAATTTCATACTGAAACCAATTTCTTCAAAAGAACTGCAGTTCCCATCCTCAAACTTAATGCATAGCCGATAGTTTCAACCATGCTACCATATTGATATGTCTATGTTATCCTACAACAGTCAACACCGAGCAACAGCTTCCAAACCAAATCGATCCCGACAATTGAGAGAAATATGGTCACTGACCCTTCCAGCACTTGAGCAAATGTTTACTTTCCATATTTTTACGGCTCTTCTAACAAAACTTACTCGACTGGCTACCTAATTCAAAAGGACTTGTTCGCGGATACACATGTTCTTCTGCTTTGGCGAAATGCACCCCATCTTAGGTTTCCATCCCTTTTTTCTCTCCCTTCCATTTCACCCATGACGAAAAACTCTTGTGCGTTACAACAACTTGAAAGTGCCCTATCCATTTGGCCAACCGATAGATTAGGGCGTAAAAAATAAACCAAAATAATGCCGGTCCTGCTTCTAAACTTTTTTTTCATCCTGGTGCAGAAACACTGACTGCACTTGAACATCAAGGGACCGAAATCTTGCGGAAGGGATGAATGAAAACTCCAGGGGCGCCTCAAAGCAGCAAAAATGGTCCACTGCTATCTCAATTACACTTTTCAACGGCTGTACTTACATTGGATGAGTGTTTTTTTTTGGTTGAAAATGGATTGGTTGATGATCAACGAAAATGCCTGGTTTGAACTAACGTAATGAAAAGTTAAAAATTTCGAAAGATTGAAACTTTAACGAGCTTCCGTAACTCATCTACCTACTTAGTTCCAAAACGTTTTCCAGGGAAAAGTTTAGGTTGTTAACATTGTACTGTATTTCTATTTTTGAACCAGAGAGTGAATTTGACTCCGTTAAGCGCAACTCAAATTCGCGAAAATAAACTTGTATTCAATTGAAAAACTGTTGTCAAATTATCTTGAACAGCGTTCCTCATGGAATTTACGAATTATTCCAAACCAAATTTAACGTGAATCCTGTAGAAAATCCCATGAAAGTTTTTCCAAACAAATTAAATGTATGTCTGGAATCGACTTTATGATTATTTTCACCGGAAACACAAACTCAATTTGCGCACTCGCTTCCCAGTAATTGGGGAAAAACCCATCAAGTTCTTCGGCCCACGCGTTCCAGCAAAAGTATCACCATCATCGTCATTATCGTTATGTTAAATAATTTGGCAAATTGATATCGTTTTCCATTGAGGCAGAAGAAGAAGAGAAAAACAAAAAATCACTTCCAAACAAAATCAACAACAACAACCGAATCATCGAGCAGAGTTCCATGGACCGTGTGCTGTGTCCTGATTTTTTCTCGGTCCGAGGAAAGTTCAAGATTAAAGGTTTTTACGGAAGTACGTACTCGAAACTCAAGTACTCAATGTGCTTTCACCGAGGGAGAATTTTTATTTCCGGCTTGACCGCAAATCCGAGCCAAAAACCTTACTGCTTCCACCAACCGGATGTCTCAGTCAGTTCGCAATATTAAACGAACCACCCCTCTCAATCAGAGTAATAAATTTATCAGGCTGGGGCTCTTAAGGGGTTTTCTTTTCGGGGATTTGGTTTTGTCGTCCTTAGAAAGCAGCTTGCAGGTCCTTAGGAGGACAGCAAAAGTAACGGTTTGCCATTTCATTTCCAGTAATATCATTTTCTTATTGCTGGGTGCGTTCATTTCATTTGAGCGGATTACGTTAAGTGAATGAGAATTTTTGTTTTTCCCATAAATAGTATAATGAATTAGTTAGGTTTTTAATGTTAAACTGCATTATTCCCAGAATTTAATAAGAGTTTTTTAAACAGCCTATTTAAAATCTCAAAAATTTATTAAATTCACTACTAGAAAATTTTTTATTGGATGCACCTGAAGCATCTAATAATGTCATATTGGCTGATATAAAACAGCTTAAACGATTAACACGATTTGCTACGTATTGGAAATTAACTGGCGAGATTAAAAGGCGCAAACTTCACCGTCGGCACTTAAGCGCCATCCACTATGTGTAGATGTGCCAACGGTCATCTATTTAATTAGCCCGGACTCTTACCCCAGGGTGGGACAATTTAAATTTGCGCGAATCTCGTGTTGAAGGTTTGGCAATCTCAAGGGAAAAAATCAAAATGTAACAAATGAAATTTAAAAGCAAAAATGACTTACCGACTACGCGCCGATTCCTTACGTTCAGCGTCTTAGCGCGGACCTTCAACTGCCCTCCAAGGACCAGGTTCGACAACCAGTATGCACTTCCACTAACCGACTTCCCGTTTAGACCGACCGAATGCGCTGAACAACGGCGTCGGAGATTGCCAGCCTCAACGACTTTGGGTTTTCCGATACGACCACACAACTTCCCTTTACCAACGACCACGAGTTTTTAAAATATACGATTTTTCGATTTCAAAGAGCGACTCTTCCGATCAGCGTCTGGAGTCTAAGAGAGCGACCCCCGGGTCACCAGCTCGCAAGAAGGCTTCCCGATTGCCTCCCCCTATGAGGTTGGCTTCGGGTTTTTGCCAAGACAATGCTTGTAGATCGCGCGCGAAATTCAAGCATTTCTTCTCAACGGTTGAAATGGACGCTGCGTCGACTAGCCATCTTTACTCTTGGTAGCCCTCTTGATGTCGGATCGTGAAGTTCAATCCGTATCAACAGGGCCGGTTCATCATTTGCTACCTAGAGATTTTTACCTTGAGATTGCCAAGAAAATAAAATACAAATAATTAAAATAAGTTGCAACGCAACAGATTTTTAGAATTACGGAAGAAGTGTTAAATAATTTTTTTTTGGTTTACATTCTCAAATTGTTTTTTTTTTCTTTTTAACAATACTATCTTAATACAACTAACTTAGTTTCCAAAAATCAGGGTTGCAAGAGATTTTTCGTTTTGATATTTCCAAGTATCCGTTTTTCTTGGTTAACAATGAATTTTTACCGGTTTTTACCAAACTGGTTTGTAAAAGTCCTTAAAAAAAATCAAATTAAATATTTTGAATTCTTCTTGGTACATCTTCGTACCTGAAGATGAACACTTTTTCAAAGGTTATGGAATATATTACAGAATTATAACATATCATAGAAAAATATCATAATTTCTTGGAAATTTAATTTCTCGAAAAAGATAAAACGGCTTATCGGCAGGGACTAGCTCTGTCCTTCTTTGATATCTCATGTTTTTCAAATACTTCTCATCACCTTTGAAAAAAAAGCTTCCAATCAATCATTAAAACATAGGTACGAAAAATGTTGTTGCCTTGAATAATTAATTTAATTCCATAAATAAGTTCTTTTAAAAGTATGACAATTAATTGAGAGGAATTCTTTCCTAGTCTTTTGCATCTTCATAATTTGTTTTAATTAAATAAAAATAACAGATTTCTAAGGTTCAGTTTTGTTTTATTTTTAATTTCCAAATTAGTTTACCAAATTGAAACTATTCAAGTTATGTTTTAGTAAGTTTGTCTTTGTTTTTCAAATAAATTTTTTTTCCTGAAGACATAATTCATAAGACATAATTCTTGGAAGCCTATTAATCTAAATTTTATATTGAAAATGAACATTGTATCATAAAAATGAACAACTGCATGGCCGTAGAAACGATGGGGGGGGGGGGTTGTGTTAAGCCCCCCCATGAGCGTCCGAAAAAGCAAATGAGATATTCAACTCTACACTCAAAATTTAAATTTAAAAATTATAATAATGGAGTTACAGTCTAGACTGAAATCTACTGACAAACCAAAAAAAAAACCAATCCCAAGTTCGAAATACTGCTACAGTTTTATTATTACAGTCTAAATATTAAATTTTAAACTAAAATGAACCCATTGCGGAGATTCTGGTTTCATAATTCCCATAACCAAAATTATATTTCTATTTCCGTTTTTATTTTCCAGTTAAGAATTCCTATTTTTTATTATTTATTCTATTCTACTTTTTTTTTTATTTATAGAGGAATTTGACCAACTCATTAGAAACATGAAAAGAAAAGCTGCTTTGAAAACCTGGTTTAAATGTGGTTTTGCATCTCATATCAAATTAGAATAATGTTTTTTGAAAATCATTTGGATTGTCAAAATTTCGAAAATAGTTTTTTGAATATGAAAAAAAGGAACATTTTAATTTATATTCAAGTTTGAAGTTCTTAAACATAATACTTACACAAAATTCAAACATTTAAAGCTTCAAATGGTGATCCAAATTTTGAACTCAGATTCAGATTCATCATTTGAAATTCACACTCTTATTCAAATTTACAATCCAGATTAAAAATAAATAATTTAAATAATGAATTAAGGTTAGGATTTATAAAAATAAATTCTTGAATGAGGGATCTTAAACTCGGCTATTATAATTTTGATCTGGAATCAAGATTAGGGAATCGTATTTTTTTTGTACCTTTGATAAATTGTATAGGAAGTCGGAAATAGATAAAAAGATTCAATTTTTGAATAAAGGTTCAGAATTCAATTCAGAAAAATATTTGAGTAGATAAATTTGGCTTGTAAATGAGTTTTACTATCAAATTGTTGAGGACCAGATTTAAATTTTTTAATCATAATTAGTTTGTACACACAGCTCAGCTAATAATCACAAATATTATGTAGAATTTAAGTTAATTTTCTAAGTTTTGTTTTGTGCAAACAACCTTTATTCTAATCTTATTCTTATTCTAATCTAAAATAATCTTCAAGATTTTAATTATGCAATAGGTTCTTTTTGGAAAATGTTAGATGTTAACGAAACAGGTACATGATATTAACCGAAGAAGTCTGCACAACATTTTATATTTTCTCGGTGTATTGTTAAAAAATAATAATTTGCAAATAAAATAATACTTCTTCAATTGAAAATTCACATTTCAATCGCGGTTAAATGTTTTTCAAACTCAAGATATTGTCGCGGATTTTTTCTTGCTACTCAGCTGGTTCTAAATATTCGAAGTTTCTAATCGTTTTCTTTTTCTTTTGTTTCAGAAAAATTTATTTTAAATCAGTAAACCAGACTGCAAAAATTCATTTTCATGCAAATTTGGAGTTCAGCACAAAAACATTGTTTTGAAATTTTTTTTTATCCGGAATACCACATATTTTAAACTTCGATTCTTGAGTCGTATCATTAAAATTTACCTTTCTTTGCGAATATTTGAGATGATCATGAGTAGAATTTTTTTTAAATCAATTTCCCTATTTATAGTGCATTTTTGGTATTGTTATTATTTCGAGATGAATATAAAAAAAATTAGTGAGAAAACCTAACGAAGAATGATATAAGATGCTTTGTTATTTTTTTTAAATCAATCTTATTGAATTTGAATATTTTTAAGGAAGAACTATAATGTGTGTGTACCGTTTGGACTAGTTTCGTTCAAAACGTTGGTTGAATAATCTGTCATTTACCAATCGAAACCAATTTTTTTCTATCATTGAACAAACCTGTGCCTAATTTTGGAGATTTGACTGATATGATTTTTGACTGCGGAATATTTTTTAACTGTGTTGAGTTCACGTTCACGTTCGCGTCCGCATTCACAAGAACTGTAAACTGAGCTTTAAACGTCATTTAACCCCCCAAAATGAGAGATGCTTGCCAAGGCCGGATTAAGGGAAGGGGGGGGGGGCAAAAGGGGCAATTGCCCCGGGCCTCCCGGCTCAAGGGGGCCCCCGAGATGAAAAAAAAATCTTTAATGTGACTGCTTTAAGCTCTAGAATTCTAGCCAAACAAGAATTGAAACGAGAAAATTTGAATCAAAACGTGAAGCATAACAAGTAAGGGGGCCCAAGTGGAATAATATTTCTAATAGTTTCACTATAATATTAGTTAAAAGGGCCCCTTAATTTTTATCAGTACAACTATTTTCTAATCCTTTCAAAATCTCGGCATTTGATTTTCAATTGTTTTACACTAAATCCGAACGAATCAAATCCAGCGAACATTCGAAAAAAAAAACTATAACAAAGTGACCAACACCAAACCCCTCAAATTTTCATTTTTTATCGAAACTTGTCAACAACGTTCGAGTTGTTCTTAAAACTACAAAAAAAAACAATTTAAAGATAGCTGAAGAAAAATCAAACTAATTTGAGTTTTTTTTTAACCAGATCATAGTTCGCTTTTTTGTCCGGTGAAATCTATGAAATCAAAGAAAATATTCAAGAATCACTCTTAATTTTTTGTATTTGAAATTTTTTTCAACGTTCTAAAAATGTTACGATTTTTCGACAGCTAGCTAACTAAGGCTTGAATAATTGCCCCCAAGAAAAATTGCCCTGGCCCCCCCGAAGGCTTAATTCGGCCCTGGTGCATGCAATTATCGATAAATTTTGACCTTTTCTATCAGCAGAAGGTGTTAATGGTAAAAACAGGGCTGGTAGCGGTTTGACAATGAAAAAGTAGTGACTTTAGTGACCAAAATTTGAAAAAAAGTGATCAAATAGTGACTTTGAGGACCGAAAAAAGTGACCAAATTGTGACTATGTAGAACGGAAAAAGTACCTAACTTTGAAGTACAAAAAATGTGACCAAATCAGGCCCGTGCGAAAGGGGGGGGCTAAATTTCGAAATTCAAATTTAGATAAAAATAATAACAATACCAAAAATAAAAAATTGAAAAGGAAAGGGTTTTCTTACACCGTTTTTCACTCAAGTTCAAAACATATACTAAAAAAATGACTGATAAAGAAAATTTTGGAAACATATTACAATCAAGGTTCCGAAATTGGATCATTTCTCCTTATCGTCAAGCGAGAGAATTCTCCGCCGAAACAAACATGGTGTATTTTCTCTCTGCTATAATCCCGCGTGACATTTTTTCAGCCTAGAGATAGTTCCTACAAAGAATCTTGTTTCATTGTATCCTACGGGCAGACGAATGCAACAAATCACCTATCTATAATGAAACAACTCGACGATGATAAGCGACATTGAAAATACAAGTTGTCGCTTATCACCTCTGAATGCTATCTGTGAAGAGCGACTCAAGAGACAACTCTGAGCGATGTATTTTCCTTCGTTTGTTTCCGAACTGGTTTGGTTGTAGCGTTCATCAGAAGGATGGAGCAGTTTTACTAACAGGAGAATCGGCGTATACAAATCGTATACACGTTTTTTGACTTATTTGGAATTCGAAATTGTTCTGGAATTTTTACGATCCCACCTAGATAATTTTTAAATTATGTTTTTTCTTAATGGAAAACACGAGTTTACTGCTTATGCATGGTGGTATCGTTCCAGTCGAATTGATTTGACTGAAAAATATACATTTCCTATCAAACAAATACTTTTCTGCACTTTTCATGGTTGAATAGAAATAAATTATGCTTTGATGTTAAATTTGAAAATAAAAACTCACTCCAGATATTTTGTTTTGCAATGGATTTTTCAATGATTTTTTCAAAGAACTTTCACTCATTGTCCCTTTGACTTAACAAAAATCACTAGTATTGGTTGGGACAGATTTTAGTAAGGATTTGACTATATTTGCAGAAACAAGCTCTAAAATATGAAACAACTAGTTTTACAAACAAGTCGTCGCTTAAGTCTTGCATTGAACTTTCAACAAAGTATAGTAAAGAGTAAAAAATCTAGGTTTGTGACATTCTAGGACATGTTCCATTGTGGGAAATGGTCTTTTCTTAGGAAAAATATTTATGATAAATGATGCCTTCTGGAAAAAATGTTCTGAGGAATAGTTTGTATTTGTAATAAATTACAAATTAAAATTACAAAAAAAAGTAAATTCTGGGGTTTGATTCTGGGAATTTGTCATTCTGGGCATAGCCGTAGAATGGGGGGATGGGGGGGGGGGCGTGGTCGGTTTGGCTGTTAACCCCCTCCCCCCCTCTCCCATGAGGGTCTAGGAAAAGTGAGCGGTTGTTTTACTCTACACTAAACAAGTTTAAAATTGGATTTTAATAATTGAGTGAGGTTATACAAGAGTGACAATCCTGAGTCAGAGCTGACGCCAAAATCCCGAAAACTAATCCGAATCCTGATACAAATTTAAAAAAATGATTGTAATTTATATCTGATATTGAATTTGAAATAAGACTAAGCTCAATCAGAGGTTCCCTGTTATCAAAATAGAAATTGTATTTCTGGTTTCATATTTCAAATTCCGTATTTATGTAGTTTAGGATTCTTGATATTCGATTCACTTCGACATTAGAATATAGAATAGCAAAGGTGTTTCGAAATCGTTATTCAAATTTGGTTTTGCATTTCATTCAAAAAAATTTCCATGAATTTTTTCTTCAACACCTATTTAATGTTTACACTGCCGGCCAAAAGTTTGGGATCACCCGCTAAACAACATGCAAATTTTGATCGTTCATATCTCAGCCGTCTTAGGACATATTGCAAATTTTCTGATCTCATTTGAAAGATAATGAGCAATAGCTATTTCGGAGTTATTTTGCCTGGAAATAATGTTTTAGTTTTGCACCTTAAACTTAACTTAAAATTAGAACATTTTCAAAACATCGCTCTCAATATTCAAAGCCGATCATCTCGAGATAGGGTGGACCAAATTTCAAAATTTGAGTTGGATTAGAATCCTTATTCTATATTTCTTAAAACACAATCAAAAAATTTTGTGCAAAAATTTAAGAATGTACCTTTAATTTATAAAAGAGACACTTAAGTTATCGTCTAAAAGTTTGGGATCACCCCTCAGTATGGATCATTCTTTTAAAAACATGCAAATTTATCTCATTCATATCTTTCTCATCTAACATCGTAATGCAGATCTTAAGGGTTCATTTGGAAGCTTAGAAATTGTTGCTTTTTTCGTTAATTCATACAAAAATTATATTTCAAATCGATAACCATTTAAAATTTACCTGAAATTAATTGTTTTTTTGAAAATTCACACTTATGATTCTGATTTTTTTATGGTTATCGATTTAAAATATAATTTTTGAATGAATTTATGTAAAAACAACAATTCCTAAGCTTTCAAATGAACCCTTCAGATCTGCAATACGATGTTAGATGAGAAAGATATGAATGAGATGAATTTGCATGTTTTTAAAAGAAAGATCCCAAATTTTTGGCCGATACACCATACTGAGGGGTGATCCCAAACTTTTGGACGATAACTCAAGTGTCTATTTTATTAATTAAAATTACATTCTTAAATTTTTGCACAAAATTTTTTGATTGTGTTTTAAGAAATATAGAATAAGGATTCTAATCCAACTCAAATTTTGAAATTTGGTTCACCCTATCCCGAGATGATCGGCTTTGAATATTGATTGCGATTTTTTGAAAATGTTCTAACTTTAAGTTAAGTTTAAGGTGCAAAACTAAAACAATATTTCTGGGCAAAATACTTCCGAAATAGCTATTGCTCATTATCTTTCAAATGAGATCAGAAGATTTGCAATATGTTCTAAAACGGCTGAGATATGAACGATCAAAATTTGCATGTTTTTTAGCGGGTGATCCCAAACTTTTGGCCGGCAGTGTATGTGTTGAAAATTCATGGAATAATGGATAATTGTTTTCTGATTATGTAAGATTCATCATTTGGAATTCATATTTTAATTCAGATTCGCAAGTTCGATTGAAAAAAAAAAATAAGAAATCAGATTAAAACAAAAAAAAAACATCTAAATTTAAACACTAATAAACTGACGATTGAGGGCTCTGAAACAAATTTCAGTTATTGGCTCATATTGGAATTCTGATCTGGAATCTAAATTTGTAATACAGACCCCGTTCGATTTTGGCAACATGCCCGAACCTTTTGTGTTGCCAACATCGAATGTTGCCAAAATCGAACAGTTTTTCTTTATTTTTTTTACTCTTTTTTCTACAAAAATAACTATTTTTATTATCATTAACCTTATTTTTAGTCAAATATCGACCATTTTTATTCATTTTTTAGTTATCTTTTCTCATGTTTTTGACGCATTTTGTACTATTCTTTTTTTGTTTATAATCTTGTTTTTTTGGTCATAAATGCTGTTTTTGTCATTCTTTAGCATTTTTTTTGTCATTTATATTCTGTTGTTTGTATTTGTTTTTCAATTTTTTTGAATTGTTCATCTTTTTGTCTTTTTGAGTTCTTTATAATTTGTTTGAAAAACTTTCGTTTTTGTGTTGTATTTTATCACTATTTCAGAAGGTAAAAACGTATTTATGGAGTTTTTCTAAATTATATTGGTCCTGTTATAGAGAAAACTGAAAGGTAATGTCGCTCAAAAAACCGTTCGATTTTGACACATGTGCCAAAATCGGATGTTGCCAAAATCGAATGTAGTCAAAAGCGAACGGGGTCTGTAGTATTTTTTGTAAACTTTATTAATCGTACCGAAAATGTTTGAATGTCACTCTGAAAAATTGAAAAAAACCACTGAAGAATGTTTCCAGTTCCTTGCAAGCCCACGACGCAAATTAACCCCTTCTCAGATAACTTACCATTATCAACAATGCATCAAACTGAGAATGAATTGTGAATAACGAAACTAACAAAAATTAATATAAAATGTTCATTAAGTGTAGGATAATAATTGTGATCGATTAAGGTTAAAAAGTTGTTTGAATCCTCAAACCTTTCGATGGAAATGCATTGTTTTAAAAATCACTTTTTTCTAAAAAGCAATTATAACTAATTAAGCAATTTTTGTAATAGCCTCACCAGTTTCTCACACTTTGGGGAACAAATAGTAAGGAAAATGTCATAAGTAAGTTCCTTTTAATTCTTAGAATATTTTTTGTGAAAACATGACTAAAAAATATCCACGCGTTTTCGAGATATTTTGATTTTAGTTTATGTTATACATTCTTCTGCCACTACCCGACGTAAGCGATAAACGTATGAGCGATCCATGTGATCCAACTCAGAGCCGAGTTTTTCACTGCTGATAAATGCTACGAACCTATCGCAAGCGAGTTAGACAAACTAAAATATTCCCCTCTGTCGAATTGCTCTGCAGCTATACAAGGAACGGGGAATTATCTTGTAAGCGAACCTTCAATGGGTGTTGACGAGATAGAATTCCCCTCCGCCACGAACAAGACAAGCAGCGTATGCTCTCCGATAATACAGGAATAAGTGTCGCGCAACATGTTCTCTGCTCACATAGTATTTGAAGGCGGTTCTTCTCACTACCCGAGAGAGCTTTGGAAACAGCGTTCAGAGATCGGCTATCCTGAGCGAATCTCGGAAGCTTGATTACAATGAATGTTTCAAATTTTCGATAAGTCAAGAAAGTGAGAAATAAATTAGTTTTAGCAAATTTAAAATTGAAAAAATCTGAATTCTAAAATAAATGTCCAATCTTGTACAAAACTTACCATGAATAGATGTTAGGAAAATGATAATAATTGTTAATTTTTATTCATCTAAGTTTGGAATTCTTTTCCTCATTTTCAACTGGAAGTTTAGTGAGAAATTCCGCTGTAATTTTTTAATTTGAACAAAAAAATATTTAATCACGATTTAAAATGTGAATTACCGATTACTGAATAAGAAATGAATTTTGAACAGAATTTATTCAATGTTCGATGGTTTAATTTAATTTGATAAAAAGAAGAATATATTTATAATTATTTTAAAAGTGCCAGTTATATAAGCCAGACATAAAACCTTTAATTAAGTAAAATCCTCCAGCTATCAAAATTTCATTTTTGAAGCTTAAATAATAACTTCATGTTCAACTACAGTGACAAAGAAATGTTAGAAAATGAGTAATTACGTGAATGATAAAAACTGATGAAAAATTAAAAATAATGAGTTCAAAACTTTTGCTATTATTATTGCAAGCACAAATCAAATACAAAGTTAGTTAACACTGCGTATCAAAATTTATTTTTAAAGTTGCTACTTAAAACAGTTTTTCAAACTTTTTAGATTAATTTAAAAATCATGATCGATCCAAAAAACATGATTTCATATAAAAAATATTAACCTGCGATTGAAAATTTAAAAATTTTTAAATTTTCAATGGCAGGTTTTTAAGCTTAAAATTACAAGCTCTGAGTATTTTGTCCCTTTTGATTAAATTATTGGGTCCTGAAAGAACAGAAGATTGAAATTTTGTTTTATTATTAAAAATTTGAATTTAAAGGCTTATGGTTGAAGAACACGAAAATTCAGAATTTAAAAACAAGGAAACAATTGTTAAAAATATGTCTAAAAAATTTGAAAAGTTTGATTAAAAAAAGTCCGGCAAGTTGATTAGAAAATTGAAAAAAAAACTGTACAATAAAATTCGGTAGATTTATTTGAAAATTGAAAAAAACAATATTGAAATAAAAAAGATTAGTTTTTAAAAACATTTCAGGAAGAGTTTTTTCAATAAACATGTTTCACTATAACCATTCTGGTGCTTATTTTTTTATTTTATTGATTTGGTGAATAGTGTCCTTAACTAGAAATTTTGTCAAATTCGGCCGAACACATTTAGTTTTGGTGATAAAGAGTTTATTTCTAGTAAAATCAAACATTGATAGATAACTGATTATGGAAAAATGTCATTACTAGTATTTTTGACATCACAGCAGAAAGTGTAAAAAAAACTTGATTCCCTATTTAAAGCTCATCAATTCATTTAAAACTTTTATTTTTAAATAATATGTTTTTGATTTGAGTTTTTGTACAAAAAAAAGAGCAGAAACTTCTCTAAAGATTTTTAATTATTTTCAAAAGTCATTTCAATAACAAAAGCTGATAGAAATATTGCATACATATTTAGATTCGGAGAACCCAAATAAGTTGAAATTACCGTTTAATTTCATTGCAACTAAGAAAAATGTAAATTTTGTGGCCTTGTGTAAATTTTTAAAACCCTTTTTTTAAATATTTAGAAGAACAAAAAACACGAAATATAATTGAGTATGAAATTGTTTTTTTAAGAAAATTTCATATCAACATAACATTTGTTATGACATAAAAGATTTTTTTAATAAAAAAATGGTTCGTTTCAGTCTCAATCTTAGTTACACTTCTACCCATTCTTACCCATTCTAAAGACGAGATAAGGTTTTTGTACATCAAGTTTTGAGTTCCAATACAAAAGGTTGATTGAACTAAAAATTAAAATCCACAATCAAAGTTAGTTTCAATTGATGAACGTCAAATAATGTCGTAGATCGAAATGTCTCAAGCCAAGGGTTATGCATGCCGAAATTCCGCCGGAGGCGAATAAAATTTCTGACTGACTGATCAAGTAATTTACCGTTACTACCGTCAATATTGACACGCGCAATTCAAATAACTCTTTCATTGGTTTATTTTCGGTGAAAAAAGTGACTTTTGGTGATAAAAGTGACCATTTTTCGGAAAATAGTGACTTTAGTGACCAAATGATGAAAAAAGTGACTTTTTAGAGACTGACCCAAAGAAAGTGACCAAGTCACTAAAAAGTGACTCGATACCAGCCCTGTAAAAAGATTGTCTGTTGAAATTGATATGAAAAATTTTCAAAGATAGGTATCGTTGCATCTATTAGTTACTAGCTGATTTTACCCGGCCTTGCTCGGGTTCGCATAAAATATAAATCGAAATGAGTCGTTTGACTTTTTTATATTTTGAAAGCTTTTTGTTCATCATCATAACAAATTGGACCATGTTTGGCCATGTGAGCTTTGTAAAATTTGTTAGTTTTAACTGGGATTATAAGCGAAGTTTATCGTTTTCATATTATTGAATAACTAATAGTTTTTAGGTTTGCTAATAGAAATTTGAACTTATTTCCCTTGAATGCTTATCCATTCTATCACGAAAAACATTTCATTCTAAGGTTGTCAGGTTGCCCGGATATATCCGGATTTGCTAGAACATTTGACTCAAAATTTGAGGTAAGTCTGGTCCGGCCCGGTTTCCCGGATTTTGTTGCAATAAGCCCGGATTTTGCCCGGATTTAAACACATCATTTTTAAAACGTAACATGAACTGAGATTTAATTATTATAATTTTTCATTTTAACGTTCAAAAAGAAGTTATAAATGACAAGTTTTGGAAATAATCATGGCTCGTGTTTGGAAGCTTGATATACAGTTTAAAATCTGCTGATGTGGTTTGTTGAAAAAAAATTTTGCAAGTATATTTTTCGTTATTTTTACCGAATAATTCCGCGGTTTTGACCAAGTTTGCCCGGATATTGCCAGGATATCGGTTTGACCATATCGGTATGCCAGGGCCCGGTTTCCCGGATTTTGTTGCAAAAAGCCCGGATTTAATCACATGTGGCCCGCGGGCCATGGTTTAGCCACCCATGTCCTAAATGAAGGCTCATTATTGCAATCAAATGCCTCGCACCGGTACCACGTGCTTTGAACAGTAGAAGGAAAAAACACTCGCCAAAATTTCTCCTTTCAAATTTTTAATGCTCAGCAAGCTTCGATTTGCTATCCAGTACACGTGAACTCTGGTTGGTCGTTTCTAATGCCCAGCCTATGGTGATGGTGAAAACAACCCCGCCAAAGGAAACGAAAAACGGTTTGCAAAATGGGTGCCATGACTTTTAATTCGTGGGAATAAAAACGAAAGTTGTATGGGAGGGTCCCTTTTCTCAGGTGGGAGGCGCTCATAACTATTACTAAAACATTACCATGGACCAACTACATCTCTGTACCAAATTTCAGGCTTATCGGTTGAGCGGTGTGGATTTGTATAAGGTGCATACAAACAAACATATATAGTCCAACTCATCTTTATATATTAGAAGAAAGAGAAGAAAGATATTCATAAGAGCAAGTTCACTGGTGTTGGGAAAAAGTGGTAGAAATTTTGACACTTGTGGCACATTTTGAAAACTTTACCATGCAAAAACTGTCGAAAACTGTCGAAAACTAGCTCCCTAAAGTCACTTAATAATCTATTTTTCAACACCCATCTTCCTGGGTATGTTTATACTGTTTCCATTGTGTAAAAACGCCGTGAAGTAGATAAGCAATTCCAATATACAAATATTCATATCCCTGTGCTAACAAAGGAGGTGGAAATGTTCTTGGTATGTCGAAAACTAGATCATCGAGAGGTTTTCGTAAAAGGATAATAGAAACTTTGTTTTGAAATTTTTTATCAATAAAATAGGTAGAGAATGAAGAAAAAAGTTTGATTCATAGAACCAATCATATTTGAGATGGAAAACTTTATTCAATTAATTTTTTTACATGGTTTTTCAGACAAAACAAGCAAAAACTGTCGAAATCTAGGTATTTTACCCTTATTGGAAAGTTTTAGAAACAAAAACTTTGGGTATAGTCAAAACCATGACAAACTGTGGCAACCAAACTTTTACAAGAATTTTCCTAAATCCCTTTTTCCACAATGTTTTCAACTTGGCACACTGACTGATGGCCAGCGATTTTCCACTTTGGAACGATGGCCCTATTTTGAAACGAGTTGCAAGGCTCCGATGTAATTTTTGATACCATATGCATTTCTCGTGGTCTTGTATTTCAAAAGCGTGAAAGTCTTGACAGGATTTAACATTTTAAATACACTGAGGTTTTTTTTACACGGTATTTTTTTACGCGGCTTTTTTACGTGGATTTTCGAATTAACGCGGTTTTTCAGAGAAAATATTCTAAGACTTTTTCAAAGGAAAACACTTAGAATCTTTTTGTAGTTGGGAAAATCTTAGCTCTGAGACTAAGAACGTGATACATGAGATCTGAGACCTGAGACCTGAGACTTGAGACCTGAGACCTGAAACATGAGACCTGAGATTTGAGACCTGAAATATGAGACTCGAGATCTGAGACACGAGACATGAGACATGAGACCTGAGACTTGAGAGCTGAGACATGAGACATGAGACATGAGACATGAGATCTGAGACATAAGACCTAAGACATAAGACCTAAGACATGAGACCTGAGACATGAGACCTGAGACATGAGACATGAGACATGAGACCTGTATACCCCACCTATAAGAGCAAGTTCACTGGTGTTGGGAAAAAGTGGTAGAAATTTCGACACTTGTATTTAGCCCATTTTGAAAATTATACCATGCGAAAATGTTTTCAAGATTTTTGCATCACTGCATGCGAAAATAGAACACGTGTTGTAAAAAAAATTGAAGGCCGAACTGAATTGCGGATCTCGAAAATGTTTTTGCTTAGTAAAGTTTTCAATATGTGCCACAAGTGTCAAAATTTCTACCACCTTTTTCCAAAACCAGTGAACTTGCTCTATTGAAAATCATGATCAAAAAGTTTTTCCTTATTTTATTCATTTTGCAGCTTGCGCACTTAATGTTTTCGCTCCTAAAAAAATACCATAAACCATACCTACTGCAAATATTTAATCAGATTACTTTTCCCCATTACCACATAATCTAGAGCGGAACAAAATGTTGCCAATTATGAAGACAATCGGCGAGGGGGAAGGCACAAAAAACCGATAGTTTGGGCGAGCGCATAAAAAACCACCCTTAAAGACAGTTCGGGCCCAAACCATGTTCGGCTTGATCCTGCCCGCCCTCTTTCTTGATTCAAGTCATTCCAAGTAACACATTTTGCAGGCTACCCAAACGAAATGATATTCAGTACACAGGGTATCATTTGTCGTAATCATCGAAGCGTAATTAAGTGATTGTAATATTCCGTTCCGTTAGTTTGGTTGTTAGACACGTGGAACCAATACTTATTGCTCTCTTTCCTTCTTGTTCGGTTGCCTAGTGTTTTTTTGTTGATTGTTTTTTTTTTTTGTTCGTTTACTTGCTTCGACCTCTCGGCAGGATGCTTTTTTCGCTATTGGGTTACAATTTTCGAACGCACCAAATTGGTTTGGTTCGAAACAGAAACAGGGAGTGGGTAGGGTTTTTTTTGTTTCTGGTCTACGTGTTTATAATGTGCCCTTATGCTTACGCAAGTCGGTATGAAATTGAACGCGTACGCGAAAAGCGACCGGGAGGGATTCGTTGATACGCACCGCTGCCGTATCGGACTTGCAAAATCGTCGTCACATCTGTCGATTCCGTGCCTTCGATTACAGGAAGCATGGCTGATTTTTTTTTTGTTTTGGTAATATTGACTTTCTCGCGTTTCGCTTTCTTCTCCGACGATAAGAATTTAAGGAGGAAAAAAATTAAATTTCTGCCCATGTTAATCGCACGGTAATTTTTTATAAATTTTTTACAGAAATTATAACGGATGCTTATTTTTGCAAGAAAGAAAAAAAAGTGCAGGTGGTCAAATAAAAAATCCGGTTTGATTATAAATTTTCTTTGATCGACCTCCGTTATTATCTTAGATCATTTTGAGAATATACGGTACGAGATTTATTATGATCGGACAAATCAATTGTTTTTAAACCAAAGATAAATAAAAACAAATTTTTTCTTTGACATTAGTAATCAAAATAAGGCAATCCCCTAAAAAGCCTTTAAGAAAACATTTAAGGATGAGAAAAATATATTTGATAATTAAATTTCCTATTTTCTCAATCCCATTACCGCCAACAAATTCAACGGAATGCACCGAACAGAGGGATTTCACGCTCCGCTTCAGCCATCCATCTTTAGCAGAAAATCAAAAGATCCTTGGCAAAGGTGAAAGGATCCATTTCTCAACCCTTAGGGTTAGCTCCCACCAAAATTGGAGGGTTGTGGGTGGCTGAAGTGATGAAAACTAATCGTCAAGCTCGGATTGTTTCAATTTGCAGGGGCATACATTTCTGCGATTCTTCAACCTACATTCAAGATGTTTGAGAAATTCGGTGACGACGTCGAGGGGGGTGTTTCGTATGTTTAGTATTTATGCTGCTCTGCTCAGTGATGACGGGAAACAAAGAATAAGAAAATTCCACTTCATCCACACGTGGCAACATCCGCTGCCTGCTGGAACCTCACCTTTTGCCACCCTCTCGTCCCTGATTTCTCGCTGAGGAGCGCTTGAACTTACGCGAGTATTTAGGTTGTATCATTTGCGAGTCGCTCGGCGCCGTACATGAGAAAAGTAATATATTTGTAACAGATGTTGCCCAACATTATCAACGAAAATGGTTATTTGTAATTACTTTGTTTCGTTCATTCTCAGGGGCCCGGGATGGAGTTTTTATGCTGGTAGTTTTCCGTTCTGTTCCATTCCGTTCCTTTGATATTCTGCAGCCTGCAAAAGGATAAACTCTTTACCATCAGCTCAGCTTCTAAGTCAGGAGCTGCCTCGGTTGTTGGCCCAGGTCGTAAAACGTTCAAGTTTCCGAAACATAAATACGGTAGCCGAGCGCGCTAATTGATACTTAAGTTGTTGCAAGCGAGCTGCAGCGCTACAGTAACAGTACCTACAGAGTGCCCGGGTGAGAGAGGGTTTCTAACAGCAGTTGAGCTATTACATAGACGAAGCAGTTGTACCGAGTTGATTTATGCGCTCAAATGGTTCGCTTTGATTCGGTTCTGGGACGTTTGCAACCATGGAACCTTTTGAAGGTAACTTTGAACTATGAAAATGTACGGAAATGAAAAAAAAGGATTTTGGTTCAATATCCTGTCTACCATAAATATCGATACCAATTTTCAACTTATAAATGTGTCCAGATATATAACAAACTTGATTTAACTTAATAAACTTAATAAAACTGGCTTTAATCAGCCTCAAGTCTCTTTGATTTGTGTTGTGAGCCTTCTTGGTTCAATAATTCTACTGAATCAAAGAAATCTAAAGATTCCCTTTAATTGAACAACGGTTTAAGAAAAGTTCAGATACCGGTATTTCGATAGCGACTCTCTTCCCTCTTCAGTGAGCGTTTCCGATTGTTGAATGGGTAACGTTTCCCTCCCTTAAATTATCCGAGCCTACAGTTTTCAAAACATTGTGGATAATTACGTCGAAAGCTGGGAAAATCAAATTTTGCAACGAGTTGCATACATATAATTATTTTTCTATTCCCGGAAAATACCCTTGTAAAAATCAAGTTGCGACTCCAGCGATAACAGCGATACAACGGTCTAGTTACCCTAGTAGAACTTTTCGACACTGTTTTGAAAGCTGTATCAAAAAGTACTACTTGTCGACACTGTTTTTTCGGCAGAAAAAGCAGGCCTTTTTAAACCAAACTTTGTAAGAAGAAACAAACATTTTAATACGGAGTTGCATAAACTCTCTTTTCAGCATAAAGGTGCTTTATCGGGATAGCACATTACACCCTTCCAAAAAAGGAGTGTTTTCAAAAAGAAAATGCAACACAATACCAAAGTTCATAAGGTAAATTGTTGAAGAAGTCCTAGAGGATCCAATAGTAAGCTAAAGTTTGAATAAAAGTGAAGATGATTTATTCCATGAAGTTAAGGAATGTGAGAGGTTTTTTAAGCTCAATCCGAAAATATGTATAGAGGAAGTAATAAAAAAGATAACTTTTTCTTACTGGTTCTTTAGCTGACAATTAAACAGGACTTCATTCCCAAGCAACCAAAAGTCTCGTTAAAAAGGTCGAACACAGCTTAATCAGCATTATCTATGTGCTGAAGTTCGTTTTATTCAGCCCCAAATTTAAGTTCTTATTGAAACTTTAAAGTTCCATTACAGATTTGAACGGCCTTCTATTCAGCCCACAAGTAAACGTTTAATCAGCGAAAACAAAAAAATAATTCTCTTCTCCTCTCTTACTTTGGTCACCACCAGCCCATGTGGTGCTGCCGGTTTCTCGGCATCCATCTTTATTCCTCCCATCACCTCCCTCAATTGATCTTATTTAATTGCTTTGTTTTTAACTTTGTTCGATACATGCCAGCACGCCCGGAAGTTCTGCTACACAATTATTTGATTCGCTTACTCAAGCAATCAAACAACCTAATGGAAAAAATTAGTCCTGGTACCAGATTTGAACCCGATCCTGCGAGATGATAGCCAAACACGCTGCCACGACGCCACGCCTTGATGTTGCCTTACCGGCAGCTAAAATTCGAAGTGGTTATAAGCTTCCTAGAATACTCGCAAGGGCAGCCAGCAGCAGAGACGCATGTTGATTATGACTAAGAAACATTACGAAACGGCGTATAAATCAATCATCCGTTAAAATAATATCGGTTTAAAAAAAATGGGATTCCATGTTTATAACTCTTAAGCTAAAAATAATATAAATTCTTGAGTTTATTTTAAAATTTAATTAATGAATTGCTTCAACTAACTTTCAATGTGTGATTAATTCGTGGTAAGTAAATACAGTTGGACGAAATTTTATAAAGTCAAAATATTTACATTTTTCACAAACAATAATTTGCGAGTTAGCTTTAAGTTGTTCTGAGTTGAAGTTTCAATATAAATTATACATTCCAACAATTTCCAAACTCCAAAAAAAGTTTTATTTATTATATGCCCTTATGTGATGTTCGTTCACATTTCATATACATGAAATGGCGGACATGTCTCAAAATAGGTATTTGAGGAACTTTTTGGAACTTCGAGTCCATAGAAAGCTATTTGAGAACCAATTTGTAACTTTTATTTTGAATGATGCGATTGACATGTCACGAAAAAGACTATTTGAGGAACTTCTTGGAACTTGAAGTTCACAGATGGCTATTAGAGGTTCTTCTTTGAACTTGAAGTTCACAGAAGGCTATTTGAGACCTAATTTGTAACTTTTATACTGTGTGGATGCGATTGACATGTCACATAAAAGCTATTTCAGGAACTTCTTGAAACTTGAAGTCCACAGAAGGCTATTTGAGAACTAATTTGTAACTTTTATACTGTGTGGATACGATGGACATGTCACAAAATAAGCTATTCGAGGAACGTTTTGGAACTTCAAGTCCATAGAAGGCTTTTTGAGGAACTTTTTGTAACTTTCATGCTTACATTTGAAAAAATTCGGTACCAAATCCCTTTAGAACCTTTGTTCAGCGAAATTAGAACTTTGGAGGCACGAGTTTAAGTAGATAAGAGACTATTGGTTGCTTGGGTTTCTATAAGGTAGAAGAGCAGCCAACTGGTAAAATAAACAATATACGAGAGTCAATTCGTGCGCAAAATATTTGGACTGGAAATGGGGAGATATTTTGAAAAATTTTCTAATTAACAGCAAAACAAACTCTTTAGCGGCATCTGGCAGATTTCCAACGAGAAACTTTTTGCTGACAAGTCTCGCCTGTTGTTGAGGCCAATCCCCAAAGCTGCTGATTCGGAAAGCCGCGAAGTTCCCTGACGTTGATGTTCGGACAGTAATGAAATCACGGCGCTTAATTAGTGATATAATCACTGGGAAACTTTAATCAAACAATTAACACTCAGCGGTACAAAGAAAAACAATAGCAAAGTGGACTGTATAACGTATGACCGACCCGGATGCTTTATTTCTTTACTCTGATTTGTCTCGTTACCCTGTGGCTAACAGCAGCCAGGAATACATCTATTGATGCTGCTTATGGGCTGGTGGATTGAAAGCACTTTCGTTGCGTTTGACTCGTGCAGTTGCTGTTTGGCGCGAACATACCGCCCGCCTTGAGTTCACTCAACACCTCGTGTTAAGAAAGGCTGTTGCACATTATAAGCTCCCGTCGTCTGCGATGAATCACGATACCTTTGCACTTTGCAATGCCGGAAGTAGGCTTGTCCTGGATTACCAATGTTATCCTGCTGGAGACGGAAACGGTTGATTCTGGATTGACTATACAATGATTGCAACTTAACTTGCGTTGTGGCCCCCAGGCATCAACGAATTGTAAACTTCGTCGAAACCAGAGTGCGCCCCTCGCGGGGGCTGAAGATACTTATGCTAAGGTTCCAGCAGTCGAGCGATGAGACGATGTTCTAGGTGCGTACAAACCAAACCAAACCAAAGGGAAACTCATTGAATACTTAAACATATGGTGAATGTGCTGACTAGATTTTCCGGTGCCCTGTTGGAGAGAATAATACGACAATTTCTCCATGCTTGTTGTGATTAGGGAAAACGTTACTTCTTTATCGCCCCCTGGCATTAACGACTAACAGCCGCTCCTAGCCAATTGCGCCCCTAATGGGGGCATACTTATCTTATGAAGAAATGGTGATCTTAACAGGTTCCTGATCTGGCCTAATCCGAATGGGTGATTTAGCTGTTCCAATGATGATACGTAGTGAACTCCATCGTGAACAGAAATCGTCGGTAGTAATGCGATGTATTAACCCTGGCGGAGAAAAAACTACTTAAGGTTCCGCAAGCAAAACAGATAGGGTAGCACGTAGCTTTGTGGTTGGCCCCCTGGCAAATGCAGCTGATACGCTGCCAGTGCCAATAGTGCCCCTCATGGGGGCGAGAAATACTTATTTCCTGATGAGTTGAGAGCCATTATAAGGATTTACAGATGACTGAGCATAGCAATAGATAGTGGGGTCTTCCGTTTGTCGACATCTCTGGACGAACAACGATGCGGTATACAATTCTGGCGGAGAGAAACTTCTTTAGGTTCCGCAAATAAACTGGTAGAGTTATACATAACTTGATGATTGGCCCCCTGGCAAATACGACCAAATGTGCCGCCAGTGCCAAAGATGCCCCTCATGGGGGCGGAAAATACTTATAATTTTTACTGCTATTCGGGATTTGTAGCGGATTAAAATACTAACGATGTTCTGGTGGATTCTTGGACAATTATGGATAGGGATTTATAATGTAATCGGTCGTTGATCCTTTCCGAGAAGCTGTTGAATCCCGCATTCTATCATGATTTTGCAGTAAGGGAACCATCGTTGAATCGACAGTACGTAGACTACAATATTTGATCTTAACCCTACAGAACCAGTGTCCAATTTCACATGATTCATCACAAACCAGCTTTACTTCGCAAAGCTTTTGGAGAAGCATGTTCACTAAGACGATGAACGGACTCCAACAAATGTTAAGATCAAACATCTCGGCAGCAGCAAACGATACAAGATAAAACACAAAGAAAACCACTTTTTTTGTTAAAACCTTCAGAAACTGCTTCAACAAAAATCTTTCTGAATATGATGCATCCGATTTTCCGTCAAAAACTTTAGTGGTAGTGTGATCAAAAACATATTCACTGGTTGACTCTTCTATTTTCGTTCTGGTGGACTCCAATTCCCAAACTTCGTTCAACTGTGGCAGTACTTCATTACAAGCAAGTGCAGGAGGTTCTTGTTGGCCGTAGTTGGTCCGCTGAAAATCGATTCGTAAGAATTCACTTCCTCTGAAGGGTCGGGGTCTAATGTTCATATGGACTTGCTGCAGCAACGCTGGACAATCGATGTCACCGTCGATCAGTTTCTTCACGAAGATGGCTCTTGCGATTATGCGTCTTTCGGATAGTGTCTCCATTCCAATCAGCAAGCAACGATGTTTGTAATCGGGAAGCGCATCAGGGTTATTCCAAGGTAGGAATCGCAGGGCATATTTGACGAACCTAGATTGAACTGCCTCAATACGTTTGGCCCAGTACGACGTGTAGGGACTCCAAACAACTGAAGCTGTTTCGAGCCCGGATCTCACCAAAGAATAGTACAGAGATCGTAGGCAGTATGGATCTCTAAATTCCTTAGAAATTCTAGTGATAAATCCGAGATTTCTATTAGCTTTGGCCATTACGCTAGAATAGTGCTGCTGAAACGTGATTTTTTCATCAAGAGTGACTCCAAGGTCCTTGAAGGAAAACACTCTTTCTAATGGTTCACCAGATATTCGATAACTCCATGTGATAGGATTAGGCTTTCGTGTGAATGAGATAATAGCACACTTCGGTATACTGATGATAAGATGATTCATTTCACACCAGTTGGCAAATTTATCAATACAATTCTGTAGAATCAAACAGTCATCCTCAGTTCTGATCTTGTGAAAGAGTTTAAGATCATCTGCATAGCCTAGTCGGCATTCCTCACGGTTCCTTCCGAAGTTCTGCTAAACTCAGCATTCAATTGCTGCAATCCTTTGTGTTGTTTTTATGTTGCACTCTTCAGAATCTTATGTAAGATTTTCCCGCACTCAAAATGGAACAACGAAGTCCGAACGTTTGTTACACAATGATCAATCAATTTGATTGAATTTGCCGAATATTTTAAAAAATCTTTTCACTTTTTACTACAACGGCTCCAAACCACTAACTGCCAAACACTTGCCCCGGGTTGTTTTTTAAATATAATTTGTCCACAAGGACTTCCACGGGGAACAGAATTGCCGTTTTTTCTAACCACACAACTTGAGCTAATATTTTCCGATCTTCAATGTAACTAGATCTTTCTTAACCGCCCGCCAAGGCTTCCCAAACACTATTTTCAATTGAACCCAAGCCCGATCTCAAAATTAATCCACATAAAATGGGGCAAACCCAAGCCAAACCCGCTCCACAAAGGATCTTCTATTAAGAAGTTATTCACACACAAAGGGTTCACAAATAAAACGCGCACAAACTCCGCGGTTTTATCCGGTCGCTAAGGACCAAATGTTGAGGCCAATCCCCAAAGCTGCTGATTCGGAAAGCCGCGAAGTTCCCTGACGTTGATGTTCGGACAGTAATGAAATCACGGCGCTTAATTAGTGATATAATCACTGGGAAACTTTAATCAAACATTTAACACTCAGCGGTACAAAGAAAAACAATAGCAAAGTGGACTGTATAACGTATGACCGACCCGGATGCTTTATTTCTTTAATCTGATTTGTCTCGTTACCCTGTGGCTAACAGCAGCCAGGAATACATCTATTGATGCTGCTTATGGGCTAGTGGATTGAAAGCACTTTCGTTGCGTTTGACTCGTGCAGTTGCTGTTTGGCGCGAACACCTGTGTTTCCCGAAGATAAACAAAAAAAAACAATGAAAAATTTTAATGTCTACACAGCATTAAATATTCTGGTACATTTACATATTTTAACCTGAAAATAATTGGAACAAGCTATTTCTACTTAATTTATATGACTTATGACGTAATGTAAATTCCCGAAAAGAAAAAATGCCATTGTTAATTTACATGACCATAACAATAAAACCGTACCGGCTCATTATTCCCTTTTAGTTTTTGAATCATTTTTTTATCAACTTTTAGCCATCAGCCTTATAACAAAGCATAACAATGATTAAAAAAACATTTACCTAATATGGTTTACCTACTCGAATCCACAAGCTCCAGATTTGAAACAGCATTTTCTTGGCGCATTAAATCGAACTTGCTCTTTTTTTACCAGTCGGCCGTTTGGTGTTTGTTTGTTAAACGATTCTGCTACAGGGTGTTTCTGAATTTTCTTTTTAGTTTCGTTCATATTTTTTGGATGGATGATTCTGAAATTTTTTTTCATTACTTTTCAAAATAGTTAGCACGAAGTTCATCAAGAATGTTTTTTGAAAATAATTATAGGGGAGAGTGGGGTATCGTGGGCCATGGGGAAACGTGGGCCACTTTTAATATCTCAGATGTGTGTTGAGATAAAAATCTCAAACCAACTGTTATCGTCGTCGCTTTGCGTGAGCATATATTCCTATATGTTGTTGACTGAAATACGCATCATATGCTTCTTTTATTTATCAAGCTTAAAAATGTTAGAAAAATTTACTTACTTAATTAAAAAAAACACCCGCTAATTTCATCGATGAGGAACCTAAAGTGCGTAACAAAAATATGCTCATACGCTTGTGATCTTAGTTTTGTCATGATCTTTCACATAGAAAAGGAATTTTTGATGAAACATCAATGAGTCACACAAACGCAACCAATTTGCAAATCATAGCTTGTGGGGAATCGTGGGACACACATCTTGAATCACCTATATTTTTATGTTTTTATACACATTCAGAACTTAAAATACGTTTAAACTACCTGTAAAGTTTTCTTATGCCAAATGAAGAGTCATGAAAAATATTTTGTCCATCCTATATAAGAATGTTCACCAAAACGTTCGCGAGCCAGGTTTTGGAATCTATGATATCATTCACAGCTCTCTTTTATATTTCATCATCTGAAATTGCTTTAAAATAACGAAATGAATTAGGAAATCACAGTTTTGGGTCAACTCATAAACTTTGCATGTTATTTGGTCAATTTGGATTTGGTGGCCCACGATTCCCCACCATTTTTCAAAATCCAAAAAATATTGCTTTTTTTAAACAGTCAGAATTTGGGGAAAATAGCTTATTAAAAAATTTTAAAAAATACCTTATGATACCTTGAAAATGTAGAAAACCATACCATTTTTTATTTTCATATTATCTTTCATAATAAAGAAGTTATGGAACAACGAAAAAAAGTGGCCCATGATTCCCCACTCTCCCATACTTATTAGTTGTTCGTTGTCCATTAAAATGTCCTTAGCAAAACGATGGAATGTGTGGAATGGGTAATGAATCCCTGAAGGAACCAAAAGTCACATATTTACATGAATGAAGGCATTGAATGTTACATATTGGCTGACAAAGAGAATCAACTGCCCAATTCCCTTTAGAGAACTTAATTTACTCATTAATAAACTTGAAAGTTGCAAAAGTGATTAATATGTACGTTTTATGTTACTTGTTTTGCCCAATTCCCATGAGTGAGCTATATGTGCTCGTTAACGAACTTGAAAGTTGCAAAAGTGATCTATACGTTCGTTATACGGGACTTAAGTCCCATAGAGGGCACAAAAGTGCTCAAAACAGGATTTGATAATTCACAAAAAGTGCATTGATGTGCTTTCAAAATCAAATCACCACTTCAAGTTTAAGTTTCAGTTAGAACAACATCTAGGCGTGGTCTTGTGGTAGCGTGTTCGATTCTCACCACGAAGGTCGGGGTTCGATCCCCAAGCCGGGCAAGTTTTTTTTTAATATTTTTTTTATTATTTACATAGTATTCCGTCTCACGACATAACTTGACGAACATAATTCCTAAAATTCACTCGGTCCATGGCAACCGTTCTCCAATTCCTCGGGCACCCCACGTTCGCCAGATCACGCTCCACTTGGTCTAACCACCTCGCTCGTTGCGCCCCCGCTCGTCTTGTTCCTACCGGATTCGTAGCGAACACCTGTTTTGCAGGACAGTCGTCCGGCATTCTCGCAACATGTCCCGCCCAGCGTATCCGGCCAGCTTTCACCACCTTCTGGATACTGGGTTCGCCGTAGAGTCGCGCGTGTAACCCAGTAAATAATCAAGAGAAGGTGATATGAACCGAAGCCAAAGGTTCAGTCGAGATAGAGAGAGATTTTTTGCTTATTTTGCGATTTTTTGGAAGCTGAATTAAGATGCCGCTGGAAGCTGAATAGAAGATCATGAATTCTTGTTTTGGAATTTGAAAGTATCAATAAGAACTCATATTTTGTGCTGCTAAGAACGTACCTACTTCATAGTTATCAATGATGGGGCTGAGTAAGCGTTTTTGTATCTGTTTTATGGGACTTTTGATTGCTTGGGTCGTCACTTGTTTGTATTTTTTTTTGTTTCGATTATAGTCGTTTTACCATCTTTATGGCATTCGCGACTTTATCAACGTTGCAGTTGGCGGATCGTTATTGAAAAACTTCTCCGGTACAACTGCGTTCGATGTTTACTCTTGGACTCGAACTCGTGGACATCGGCTCAGAAGACAACAGACTTGCCAACTGAGCTATATCACAAGCCCACTTGTCGAATCCAACAACAACCTGTAAACAATAGCATACACTAGCTGAACCAGATCAAAGTAAAACTAACAGTGGAAAGTGGTGACTGTGAAATATCGAAGCAGTAAAAATTTAAGCCAAATATAGAAGGAAGTACGAATTTTCACACAGTAAGTCAGATAGCACTACATAACACTAAAATCGAAAATTAATCACAAAAAATATTGTAACAGAACAAATGACAGCTTTATATGATCAGCCGAATCAAACCTGACAAGAGTACGACACATTTTAGGTAAGAATCAGATAATCTTGTGAAGAATTTTTTGATAATTTAGTTCACACACAATAAATTTTGCAGTCCCTGATGACGATCCTATATGGATTGAAACGTTGGAACGTTAAATAAATAGTCGTTTTCACTATTTCAAAAGACTGGAAGCCGAAAAATACATCTCGAAAAATGTATGGCAATCGGGAAAAACGAAAACTTTGGAGCGTGTTTTCCCGAAAACAGCTTTTATGCACTTATACCCTTCGGGCTCTAAAGGCCTTTTATTATAGTTTAATAATAGAATGGATCGTTTGGCGTTTTTTCTCTTGATCACCTACATTTGATTATCAATAAAATAACAAGAATTCTTGCCTATCCAATAAAATAAAAAAAAAATGTGAATTTTTGGAACAAGATCTAACTGCTCAGTCTTTCACGAATTTTAGCCATTTGTATAACTTTAATAAAATGTTTGTGTAAGTAGTTGATTTTAAGTTGTTTTTTTTTTCAAATATGGGGTCCTCAGAGTCAAAGGGGTGTAAGAGCAAAACTAGTCGATTTTAAGTCAATAATGTTAAACGATTCTTCATAAACTTACTATATTTGGTGAATATTACAGATTTTTAGAATTTTATTTATGTACATACTTTTACGTTCCAAAGAAAAACATTAAATTACAAAAAATGTGTACAAAATGATCAAGCACAACAACTTTAAAGCGTGATTTAAATAGCACTTATGCGACTTATACCCCTTCGGCTTCTCTTATGTATTGAAACTTGAAACAGAAGTTTGAAATCTTAGACTTAACCCAAATAAAGGTATTTTTTTAATGGCTTGTGGTATAGCTCAGTTGGTAAGTCAGTTGCTTCCTGAGCCGATGTTCATGAGTTCAAGCCCAAGAGTAAACATCGATCGCAGTAGTACCGGATAAGTTTTTCAATGACTGACCGCCAACTGCATCGTTGATATATCGTTCGCGGCGAATGACATAAAAATGTTAAAACAACTATAATCGAAACAAAAAACAGTGTTTTTTTAAATGTATTGTTTGTTTTAAAATTAGTTAAATTACTTAATTTTTTTTTAAATCTCTTGAAATCGAAATGATGATTCATAAAATTTGAGTGAATTTTTAGCGTTCTCCACACACACAAATTTACTAAAAAATCTCTAGAAGTTTCCGAAAATTTCAACGGCTGGTGGCTAAATATTCACAAAATTTTATTAGGGGGCGGTAAGTTCCGAAATTCAGCAAAAGGTGCACTATCTTATTAATATTGTAAAGAAGTGTCATGTGGGCACTTGATACCCTTAAATTAAACACCTAAAGAATGTTAAGTAAATCTTAGTTCCAGAGTTCCGATTTGTAAACGCTGGTTTTTTCTACGATTGATACAATCTCCAATACAATCTCCAACGCAAAATCGAAAAATCGAGAAAGATCCAAAATTTTAAGAATAAAACCACGATTACGAAAAAGAAAAAAATATAACCTCAATTATTCCTCTATCAAGGTTCACCTGCCGCTTATCAACAGTAACAAGGATTATTTTTTATGAAAATGTTCAAGTAGTGTGATTTTTTTTAAGAAAACTTCTAAGAACCATCGATTACTAAGCGTGTCCTATCAAAAAAAAAAAAACGTCCCATTAAAGAATGCCTACTGCACTTTTCAGAAAAATTAAATGAAGCTGAAAGAAAGCTCTCTCAGTCTAAAATCGTGATAGGTTAATCTTTTTTATCTGTTCGAATAATTTTTTACATTGCACCCTTGTTGCAATACAGTTCCGAATACATGTGAAGCTGTTTTTGAAGTTCAACAGTGAGTTTGCCATAAATTAAACCGTAACCCACACACGTTTTGAAAAACAGCAGCCAGCAAAACTCCGAAGCAACAGATTAAGCCGATTGTTTTCCCCGAGATCGCTTTCAAGGTTCAAGGTATGCAAAATTGAATCTCCCATTTTCAATTTTCATCTGAGCGCAGCCAAAGAAGTAAGATTAAACAATCCAATCCCATAACTCCCTCCGATCCAATCAACGTTTATTTTACACCAACAGCTTCTGCAGCTGCCCACCTCCACACACTCTATGGATTCTCAGCGATGGACGATGAATTTTCCCGTTTAAAACAAAACAGAGCGAGGGAATTTTTTTTGTGTGGAATAAAACAGTATAGTTATGAATGAAATTCCCCGCGAAAAAGTTAACCATTTTCGCTGACCACAGGCCATAAATTACAGATACTCTCGCCCGTTATTGTAAAACGTGAATTCGGGTGGTGTGCATTGCTTTTTCCGGTGTCGAATCCTCTGGCGCTGTTGTTTTTTTTGTGTGTG
Organism: Uranotaenia lowii; assembly: GCF_029784155.1. Lineage (NCBI taxonomy): Eukaryota > Metazoa > Arthropoda > Insecta > Diptera > Culicidae > Uranotaenia > Uranotaenia lowii. The sequence continues at coordinate 347,102,429 of NC_073692.1, read as the reverse complement.
TTTTCGTTCTGTAATATCCAGCAGAGTGCAGAATCCGAGATCGTGGGTGCTGCCTCGGTGTCGGTTTCGTAGGACTTTTGGGGAAAACTGACCCCAGCCCACCCGAAATTCCATTCCGGGGATCACTTTTGCACTTTGCATCTCTGTACCTACACATGTTTGTTAAAACTGGGTGCAATTCAACCCGTTTGCGTTTGTTGTTGTTGTTGAGGGCGGGCATGGAGATCGTTTTAATATTTTTCCAATACAATTATTTTCCTGGATGGTTTCCGCCGTCCGTTTCCGTCTGTTTGCACTATGGGCTTTTATTTTATTTAGTCATTTTTTAAAACAATATGCATGCAACCTTCCCAGCGTGCATCCTGTGCCCGGTTTTTGGGTGGTGAAATTTTTCACATGTGGTTGCACATTTACGGAATTGGATGCCCGATGCGACGTTGCCAGGGTTGCTGATTGCGCTTTGAATTACAAACATTTAGTATTCTGGATAAAAATTATCCACCAATAACAACTCATGGAATATATTTGAAATTAAGCTTTCAATTAACGCACGAAGTCATTCACATTTCTTGATTCAAATGTCTACGTCTTGTCTACTGTCATATACACTGTTTATTTAAAATCAGCATATAGTAGGTAAGGTAGTTTGTGTAAACTTTTTTTTTAATAATTTTAATTATTTTGTTTTGTATCCTTTTCATCATTGGGATCAACATGTGATCCGTTGATTTGTTACCGAATAAATAAATATAATTAAATTAAATAGCAATTAAGTTAGGTAACGTCATGGATTACACATTGAAACATGATCCGTGATTGACAAGAACCATCAAAATTGAACACAGATCCAAATAAAAAGGGCTTACCATTTTCTGTGTACACGTTTCGAAGGTTCCTTATATTATATGGTCAATAACGGCACCGGCCACGTCCTTACGGTTCGTCGGGGAAAGGGAAGGATTGTTAGTTGGACCGAATACCCCTCTAAATCTCCACGGTCGTCACAAGAAGGGTGGTTTGTTAGTGGGGAAGGTTAATAAGATCTGGATTCCCTTTGGGAAGGGATGCGATCAAAGCAAAGTAAAATATTTCGTCAAAGCTGTTGTTTCATAGATAAGGCATGATCAGTTTGATGAAACTTTTAAACTTATCCAATGCAAAACTCTCTCAACGACTTAAAAAAAGTTTTAAAATGACCATTGATTTGAAACAAAATTTGATGCCTGCTCACTGGTCGGTGATTGAATCAGATCAATTTGACATTTGAGTGCCTTTTTTGTTTTTTTCTTCTGTTTTCCACCCCTGGGTCCTGTCAATTCGCCTTTTATTCTCTACAGCTGTCCTCTCAACACGCTGTTATTACGCATGTGGTCCTCTAAACACGCATTCTTCAGCCTGTCCTCTCAACTCGCCGTTAATTCTCTACAACTATCCTCTTGATACGCTGAATTTTCCATGCAGTCCTCCCAACACGCATTCTTAAGGCTGTCTTCTCAAGTCGCTTTTTACTTAGTGCAGCTATCCTCTCAACACGCTGTTTCCTATTCATGCGGTCCTCTCACACAAATTCTGAATGCTGTCCTTTCAACTCGTCTTTTATTTTCTACAGCTGTCCTCTCAAAACGCTGTATCTTATTCATGCGGTCCTCTAAACACGCATTTTTAAGGCTGTCCTCTCAACTCGACTTCTTTTCACTACAGCTGTCCTCTCAAAACGCTGTTTTGGCTCATGCGATCTTTTAAACACGCATAATGTAGGCTAACCTATCAACAAGGCCGTATTAAATGGGGGGGCAAAAGGGGCAATTGCCCCGGGCCCCCCGGCTTAGGGGGGCCCCCCGAGGGAAAAAAGTTTTAACATAACTTTAATTATACTACTATAAGTCTATGAAAAGATGTAACGGGTCACGAAACGGGGGTAAATATTCAGTTAAACTACTCCACTTTGCGCCAAGCAAATGCGAGAAATCACAGTTGCATGTGGAGACGCGTGCTATGATATGCCCGGCGAGACTCCCCAAGGCGGGTCTCTGATGATTTGAGTAATCTACTCCCACTGATCGCTCCACGACACATCAATTCAGTCCCAACCCGAAATCAAAGAACCAATGGGGCCCAAGTACTTAATTCCGAATGCAAAACCCTCAATCGAACTCCTAACCTTCGTTTCACGATTTCAAAGTTTAGCCCACGACCCAATTTTAGGGATTTCTACCCTAGGTGCTTGCATTTGGTTCGCTTCGGTTCAATTAAATATGTTCCCCCAGCGGGGCGTAGAATAGTTCGATATCAAAGAGATAGGTAATTGGTAGATCTGACCTGCTTGTTCTCTGCGGCAATGAAGAATCCTCTCTCGGCGGCTTCTGCTCCGTCGCAATCGATGGCGCGCTTGGTGTCCCGGCTATGTTGGTGCACTTGAAGGCGGCTGAATTCGAATTCTCCCTAATTCGTCGGCGGCTAATTTGACACTTAGCCTGTTGCTCGCGCGAGTCTTGATGTTGGGTTCTAATTCGGCACACGTCCGGCAATTGACGACCGGCCTCGTGAACCGGGAGGATGCGGATTGACCTCCTATGGCCCGTAGGTGCTCTTGGTCCAAGGGACTCTCTTAATGAGGCGGCGTAGACTTTCGCGGCCCCGTTCACCTACCCTGAACAAACACCTTCACTTGAAGGATTTGTCCTTCAAGTGAAAATTTTTCATTTTAGCACATCGCAGATTTTAATATCGAACCAAAATTATTTTACCTGAACCCTGTAACGATTTGTCTTGGGTGCTTGAGGTTGTATCGTATAAGCACCAGTTTTCCTTTGAAACTGTAATATGTCGTGTAGGGTTTTATTGACCTTTTTTTTGGACTAATCAGCGTGTATTTTTTTTACTTACGGAGAAAACTTGAAAACTCCCGCACTGGGCCTAGCTTGACGTACCAAAAATAATATTATAATATTGACGTTATTATAATACGACCGCAACTGATCTCCACTGTAAATCAAACTCAATTTAGCATCGCATACTACATAGGTCAGCTTAATGCTACTCACGACAACGTGTTGGTCGGCTCTCTATATCGTTAACAGTTAACACTGCAGATAACTACGTCTGCCTCATCCACCGATCAACTAGAGAAAGGAAGTTCAACTTTTGGGTCGGTCAAGATATCAACCAAATTCTAAAACCCGATCATTGCCCCCACACACACTGGTGTATGTTTTTCTTTTTCAAAATTTTCTTTTCCATTTTACAAATCGGTTCTTGGACTTTTGGTAGGGTCAGAGCCGATGTGCACTGCTTCACGACCGATCAAAAATGGTCGGTTCGGAAACCGACCGCTAGAGGCGCTGATGACGTTAAAATGTTGTTCCCCAAAGCTCTACACAAGTAATTGCGTTTCTCTCATTTACCGATCTCGAGAGTTGAACGTGAAATTTATCTCATTTGTAACATCGTTACATTACCCCCATCTCAAATACAAAAAAATATTTTACATATGTTTTTTTCTTGGTTCAATTGAACAAAATTTCTATACCCAACCCCTGTCTACTAGAATCATCTTTTATCAATATAATAATGGGTTTTATTACTTACATTTGTTTTTTTTTCGTCCTTCGTATCTAATTAATCTTCTTTCTATCCTGCTGTTGATTTTATGATACACCTCGTCCAATTTATATTTCCGTTGCACTGGGAACTACTGTGATTTACTTTCTGTTCTTCTTTTTGTAACATCCGCATAGAATTCACACCACTCGATATCATGGGGACTGAGTCGGAAGCATTTTACCCGTTTTTTCCACATGTTTTTCCCTGAGTATAGCTGATTAATGCTGTTCAATGGTTAAACTCATCTTTGGGTTTCTTACCATTTTGAACTTTTATTTTTCACTAAGTTTCATTTTATTTTTTCTTTTTGTAGAACCTAGACTGCACAGAGATCGCTGTTACTGGGATTGGCGTTTCAGTATTGATCGTTATAAGTCAACCGACGGCCCGAATGCTACTGATTTCGTTACGTTTTTCTACACAACGTATCGGCCACAAAACAAATGAATAGATGTCCCACCCATAAACTAATCCCTAATTTATGCAATTCTGCTTCTGGATTCAGTACCTAGGTTATCTTTCCCACCCTGTATCTTGAACAGGTCTTTCAATTCTCTAACTGTACTCTCCACAAACTGGCTTGACCTTACTTCTATTCCAACCTTTAGGTAGTATTGTCGCGAATATCTACGAATGTAACCGCATTTTGATTTAGGTCCGGGATCTTTGCAGTATGAACCATTTATTTTTCAGTTGTCTTTTAGTTAATTATTTCCTTGAAATTTAAGTGAAGTTAAAATGAATCGATTCTGTGATTTTTATGATACATTAATATATATGGTTTCCAAAGTTTAACATGTGGTTCCGATTTCCTAAAATGGCTGACCAATATTGGTTGTCTCGCCAATCATCTTTGGCAATATTAATTTTTTTTTTGTACTAATGCTAGATTTTTTTATCCTAGTTGAAAGTACGCAATACCAGGAACATGTTTTATAACACTATGTTATCCACAATCTTAAAAATTAATTTTACCAACACCATTTATTTTTTTCATTTCCGATGTTCGAATCAAAATGGCGGTTTGGAGAAAACTTAGCCAACTCAGAGACAAAATTGTATTTGCTAAACTTACATGATTTTGTAAAATTTACGTTTTAAACTTTTTCATAATATTTTGTTTACTTATTCATTAACAACTTTAACTACCACTCGTTAATTTAAAATTTAAAGCAAATGAAGGCAAAAAAAAAATAACTTTTTTTCTTTTTCATACGGGGTCATTGACCTGACTTATAATTAATATTTTTTTCTTTGCAATCATATTCTCTGTTTCTCCATTTTGAAATTTTACTAAGATAGACTTTCAATTCTTGGACAAATTTTCCTCCTTCCACTTTATCTGGTCATCATCTGTGGCCTCTCACAGACTCGCACTACCTTCCTTTTTCAAGTACTTGACCATCTCAATAACTTAGTTATTACTCCGGATCATTTGATGAGTGGATAGGCGTGAGGAAAATTTTCCTAAGTTTTGTCTGTCATATCTAATTTTTATGCCTGAATCATTCTTTTCTTTAATTTCTGGCTTGAACATATACAAATATCACCTGCTTTTAAGATCAGCTGATCTGAAAACTCCCAATCTATTTCCGTTCAAGTCTTCAAGCTCATAACAATTTGACCCTAATTTGGAAACGATTTTTGCCAACGAGTAAGCATCTGCTAGTTTTGAGTTAAAGCCCTTTAATTTATTTGACAGTAAATAATTTTTCTTTAAAACAGTTTCTCCGATGCAGAATTCCGGTAGCTTTGCTTTCGAACGGAGGTTGTAATATTTACCATATCTTTCATAAGCCTTTTTTAGATTAATTTTAACTTTTTCAAATATGTTGCGCATTTCTTCGTTCAATTCTTTCGGGTCGTATTTTAAATCTCCCGTCGTTTCTCTTATCCTAGAATATTCTTCCCCCGAGCTTATATAATTTCTGCCATAATTTACAAAATATGGCGTGAATTCCGTTGATTCGTGGACTGCTGTCCTTATTGCCATTGCAATCTTCTGTAAGTTTTCATCCCAATATCTTTGATCTCCATTCTTCAGATATGAACGAATTGCCGCAACAATGACTTTATTCACCCTCTCCGTGGGATTATTGGCGGGGTGATAACTAGCATTCTTCCAATGGTTGACTCTATATTTTTTCATTAATGACGCGAATAAGGCGGATCTGAATTGTGGTCCGTTATCCGATATGAGGATTTCTGGGACCCCAAACAAAAGGAAAATCATGGATTCCACAAATGTTACAACTGCTGTTGTTTTAGCTTCACGAAGTGGTTGGATAATTACAAATTTTGAAAAATGATCCGTGATCACCATCAACACAGTATTCCCATTTTTCGATCGAGGAAATGGACCCATAAAGTCGATAGAGATTACTTGCCAAGGCATGCTAGCTAATTTCTGCCGCCCAATTGGTGGGACGCGTGGTGCAGTGGGATGCTTAGACGTTTTACACGTGTCACAACCTTTACAAAATCTTTTAATTTCAACGGACATTCCTTGCCAGTAGTATCGTTCCTGAATCTTCCTCAGGGTTTTAATGTACCCAAAGTGTGAATTGTTGTGTTCTTCTTCCATAATACTTAAGCGGTCTGATCTGGGTGGCACAAGCTTCCAGACAAAGTACGAGTCCGTTGGATCGTTTGACGACACATATTTGAAGACGTTTCTCCGCACAACCTTGAAGTCTTTATACTTCGCAGGATTTTGGATGACCTCTTTCTTCAAGTTTTCGTGATCTAAATCCGCTGTAAGTATATCGACCTCATTTACACCTCTTGATAATGCATCAGCTATAACATTGAATTTGCCTTTCCGGTATTCCAGGGTTATGTTATGTTGCTGCAATTTCAGTGCCCAGCGAACCAATCTGGCGGAGTTGCCTTCTATGCTGACTTGGTTTAGCCATTTCAACGACTGTGCATCTGTGACTACCGTAAAGTTTGTGCCTTCGACATAATGACGAAATTTTTCGATGGCCAATATCACCGCCAAGCACTCTCTTTCGGTTGCCGAATATTTTTGTTGGGTCGAAGAAAACTTTTTGGAGAAGTATGCAATTGGTCGTCTGGTTCCATCCTGGATTTGAACCAACACTGCCCCCGCTGCTACTGTTGATGCATCGGATTCAATGATGAAGGGAAGATCGAAATTTGGATTTGCCAGAATAGGTGGTGAAGTAAGTATACTTTTTATCTCATTGAACGCCTTCTCAGCTTCTTGAGTCCAAAGTAATTTAATTTTCGATTTTTTTAGTAAGTCTGTAATGGGGGCTAGGACTGTGCTGTAATTTGCTATGAAATGTTTATAAAAACCCACCATTCCCATCAACCTCCTGACTTCCTTCAGCGTAGTCGGTGAAGGGTAATCCAATATCGGTTCCAATTTAGAGCTGTCGATCGACACACCTTGTTCTGATAGCACGTATCCCAAATATGCTACCTTCTTTTGACAGAATTTCGATTTTTCAACACTTATTGACAGATTGGCTTTATTTAGTCTTTCGGCAATTATTTCCAGAAGCTTTAAATGATCCTCAAACGTGTCGGATGTGACTACAATGTCATCCAAATACACAAACACCCTGGGTTCTAAATCATATCCCAATGTTTGATTCATTAGCTTTGTCTGACTGATGGGGGCTCCAGAGAGTCCAAAGGGCATTACTTTGAACCTGTAAAGATGTTTTCCTGCTCTAAACGACGTGAAATCTCTACTTTCCATTGCCAGAGGGATTTGCCAGTACGCTTTCGACAAATCTATGATAGAAAAATAAGTCGCCTTCTCGATTCGTCCTAGAATAACTTGCATATCCGGAAATGGGTATGCCTCTTTTTTGGTCACCTCATTTATTTTTCGGCAATCCAAGCATAATCTCCATTCTCCTGATGATTTTTTCACTGGAAGTAGTGGATTGCACCAATCTGATGTTGATTCCTCAATGACATCTAGCTCCTTCATTCTTTCGATTTCCTTTTCCATTTCTTTCTGAATTGCTGGCGACAAACGATATCGGGGTGGTTTCTTCGGTTTTTCTCCTTCTATAATATCTATTCTATGTTCCATGAGATGCGTTCTCCCTAGTTTCCCCGTTCCTTTTAACAATTTTACCACTTGTTGTAGTTGTTTGTGTTCGTCTGAAGTCAACACATGTTCTGTTTTAATCTTCTCTAAATCAACTGATACTGGAGTTTCCACTGCAGGCAAATCTAAACTGTTGTCTTCCTCCACCTTCGATTTCCACTCTATGTTATTGTCCGGTTCCAAAATCAGATTTATTTCTGTATTTGCATTCTCGAAATCCTGTTCGATTATATTTGTTGATATATCATCTTCTTGATTAACTTCTAATCGTTGCCAATGTCCGTTTTCCTGAACCGCCGGAGAGATATTAAATGCTTTCCAAAAATCATTTCCCAAAATCAATGTTTTTGCAATTTCAGGGACGTAAAGCGTTGGAATCACTTTGGTTGTTCCTCTAAACGTGTACGGTATACAAATTGACATTACACAGTCATGTGCGGTACCGTCCGCTGTTTTTATTTTTAACTTTGTTGGTCTTGTAAGAAAGTTATGCTTTTCTAACAATTTGGCATCACTTAAAATACTTGCTGCTGCTCCCGAGTCTAGGAGTCCTTCTACTATAGAACCTAACACTTTCACTTTAATATGTGGGCACTTGTTTTCCTGAACGTTAATTTCCAATACTTCACTGAACCTATCGTAGAATTTTGCTTCGGGAGATTGTTCAAACGTTTTGGAAAGGTTTCTCCCTAGTTCCCTTCCATTGGTGCGTTTTTTTGTTCCAATGACCTATGTTTTTCTGGACAATTTGAAGCTATCACGTCTCTTCTTCCGCAAACGTGACAAAAAATCCTTTTACTTTGAGTACACTGCCTCCAGAAATGGTCAAACCGGCGACAGTTCCAACAGAACCTTGTGCTTTCATTATCATTCCCACGATTCCTTACACCATCCGTTCTTGATGGTCTTACTTGATTTTCTCTGCTTATTGCATTTATTTCTTCTTCCGTTGTGTAGTTCCTATATTCTTCTTCTCCATAATATTCTTCTTCAATGTTATTAATTCCAAATCCGCGATTTCTCATCACATATGATCTATAAACTGATTTATCCAGGTCATAGCACAAGCTACTTAGTGTTTCTATTTCCAAGTTTTCCAGGTTGATGAATGCCAAATGTGGTCGATACCAGTCCCGCATATTTTCTAGAAGAATCTCCAATTTTATTTTGGGGTCCATGGGTCGAGACATTTGCTGGTTCAGTCTTTCAATCTCTCCTAAAAATGCTACAAAAGTTTCATTAGGCATTTGTTTCCGGTCTCTTATTTGCCTGTCAATCACTTTGTCCTTGTTAGGGACTTCGAATCGCACTTTTAAATGGTGTTTCAACGAGTTCCAAGACGTGAACTTTTCACTGAATGTGTAATACCAAGTTTCGGCAATCGATTCAGCCTTGAACAAGAAGTTCGCTTTACTGAGAAGTTCTTGATCTGAAATTTGGTTATTTCTTGCAAGAACTTCTACACGCTTCACAAATTCTTCAACTGTCATGCCCCTTGGATCACCACTGAATCGAATTTGCCACTTGTTTATCGGGATTCTTTCCACACTTCTCATCTGTCCAGACCATGTACCTCTGAACATGTCGCCCGCATCATATCCGTTTCCTGTTACTGGTTCTGGGTTATTCCTGACATTCCAGAAGTTGGATAGTCCATGTTCATCGCTTCGATGGTAGTTTCCTAACTGCTCTCCTGAGTTCCGTAGGTTTTCCGTTTGCCGTACCGAATCTGTTGCTCGTTGAGCTTTCAATTCTAAGTTCGGGTATTTAAATTGATGGCTGTATGCCTCATTCAAAAGTCTCGATCGTTGGTGAGAATTCTGCCATTGTCTGATGTTTTGATCTGATATTTGTTTCGTACCCAAATTTTCGATTTTTGACTGTTGCAGCCTGCTGTTCTGCTGGATATGTGCTAGATTTTCGTCGACTCTACTATTTCGTTCCCACCAAGATTGCCTTCCTTGACTATTTTGGTCGAACTTTTCATGAAGTTGCTTCCATGGATCGGGGTTCTCCTCATACTCATAAATTTGACTTGCCACTGAATTGGGTCTCTCTATTACGCCAGCTTGTTCTTCCTGACTCTTTAGCTGATTACTAAATGTACGTGTCGGTTTTTTTCCCGTTCGTTCTTGATAAGCGTGTACATTTTGTATAATTTTCATCACCAATCCTTCCATTTGTGTTGCTAGGACGTTTTCTACCATTCTACTGACTTCTGCTCTAAGAATGGTTTCCTCTCCAATTAGTGGTGTTGCCGGACTTTCTGATCCATCATTCCCTTTAAGGTTGTTTTCTGCATTTATTTCTAACCGATTTTCAGTATCCTTCGTTTTTTCTGGTCTTACATCTCGATCCTTTTCGATGTCTGCCGGATTACCTTCCTCCTCTGCATCTCGTCGTCGTGCTGTCGATTTAGGTGGGTTTTCCTTCTGTAAACCTTCCTCACCTCTATGCTGTTCTGACAAGTTTCTTTGAAGGTCTAGTTGTCTTTGTCGTGTTGTTTTCGGTATCGTGCCTGTATAACGTAGCCCTGTTGCCGCTCCAATTTCCGATGACCGAGGTACGCTTGGGGGAGGTGGAAAATCGAATGCATGGTCGCGGAAACTCACTCTACTTACATCCGTTGACCCAGCTCTTCTAGAAGGTTCTCTTTGAACGCGTTCTTCCTGCGAAATATTCATCATACCTGCTATAGTTTCGATCTCTTCAAGTAACTCTTGTCTTTCTTCAACTTCATAATTATTCACGGCACTTGAACGTAACACTCGTAACTTGACATGGAATAATCTTGACAGTAGTTTCGTACTCGCCCCGTAAATTTCATACTCTTGTCTGATCGTCGTTAATTTTATTTGAATAACTGTCAACTCTTGTGTAATCGATTTTTTTGACTTCAATAGTCTTGGATTTACAATTTCATCTAATTGGGCATCTCTCAAAACTTTTCTTTGCATCTCCATTGAAAGGTGGGATGCATCTAAACATCGTAGTTTTAATTCATATTCAATCTCGTCTGGGAGGAGGTCATCTGGGTTTATATAAGACCCTAGACCAACTTGGTTAGTTGCAAAGGCCATTTCTGTAGGCTATGACGGGTTCCTTATCTCAATTTACGTTGGCGTCTCCAATTTTTCAACTAATCAACCAATGTTAAATTAATACATATTCCAAAATTCCAAAGAAACCTTCACTGTTCGATTCACTTTAATTCAGTTCTAACTTACAATCTACAAAGTAAAAAATGGGAAAAATAAATACGTAAAAAAAATAATAAAAAAAAATAAAAAAAAATAAACAAACGTAATTTAAAAATCACTGCAAACCAGAAATAATAACGGAATGTCTAAAAACAACTCCTAGTTTCCGAGCTAGCATCAAGGTTCAATTTTATTTCAATTATAAGTGGAAAAACGAAAAAAGAGAAACTAATACGAATAACTAGAAAAATCAAATGTAATATTAAAAAAACCAAAATTATAAAAAGAACCAAAATGTATAATAGTAACAGTTCCCCAAAATGTTAAATATTCCCTGGAGTTGGGCGCCAAATGTAACGGGTCACGAAACGGGGGTAAATATTCAGTTAAACTACTCCACTTTGCGCCAAGCAAATGCGAGAAATCACAGTTGCATGTGGAGACGCGTGCTATGATATGCCCGGCGAGACTCCCCAAGGCGGGTCTCTGATGATTTGAGTAATCTACTCCCACTGATCGCTCCACGACACATCAATTCAGTCCCAACCCGAAATCAAAGAACCAATGGGGCCCAAGTACTTAATTCCGAATGCAAAACCCTCAATCGAACTCCTAACCTTCGTTTCACGATTTCAAAGTTTAGCCCACGACCCAATTTTAGGGATTTCTACCCTAGGTCAATGGTCAGAAAATCAATCAAAATAAACACTCAGGATACGTTTCTTATTTGAAACATTCTGACTGTATAATAGGAAAGCGCCTCTCGCAACTGCTTCGCCCGACTGGTATGCAATCTCGATCAGCGCTCCACTCAGCTATGCAAACCGAGTCGCATCATTCAGAATCATCGATTTTGCAAACATCGCATATCAGAGATGAGGGAGATACAAACTGATCCATTCTGAATGTCACTCACTCAGTATCCGCCTGTTTTTTTTGAAATCGAAAACACGGCGGAAGTGAACATCTTTCCCTCACAAAGACAACTACAATTTGATTTTATTCTTACTGGTGTAAAAAACGCTGTAAATTCAAATAAATTTATTAATTGGCTATGTTTAAAAACAAACAACATTTGCTAATGATCGGTTGAATGTATCACTCACTCACTTCCTGAACCATTCACTCCTGATCCTAGACGAACATGATTCGCCATATGCATCGCTCTTTGGTGAGATTCCAATTGGATGATAGTGCTGCACTGTTTTGACAGCAAGCATCGTGCGAGGTGATCTATATGTTAGCGATGAATAGAACGAACGATGATCGGATAGGTCCAGTAGCAATCAATAACAAAACCCGATCGCTATTCGTTCAGTTGCGAAGTGCAATCAGGAACATTCATTGAAAATGAGTGATATTCAGACCACTGCCCTAGGTGCTTGCATTTGGTTCGCTTCGGTTCAATTAAATATGTTCCCCCAGCGGGGCGTAGAATAGTTCGATATCAAAGAGATAGGTAATTGGTAGATCTGACCTGCTTGTTCTCTGCGGCAATGAAGAATCCTCTCTCGGCGGCTTCTGCTCCGTCGCAATCGATGGCGCGCTTGGTGTCCCGGCTATGTTGGTGCACTTGAAGGCGGCTGAATTCGAATTCTCCCTAATTCGTCGGCGGCTAATTTGACACTTAGCCTGTTGCTCGCGCGAGTCTTGATGTTGGGTTCTAATTCGGCACACGTCCGGCAATTGACGACCGGCCTCGTGAACCGGGAGGATGCGGATTGACCTCCTATGGCCCGTAGGTGCTCTTGGTCCAAGGGACTCTCTTAATGAGGCGGCGTAGACTTTCGCGGCCCCGTTCACCTACCCTGAACAAACACCTTCACTTGAAGGATTTGTCCTTCAAGTGAAAATTTTTCATTTTAGCACATCGCAGATTTTAATATCGAACCAAAATTATTTTACCTGAACCCTGTAACGATTTGTCTTGGGTGCTTGAGGTTGTATCGTATAAGCACCAGTTTTCCTTTGAAACTGTAATATGTCGTGTAGGGTTTTATTGACCTTTTTTTTGGACTAATCAGCGTGTATTTTTTTTACTTACGGAGAAAACTTGAAAACTCCCGCACTGGGCCTAGCTTGACGTACCAAAAATAATATTATAATATTGACGTTATTATAATACGACCGCAACTGATCTCCACTGTAAATCAAACTCAATTTAGCATCGCATACTACATAGGTCAGCTTAATGCTACTCACGACAACGTGTTGGTCGGCTCTCTATATCGTTAACAGTTAACACTGCAGATAACTACGTCTGCCTCATCCACCGATCAACTAGAGAAAGGAAGTTCAACTTTTGGGTCGGTCAAGATATCAACCAAATTCTAAAACCCGATCATTGCCCCCACACACACTGGTGTATGTTTTTCTTTTTCAAAATTTTCTTTTCCATTTTACAAATCGGTTCTTGGACTTTTGGTAGGGTCAGAGCCGATGTGCACTGCTTCACGACCGATCAAAAATGGTCGGTTCGGAAACCGACCGCTAGAGGCGCTGATGACGTTAAAATGTTGTTCCCCAAAGCTCTACACAAGTAATTGCGTTTCTCTCATTTACCGATCTCGAGAGTTGAACGTGAAATTTATCTCATTTGTAACATCGTTACAAAGAAATCAAAACTTGAAAATCGGAATGAAAATTTGAAATATAACAACTAAAGGGGCCCCCATGAAATGATTTCTAGAATATTTTTTTCTTGCATAAGTTAAGGAGGCCCCCTAGAGTAAGCAATGAAGGAGTTCTTCCGTATTTTGCGTGCTGAGAATATCCAAATCTTTCAATTGAATTTCAAAATTTTTCAACCCAAAATCTGAACAAAACCAAATTCGAAAAGTAATTACGAAGAATATGAGGCAAACCAACTAAATTTTACTGCACTTAAATTGCAACTTATTTCGCCAAAACTGGCTCACACTGCTAAGAGAGAACAGAGAAGCTTTATGATAAACATTTCATAATTTTACCCAATTATTTTACCAATAACTTTGCACTTTTCAATCAATATTGTTGAATTTTTCGTTGGTTTATAAATTCTAAACTCTTTTCCCTCCCAATAGGTATTTGAAAATAAAATCTTAAAAAAAACTGTAGTTTCTTAAATTGGACCAATCGACTGCATATAGTTTCTTTATAGAATTTGCATCCCAATTTCTGTCTTAAACTTTAAATTCGTATCGAAACATTTTCAAATGATGTTACCAAAATTTTATCAGCTACTGAAGTAAATATCCTGAATTCAGCATATCGTTTTCCAAATGATCATTCTCAAATCATCATGAAAACGATCTCACAGTTGAGTTGCTGATATCATTGAGTGATAATCTTAACAAGAATATTTCTATGTTTTAAATCTTATATTTTTCCAGATTAAATTCATTGTAATTTTCAAGTCTTGTATTGTTTCTTCAGTTACCGAAGTTCAGTTTCATGGTTTTTCTGTATTTTGAGAACTCAGGATCTCATTGGGATTCCTTATCGGACTTTTTCATTGATAACTGATTCTGTGTTTTAAACATTTAATATCTATACTGAATTTTTTTTTTCGAACGTTCAATTTGGCCCTTTATCCCCTTTTGTCTTTGAGGTCATCGAATGAAACTTTTCTCGAATTTAGAATAAAAATTTGATAAAAAAATTTAATCTGATGTGAATCATATTCCTGAACATTTCATCAAAATTTTTTTTTGTGTTTCAAAGATATTAAATTGAAATTCACATTTGATGCAATTTCAACTTTGGCTCTGATTGTAACTTTGAATCTCTTTTTTTTTTAATTAAATTAATATTTTGTTTCTCAAAACTTAATTTGAAATAATGATTTAGATTTGAAACATTGAATTTTGGTGCCGGAAGCAACCTGATTGAAGGTTTTGAATTCTTATACTCTTTTACTGTATCTCTAAAATACTGTGTAGTTTTAAATGTTCATGATACTTTCCAACTGTCAGTAGGTAAATATTTCTCGATGAAGCACAAACCAGATGATCATTGGATGGAATGAAAATCATTTTAAATATCCATTCGGTCACTTTTCTAAATCAGAGAATTTTAGTTGGTGATAAGCTGCCGCTGCCAGCAAGTCTGTCCCATGTGCAAAAACAACTTACTTACTTACTTACTTAATGATCCCGCGCCGATCCTCCGGTGCATAGGGCCGTGGTAAAAGACCTCCACTGTTGACGATCCGGAGCCAGCGTCTTCACCTGATCCCAGTCAAGATTCTCGTCAACAGTTCGGATTTCAGCGGCTAGGCTTCGCCGCCACGAATTTCTGGGTCTGCCTCTTCTTCGATGACCTTCTGGATTCCAATCTAGCGCCTCTCTGCAAATCTCGTTTTCATCTCTTCGCAGCGTGTGCCCAATCCATCTCCACTTACGTTCCCGAATCTCGATTTCTAGCGCCTTTTGATGACACCGGCAATATAGTTCCTCATTCGAGATCCAGTTGCCAGGCCACCAAGCGCGGATGATATTCCGCAGGCAGCGGTTTACAAATACTTGCAGTTTTCGCGTCGTTACCGCATATGTGCACCAAGTTTCGCACCCGTAAAGCAATACGGATTTGACGTTTGAGTTGAAGATTCGGATTTTTGTTCGTAGAGAGATCTGGCGTGACCGCCAGATGTTTCGGAGACTCGCAAACGCAAATCGGGCCTTTCTGATCCGTGTTTCGATGTCTTTTCTGGTACCACCATCAGGCGTAATCTGGCTACCAGTTGGGTGAAATTTACCCATTAGGCTAAACTTAGCTTGTAAAAATTATGGAAATTGTTATTTTTGACTTTACTGTATTGTATTATGTAGTCTAACTTTCGTAATTTTAATGAATGTTTATTTTGTCGCACACATTGTATGAGTATTTGTAAAATTAACGTAAATTAGAGGAGCAATTTTAAAGCATTCTGTAAAAATAGACATATGGGACAGCTTTGCGGGTATATTTCATGTGGGACAGACATGACATGGTATTTTTTCATATATGTTGAGAACAAAGATATGAAAGTTTTAGTCTAAATTGAAGAAATAACTGTATTTGAACGATTTTTGAGATAAACTGAAAAATGACGACAGTCTTGCGAATAGCGGCAGTAAGGGTATCAAAAATAAGAGAGTTAAATTTTGCATTTTGCAGCTAAAATAAGAACCGTTCTCAAGAGAAATTTCTAGACTCTTTCCTTCCGCAATGTTTGCACGTGATTTATTAACAACTAGCTGACCCGGTAAACTTCGTTTTTCGTTACTTAATAAATCGTTGGAAAATGTTAACAGTTCTTTAACTTCTTCGTGCTCCTGCATCAGATTTCATGAAAATCGTCTTCAAGTTGTTCGAGTTTTGTCCCGTTTTTAGTTGATTTTGTATAGGAGCCCTCCTTCCATAAAAAGTGAGATCCTTGAAACTATTATACAAACCATCTCTGACCCGAAAAACCCTCAGATACCAAATTTCACTTCATTCCGACCGACCATTCATACGTGATGGTGTTACAAAGAAAACGCCTCCATTTTTATATATATGATTTATATTTGAGGATACCAGAAACTATCTTCTACGTAGACAACATGGCTATTTGAAGACAGTATACTGACTTCATCTCCAGTTCTTTTACACGTTTAAAACGTGCTGTATTCTCTGGGATAGCATTTGGAAAAAAAAAATCAAATTATAGGGGCCCCCCGATGGCTTAATCCAGCCCTGCCTATCAACTTGCCGTTTTTTTTACAGCTGTCCTCTCAACACGCTGTTTCCTAATCATAATGTCCTCTCAACACGCATTTCTCAGGCTGTTCTCTAAACTCGCCTGTTTTTTGAAGTTTTTCAGCTTTTATTTGTTTCCTATGATGAATACTTACAATCTGTATTTCTAGCAACTCGGTCTGCTCCTCCGTCAAATTACACGTGCTTTTTCGGGTGGGTGATCTCTGCTGTAGGTTCGATTGTTTACAAATAAAATGAATTCTTACTCGCAACGAAAACACATTATTTCAATTTTTTCTTTTCACTACGTCACTCGAAAATAGGTCCTGACGGTCGCCAAATGTGCAACTTGCGACTTTGCAGAGAACACCCACCTTACTATGGACTGTCTTTGAGCTGGGGCGTTGCGACTCAACGGGCTAACTATTGCGCCGTGACTGAGGTTTACGCAACGGATACTCCGGGAGAATGTATCTTTTACCTAAACACACATAGTGCTCAACACAGATGCATGGTATCCTCGTTTAGGTCCCGAAGAAAAGAGACCTGATAGAGTGCGGTAACCTTCATAGTAAAGGGTGATACGGTCAAAATTTGTTTAAGTAAAACGCGTGTAAATCGGTGAAATCTATTTAAAAAATTTATTTAAAATTTATATAAAAATCAAATTTAATTTCATTCTTAAGTTTAATTAGTATGGGAGAGTGGGGAATCATGGGCCACTTTTTTTCGTTGTTCCATAACTTCTTTATTATAAAAGATAAAATGAAAATATAAAATGGTATGGTTTTCTACATTTTCAAGGTATTATGAGGTATTTTTTTATAATTTTTAATAAAATATTTTCCCCAAATTCTGACTGTTTGAAAAAAGCAATATTTTTTGGATTTTGAAAAATGTTGGGGAATCGTGGGCCACCAAATCCAAATTGACCAAATAACATGCAAAGTTCATGAGTTGACCCGAAAGTGTGATTTCCTATCTCATTTCGTTATTTTAAAGCAATTTCAGATGATGAAATAAAAAAGAGAGCTGTGTATGATCGCATAGATTCCAAAACCTGGCTCGCGAACGTTTTGGCAAAATTTCTTATAAAGGATGGACAAAATATTTTTCATAACTCTTCATTTGGCGTAAGAAAACTTCACAGATAGGAAAATCGTATTTTTAGTTCTGAATGTGTATAAAAAAATAAAAATATAGGAGGTTAAAGATGTGTGGCCCACGATTCCCCACAAGATATGATTTGCAAATTGGTTGCGTTTGTGTAACTTATTGATGTTTCATCAAAAATTCCTTTTCCACGTGAAAGATCATGACAAAACTAATATCATAAGCGTATGAGCATATTTTTGTTATGCACTTTAGGTTCCTCATCGATGAAATTAGCGGGTGTTTTTTTTAATTATGTAAGAACATTTTTCTAACTTTTTTAGCTTGATAAATAAAAGAAGCATATGATGCGTATTTCAGTCAACAACATATAGAAACCAGTTCCTCTTCAGCCTCGAGCGAGATCGGTCGCTTTTAGTAATCGGTCCCCGCAAGATAAAGGCTATTGAATTTTTTCGAACTTGAACGGTGTGAAGTGAAAAAGTAGTGCGATGAGTCCGTCGTCGGGTAAACCCCCGGATAGGACTTTACCGGAATGGATGGACCCCCATAACCTGCATGGACGCCTATGTTATTTGACATTGAAAGCAGCAGACGGACACAATCTTCCGCAAAACCCTTTTATCATTGGGAGATCTGTGGAAAAAACCGGAAAAATAGATGGTTTCTACGAGGAGAAGAATAAGTGGTATGTTATCAAATCCAGAAGCAAAGAAAAGATAAGTGAACTGGACAAGTTAACAAATCTAATTGATGGTACGCCGATCGTTATCGGACGCCATCCGAGTTTGAACCAGAGAAAATGCGTTGTAACGTGTCGTGAAGTGGACCAAATGGATGAAAAGGATCTTCTTTCGGAACTGTCGTCTCAAAATGTGATCGACGTTCGTAGGATCACAAAAAAAACACCCACCGGAATTGTTGGCACTTCTACGTTGATTCTAACAATTAACGGGACGGTAATACCGGAGGTTTTCAATTTTGGATTTCTCCGCGTAAAAACGCGACTGTATTATCCGCTTCCTTTGTTGTGTAGAAATTGCCTGAAATACGGACACACCAAAAAGAAGTGCAAAAGCCCGCTCTCGTGCAGCAAATGCAGCTCCTCAGACCACGATAGTCAAGCATGTAAAAATCATCCATTCTGCGGGAATTGCCAGAAAGAAGGCCACTCTCCAATAAACAGATCGTGCCCAACATGGATTGCCGAAACAACAGCCATCAAGCTCAGCACCGAACGTAATATGCCGATAGCAGCAGCCCGTAAATTGATCCTACAAAGCAGCAGCACTCTTACATTCGCCAACGTCGTCAAGGTCGACAAAAACCAATCGAAACCCACAGACAATAGACTACCGCAACCACCAGCAGAACTTAAACAGAAGGAAGACAAAAAACAGCAGCACCCAATACAACAGAAGCGTTCGAACCAACCAATTACTCACCTCAAACCAGCCTCTCCACCTCGGAAACGGATAACCCCCCCAACCCTCCCCAGCGCAATCGTCGGATGAGGCAGATGATCGCGGAAACGCAAATGGATCCCCCATTA
This sequence comes from Uranotaenia lowii, assembly GCF_029784155.1. Classification (NCBI taxonomy): domain Eukaryota; kingdom Metazoa; phylum Arthropoda; class Insecta; order Diptera; family Culicidae; genus Uranotaenia; species Uranotaenia lowii. The sequence continues at coordinate 347,083,171 of NC_073692.1, read as the reverse complement.
CCCGATCAAGGGAACAGTTAGTGTTAAAATCTCCTCCTCCCTCCCACCGATCTCTTCCCTCTCCTTACCCCTTCCAACCTCCCTCTAGTCTTAAGAAAACCCCTGACCCTCGGCCCACAAAAACTTATTCCAAAAAGTAAATGGCCTAAAAAATTTTAATTAAATAATAACATATAGAAATATATGCTTACGCAATGCGACGACGATGACAGTTGGTTTGAGATTTTTATCTCAACACACATCTGAGATATTAAAAGTGGCCCCCGTTTCCCCATGGCCCACGATACCCCCCTCTCCCCTATAAAATTCAGGAAAAATATTCAGTTAGGCTTCCGCTTTTCCAAATCCGAATTGCCGGACCTTACGCTTAACCCCTGCCATCAGATTTTGTACAGCCACCTTGTCCACCTTCTTCGCCGCAGAAAGCCAGTTTGCCTTGAACTGCTGCTCGTCCTTAGCAGTTTTTTTGGTCTTCTTTAGGTTCCGCTTGGCAATAGCTCAGTATTTCTCAATTGGGCGGAGCTCTGGCGTGTTGGGAGGGTTCTTGTCCTTGGGAACCACCTGCACGTTGTTGGCGGCATACCACTCCATGGTCTTTTTACCGTAATGGCAAGATGCCAAATCCGGCTATAACAGTACGGAACAACCGTGTTTCTTCAGGAAAGGCAACAGACGTTTATTCAAACACTCTTTAACGTAAATTTCTTGGTTGACAGTCCCGGAAGCTATGAAAATGCTGCTTTTCAAGCCACAGGTACATATGGCTTGCCAAATTAGATATTTCTTCGCAAACTTTGACAGTTTCATGTGCTTGAAAATATCTGCTACCTTTCCCCTTCCATTTTCCGTATAAAACTCCTGTCCCGGAAGCTGCTTGTAGTCGGCTTTGACGAAGGTTTCGTCGTCCATTACCACGCAGTCAAACTTCGTCAGCATCGTCGTGTACAGCCTCCGGGATCGCGCTTTGGCCGCCGTATTTTGTTTATCATCACGATTTGGAGTCACTACCTTCTTGTAAGTCGATAGTCTGGCTCGTTTTTTGGCTCGATGCACGGTTGTAGACGATACACCCAGCTTATTTGCGGCATCTCGGAGAGAGAGGTTAGAGTTTCTCTTGAAACTACCGGCAACTCTCTTTGTCGTCTCAGCGGCTTCCGGTTTTCGATTTCCCTCCGATCCAGACTTCCTGGCTGCTGATAAACGTTCTCCAAATACTTTAATTACATTTGTAACGGTTGATTTGGCAACTTTTAGCGATTTAGCCAGCTTTGCGTGCGAGTAGCTCGGATTTTCGCGATGCGCGTGCAATATTTTGATACGCTGCTCTTCTTCCTTGGACGGCATTTTGTCAACTGAAGAGTGAATTCCAAAATCAAAATAGGAGCAACATTGTACACACACACACACCTTCAAAATAAGGGGGGTTCAGGTTTTTTAAATGCAAAATTGAAAGAAATACGTCAAGTTGATATTGACCAAATTTCGACCGTATCACCCTTTTCTCTGCAAAGTGATTCTGAACAGGATCCAGGAGAAAATTGACGTCACGATCAGATGGGAACTAGCTGGATTCTGATCCGGGGGATCAGGTTTGGTCTGCATCACCTCACTACGAATAATACCGGAACAAATCAACAAATTCCAGTACTCTCTTCTACTGATGTTCGTTGATTTCGAAAAAATATTCGACCGACTGAACCATGAAAACATTTGAGCGGCTCTTAGACGACGAATTAAGTCCCAGAAACGATAAGTTAGGGAAATAGTTTATAGTTTAGCCACCGGTTGGGTAAAAACAATATCAGTCTTGAAAAATGATTTGTTTTCCTTGTCCCGACGTTTTGGCAAATATTTTACCGTTTTCAAGCAGTAGAACTCGAAACTTTTATTCTTATGTCCAATTTTCTCTAAAAATTTTGAAGCTGTGATCAAGCAAGATCGGAAATTCAGTTTAAAAAAACTCTCAGGAAAGTTTTAAGTTGATATTTGCATGAAAGTATTAGAATAGATATTCGTAAGTATAACTTTCTTCAATGCATAAAAGTCATGTAAATATCTATCCCTGCTTGACCATTCCTATTCAAACAACAAATTCCAACCACACTGAATCACCAGCCAGGACCAGCCGACAGACAAAACAAACACAAAAAAACGCACCGATTCACCAGCTCCAACATGGCGCTGAGCTGAGGGAAAAAAAGATGAATGAATAACTGGCGACCATGCCACCATCCTGATGGTATAGTTTTGTTTGCGTTTTGTGTCGCACAAATTTATACATCCATTCGTTAACGGTCGCAAAAATGCGTTTCCGCGGTTCCCATGGGATAAATTCTCCAATTTTCCGTGAAAGTTTTTATTTTATTTTTCCCTTTTTTTCCTCCGACCATCTCTCTTAGCTGCAGCAAGTGAGTGTGGTTGTTCCGTCGGGATTTTTGGATGAAAAAAAGGATATATTCTGGTTCACAAATGCTGTTCAATATTCATAGTTGCAAAGGTTTCCATTATTAATCATCAATCAGACTAAAATGGATGGCGTGCGCGGGTGAAAGTTTTTTGGCTGCGGTGCATATGTACTTTTTCTTGCGCAAAACTTTTACAACCAATTTGGGATTTATTTTTTCCTGTCTCCATTTGGATCGGAAATAGCCAAATGGTGTTTGTTTTAGAGTTTTCTGAATTATTTATTGTTTCTATTGATTTGCAACTGTAGGAAACAGAAAAACAATTTCACAAAGTGTTTTCGATAAAAATTCGTAAGGTTTGAATTGTGATTGATTTGATTCACGCTTCCTTGGTTTCGAATTTACCACCTCCATTAAATGCTAACATTTATAGTTAAAATTTCACCAATTTAAATAGATCAGTAACAAAGTCGGTACTCCAAAAATTATAAACCAGTTTGAGATATCGGCTTCAACTAACCGTTCAAATCAACTCGATTGAAGATGGAAATAAAAACCTACCTCGACAAAAGAGTTTACCGAAATTGTTGCCCCAAAACGCAATATCTGCTGCGGTAAGCAACGAATGATTGCGCTCCGTGCAAAACCAATATTTATATTAATCACCGTTCGGCTCGAATCAACACGCCATCAAACTGTGGGAAAATGGCTTTCGAAGCACAGCTGACAAAAATAGTAGCAAAATCTGACAGGTTTTTTGGAGAACCTTCATAAAAATTAAATGAACAAAGCTTTTTCATAAATACTTATAATATTAGAATTTGACCTAGTTAATTTGATGGTAATACAACACTCATTTTAAGAAATAACTTTGTATCAACTTTTAACCGAGATATTAAAATAATTTCTTGACAGCTATGGGTATAAAATCACAATTGAAATAACTTTTTTTTTCATTTTTGTTACTTATGTCATAGAACTGTGGAATATTTTGATTCTTACTGAATTTGATGCCATTTTTTAAACAAATAAGGCTTGTTCCACAAATGAAATCATTGAAACCTTCAAATCATTTAATCTATTTGGTGAAATGTTTAGAAAGTGTGAAGAAAGTGAGAAAAACAATTCAAATACTTTTGAATCGTAGTTTTCACTGGCTATGCTGGAATCGTCTATTTAAGAGAAAACACCCTGAATTCAACATATCATTCTGTATATCACATACTCAAATTATCTTTACAGTGAATTCCCGATTTTGTCACCCCCATGATGCACTTTAGGATGACAAATTGGGGACAGTGACAAAATCGAGTAATTTTTAAAAATAACAATTATTCAATAATTCTGTTCAAATAAATCAGAAAACATAATTACTGCGTCATTCAAAAAAGTGTAGAGAGTTTTTTGTGTGCTAGTAGTTGACTATGTGGTTTTCTATAGGTGGGGACAACCAAAAACTTTAGTATTAGTTCGTTTTATCCAGACAGTTGTTTATGAACGATTGTGACGTAACGCGACGCCATCATGGAGTCAAGTATAAGGCGTCCAAATGTAGCCATAGAAACTTATAAGAAGGAATGTTTGAGATGAAAATAAAGTTGTATATTATTTAAAACTCATAGCGTCGCTGTACTAAGCGTCAGGAAGAAGCGTAAATAAAAGGGTGCTTTGATTGTGATTTTTTAAATAACTTAAAACGTTGCATGTCGTCGATGAATGGCGACTTCAACGTCGAGACGCTCATGAACGATTGTGACGTAGAAATCAAAACATTGAAAAAACTGATTTTCACACTCGTGCAAGGGTAGTCTTGTCCCCACCTATAGATATACCACATAGAGTAGTTGATAATTAATGAGATAAGTCTCTTTCTCATCAAAATAAAATAAAATTTTGTAATGTTTCTTGAAACACTCTGTAGCGAACGATATTATCAAGAAGAATGAATGATCCCCAGTGATTAAATCCCAAATGACCTAACAAAATAAAACAAGGTATTAAAATAAGTTTAAAAAATGTATTGTTCCAAACAATTTCCAATAGAAAAAAAATCAAAACTGACAACTGAGGGAACATTCCTTCTGCTTATTTCGAATGAAGCTGTATGGATATTGGACAACATAGTTAACTGGGCTGATGCTTTAGATTTCTCGATAAATATCGTCATCTTCTTGCGGCGTATTTATTAGGAAAATTGCTTTGAAGAAAGTTCAACTGAGGCCCTCAGAACCTAAGGGGTAAAAGAGCAAAAATGGTCGATTTAAAATTTAAAATGCCAATCAATTTTTCATTTTTCATACTTTGTTTTCAGACTTTTTGAGATTTTAAGAGTTTTATTTTCATAGTTTTGCGTTTTAAAGAAAAAATCAAATTTTTGAAAAATACATGGAAATTGAAATAACACAGCCAGTTGAAAGAAAGCGTGTTTTCTCGAAATAAGCTGTTTCGCACTAAAAACCCTTTTACCCTATGGGTCCAAAAACAAGCTTGTTGATCATATCAAAGCTTTGTTGTATTTATTATTTCGATTGTATTTACCAACATAATTATTTTTAAAACGAACACACACACATAGAATCTAAGTGAAACTTCATGTTTCTTTGGAGAGAATTTCTTTCCTTAAATTTAAGAGCACATCTTTCGAAGTTATCTTACAAATCCTATTACCACCAGACCACAGAAAGTGTACTATGTATGCCATGACCGGGATTCGATCTCATGAACCTTGTTGTAGATGACTTGAACTCTAACCACTACACCAAAGCCGTTGGTAGAAGTGAATAAAAAACACTTGTTTAAAATCGAACATCTTTTCATTATCTCATTCATAAGTTGCTATCGATGTTATCATGTTGTATAACAATGTTGTCAATTGACGCGGAATCAATTAGTAATACTCCCTAAAGGAGATGATTTGAATCTGAGTATTTTTAGTATTGAATCTTAAATATTGACAAAATCGGCTCCAAAATCAAGGGTAGACAAAATCGGGAGCAGATATAATCGGTGCGTGACAGTATCGGGGATTCAAATTATCAAAAAAAAAGCTATCATAATTTAATTGCAAATTTCATTGAGTGAATCTTTAATCTTATTTTTTTTTTAATTTTTTTTTTTTTTGTTTCGATTATAGTCGTTTTACCATCTTTATGGCATTCGCGACTTTATCAACGTTGCAGTTGGCGGATCGTTATTGAGAAACTTAACCGGTACAACTGTGTTCGATGTTTACTCTTGGGCTCGAACTCGCGGACATCGGCTCAGGAGACAACAGACATGCCAACTGAGCTATATCACAAGCCCAATCTTTAATCATAAGTTTTTCTTTATTTTGAATCATACCTTATTCCATATTTATGATTTTGTGTCTTGAAAATTTAATTTCCAAAATATCTTTTGTTACATTTTCAACTCATTGCATGAATACTATTTTTTTGTGTTTCAAAGATATGAAAGAGAAATAAACATTTGGATTTGAATTATAAATTTAGCAATCCCTGCTCTCCTCTGATTGTAACTTTGATTCTCAATTATGTATTTGACTCTGTTGTGGTATGAGCCTACTTGGTTGAATGATTCAACTGAATCAAAGCAATCGAAAGATTCCTTTTAATTCAACCACGCTACCACGAGACCACGCCTAGATGTTGTTCTAACTGAAACTAAAACTCGAAGAGGTGATTTGATTTTGAAAGCACATCAATGCACTTTTTGTGACTTATCAATACCCGTTTGAGCACTTTTGTGCCCTTTATGTGACTTACCAAATCTCGTATTGAGCACTTTTGTGGCCTTTATGTGACTAAAGTCCCGTATAACGTACGTATAGATCACTTTTGCAGCTTTCAAGTTCGTTAATGAGTATATATAGTTCACTAATGGGAATTGGGCAAAACAAGTCACATACAACGTACATATTAATCACTTTTGCAACTTTCAAGTTCATTAATGAGTACATAAAGTTCACTAAAGGGAATTGGGGAGTTGATTCTCTTTGTCAGCCAATATGTAACTTTCAATGCTTTCATTCAAGTAAATATGTGACTTTTGGTTGCTTGGGTAGTGTGCTCTACGTGTACCGAAAAGACCACTGAGAAAGATCGCATCGGTAGCTTTGGTGGATGTGGAAATTTCTTCCCAGACAACCAGAGGTCCTATTTAATTCTACAGATTTTATCGTGTAGAATGTTATTTAAACTCATTTTTGTATATCTGGTCCTACAATGTGCGGCCCATGCATATTCTTTATCGTATTTAAATGCACTGCATGATTTCATTACGACATTGGCTGATGCTATAGCTTTGGCGGACAAAATGCTGGGAAAATGCAAATGAGGTTCGACCATGGGGGGAAAAATATTTTTTTCGATTTTTATTTGGCTTCATTTTTCTGCCATGATACTTAACTTGTATTTTGTTTATATTCGCTTATGCATATAAAGGGGATTTCTGGGGTTGAATTTCCTTACATGATTTTTTTTTTATTTTTCGGCTCAAGATGGCCTGGAATTGAATTAACGACATGACATTTTTCAGTGACTCAGCTTGTGGACCTATCAGGTCCGCGTTGAATTTTTGAAAAAAAGCCCTCTGTGAATAAAATATCTAGGAACCGGCGCCCGATATTTTGCATTAAAGCATCAATTAATGCTTATGTTCTTTTGACTAATGCGACTGTAGTGATAACATAGTGCAAAAAAGCATTATAGCAAGCTTGTGGGATACCAATTAAATGCGTTCGTTATTCTGAATTAGAGCTACGTTGCTTTTCAAAAGCACTGTGCAAAGAAAATAAAATGCTAGTTGCATTTTAAAAGAATTGTATAATTCTAATATGATGCAGCATAGCATTCGAAGGGCTGTTTTAAAGCAAAATTGCACTTGATGTGCTGATATAGTGTAATTAAGCTCTTGAATGCTGGTAGCAAAGTTTTTGTGCTTATGGTTAATTAGGTAGTTTAGATTTTCCCTCAATTCTCATATTGTTGGGGTTTTATTTTGGGATTAACAACATTTTAAAGTTAATCTTAGCTTAGCTTAGCTTAGTTGACTGCTCATATCCACCATAAATCATTGAGCTTGAAGTGCTTAAAAACGATCATTTATTCAAAACTTCAGATAACATATTTAATAAGTCTTTGTTGAACTTACGCACTTCAAATTCCATGATCACTGGCGTGGCTAAGCAGAAAAAGTTCCACCTCGCCAATGGTTGCTACTCCGTGATTGATCGAGACCATCAGTTTTATGCAAGGGCCAAAAGAATGGTGCTTGGGACTAGCAGTTCATTCACAATGCACAAAACTCATGCTCTCACTTTGAAAAATGATCAATAACGGCGCCGGCCACGTCCTAGTAGTCAATGAGGAATGAAGGAGGGATTGTTAGTAGGATACTTCATAGGATCAATTAACAACCTTTTGTGCCTTTGAATTCCAAAAGTTAATTTTGAAAAATTCAGAAACAAAGGTAAGCCAATATCACCAAGTATAGAATCCGTCTATACGTCTGCGAATCTATATTTAAATATCCAAGGAAAGGGTTGTGTTAGTAAGGGTAAGTTTATAGATCAGGATCCATTTTGGTGAATAATGCGATCGAGTCTTTCATCACCTTCTATGCTCCTAGATTTTTCTTCAGGAATCTTTTATTTCTTTCTTTGAGGCAGTGAAAAAAAAGTTTAAAAGTTAAGTAAAAAATGTGTTTAAATTTTCTTTTAACTAACTTGTTTTCCTAATTCTCGTTCCTGATACACTGATGTGATTTCAAAAAACGATCCTTTAGATTGACGATTCTTGTATCAAACTTCGAAGTATATTTATAACAATATTTATAAATTATTAAAGATTGTTTAATGAATGAAGCGATTATCCTTTTTGTTTCTTTTATTATTTAATTTTTTATGTAGGTTGTTATAACTGAATAAAATCGTTTTTGGAAACTCATCAGTGCAATTCAACTCTTTGCCTCAGTTTTATTTCGAGATTGCAACCAATAAAGTGGTTATTCATAGTACAATTCACTCTCATTCTTGCCAATAAAAGATTAAATTAGCAATATCCTTATGAACCTTTGGATTTGATGGTTAAGCAGAGAAATTGGTTAAACAATGATTAATTCATGGGTTTTATAATTAGCTCACATGAGCTAAATATAATATTAACAGTCAGAATGAACCAAAAAACTTTTGATGCGAAATTTGAAACATTTTTCTTCTTGGAGTTTTGCGGTATAAATTCTTGAAAAGCATCTATGATGTAGGTATGTTGTATTACATGATTTCTTTTAATAACATTCGAGAAACGAGATGAAAATTCCAAAGTCTGAAAAATTTAGTAGAAATCTTTAATACCCAGACTAATTTAAACCTAAGTGAAAATTTACTTGCTGTGTGAATCTACTTAACAGTTTTTTTTAGTGTTAATGGTAATTTACCGTAACTTTGCTGGAAATTTTCTATTAATTTAGTGCATACAAAAAAAAAAACGACATTTTTTGATGAAAAGTACGAATCAAACTACTTAAATAAGAACATTTAAATCTAAGGTTGTATGGCAAGGATCTCAATTCGTTAGCAGTTATTTTTCATGCATTCTGGACAAGTCTTCACTGAACAGCAAACCCAGTTTTATCCTCCAGTTGACGTCTCGTTCCCACTCTTGCTGTGATCAAGAAAATTTGTTGATAGCTTCACATTGGCTGACTTCATCCTTCTCAACCAAAAAAAAAGTTGGTACTCCCAGCCGGTCAAAATAAGCCATTTTCATACATTTCACATTCATAACTATTAACTACATGAAACAAGCCATTTCGGATACCACTCAAAAATTTCGAAAATTGCCCCCACAACCAGGGATGGAAAAAAATCTCTTCTAGCGACTTTTGAGCAGGGAGCGACCAACCCTAGAACACATTTAAATCGCTCCTAGCAAGCGATGCTCTCTGCTCTGTCCCTGTTATGTGGGGAGATCTCCGAGAGTGGCGAGTTACCACAATCTTAAAAAAGCAAGTTAAAAAGAAAGTCCTTGATGAGCGCACTCGCTATGCCTTCCAATATCGTATATACGGATTGTTGTGAGTGGTTGCAACAAATTGCGAATCTCCTAACGTACAGATCCTGACTTAGAAAAGATCGGGATATGTACAACATGCGATTTTTTGGGAATCATAGCGTTACGATTGTTTTTTTTTGGGAAGATTAAGAGAGTAGCTCTTGCTGTGTGTTGCTTGGTTGTTCGTTAGGTGGATGTGTTTGAGCTTTTTTTTTGCATATTACGGTTTGCAGTTCATTCATTTTCACGAAAATTGAAAAATGGAGGAGGGGTGATGGGGAGAGGAGCGAAGGGTTGGGGGTGGAAAACAGGGTGAAAACTGTTGCAAGCAGTAAAAATCTTTGAAAAAAATCCACAAAAATTAAAGAAATTCCGAAAAAAATTAAAATAGGTAAAAAAATTGATGTTTAGAATTTATAGACTTCATAAATAATGTGCTTTTTTATATTCTGTGTTGAAACGGCCGTATCTAAAAGAGTTCGGAACCGGTGTGCTACTTTTCGGCACTGTTTTTTCCATTTGCAGTCATTTCCTTTCTGTTTGATGCAAATATCGAATTTTTCATCCATCACACGGTAAGTCTCGTTCGATAAATTCTCGACTTGTGCTGAAAAATCTACTTTTCGCAACTTGTAGCATAAATTAAAAAAAAAAACGAAATAACTATTTGAAAAAATCATTGAGATTTAAATATCTGAACTACGTATTTAAGTTGGCTCAGATGCAGGATTTTAGTTCCATCATTCTGTTCAAATATTTCAGAGGCATTTAATAATTTAATTTATAATTAGTAATATTTAGTTAAAATCAGTGTGGAAAAGTGCTTCTTTTCAATCCTGCTTATTCCATATGTATTATTAGTAATTGTAAAAAACTGTTGTTTTTTTTTATCTTTAAAACTGCAGTTTTTAATTTAACACTTCGATGCTTGATTTTTATGTAAGTGTGTTAAATTATGTTCCATTTAAATAACACATGGGAACACAATTATCGGAGCCTATGTTAAAAACCTGATATTGGAAGAATTTTGCATCCTGAATCCGAATCATGAGTAGGATATTGATAAAATCAATTAATAATCACTAATGAAACAACATTCTTTTAAAAAACATAAAATAAATTCAAACTTAGAAGTTGAATTTAGTTTAAAATAGCATTTAAATTCTGCATAGCTTTTCAATTTGCAGAACAAGTTAAGGACTATGAATTTTTTTATTCATGTCTTAAAAGTAGCGCAGCTGAACAACAACTATGAAAAATCATGCAAGAGGGACCCTTTGCAACTTTTTTCTCAGAAGTCGAAATTGCCTGCGGTCTGAAGGAAAGATTATAATTCATTTGAAACCTTAAATTTCAGCTTCTTCGCATCATTCTACAGTTTTAACAAAAAGTGCAAATGATATTCAAATGATTTTACTTGTTTTTTTCAAGTGTTGAACCTTGAATTTCAAGTTATAGATCAGGCATGTCAAACTGGGGCCTAGTTCAATGCGGCCCGCATAGCCCCGTCTTAAATTGTCACAAAAAAACACCACTGATTTTTATGTGAAATATTACTGCAAAAAAAAACTAAAGCTGAATGTAACGATTTAACTGATTTTGGCTGCGGCCCTCTACGTCATTGAAAATTTTTAATGCGGCCCGCACACCTAAACGAGTTTGACATGCCTGTTATAGATCAAGTAAAAAAATTGTCCATTCAGTGCTTTTAAATTATTCTTTACACTTCGAAGAAACGTGAATTTGGTTGCGTTGTGTATCTCATTTTAATTCTATAGGTTTGAGCTGATTTTTGGGTTTTATCAGTTAAAGGTTATTTCGATTGAGTGTTGTGAAATAAACGGAGATATTCCCGAAAAAAGAGTAATAGAAACCAATCAAGCAGTTAAAATTGTATTCTTTTTTTTTATCGGGAATTGAAATCAATTTGAAAAAAAAACTCAACTTAACTGTATAATTTATAATCTGACAAGATTTGGAATCCCTTATGCCAGAATAACGAATGAAAAATACATATATAGAAGAAATGAATAATAATTTAAAGGTTTCTACGAAATTGATGGGTTTGTATTTGAACAAAAAATGGCTAATAAAATGTTTTATTTGATAATTTTGATTTTTGCAGGACTAGATTATTTATTTTTTCGAACTTTTTTTACCAATTTTCTAAGATATACTCTCATACTCGAATATTCACTTGCAATATGAATTTTTGAATGTCATTGGAATTCAAATGTTTAAATTTGAATCAAAATTCAACCTTTTATTGAACATAAAACAGAATAAGCGACTTTTTTTTGGCAATTTCAGCTTATTTATAAATTTTTTTGTTCTAATTGTGAACATAGGTCCACATTGGACCTTTCTTGAAAATCATATATCAGAGAGTCTTGAAAATCCCGAAGTCTTAGTGAATGCACAAAGAAAAAATCAGAAATATATATGTAGACTTGATTGTTGAATTGTTGATTGAATATTAATTGATATAAAATTATGGTGGATCAAAAATTAAAATTCTATCGTAAGAAATTCAAAATGAAAATTTAAAAGATGTCATACTGGAAATATCAAAATCAAACAGTTTTTTGCAAAAATTTCACACATTCGTATATATATATATATATATATATATATATATATATATATATATATATATATATATATATATATATATATATATATATATATATATATATATATATATATATATATATATATATATATATATATATATATATATATATATATATATATATATATATATATATATATATATATATATATATTAGTAAAAAAAAACAATCCAAGTTCAGAATATAATGAACAATATAAAATTTAAGATTTTAATTCGTATTCGCATTAACATTCCAAAAGTAAGCAGCAGTTTTCATTTTCAAAAGAGTGCTTCTTATTGATGATGTTGTAAAAAGATGAAATTTTTTCAAATTCAAACTATTTTTAAGAAAAGTTAAATTATTTTAAAAAGGTGTAGCAAAGCTCATCAGGTGTGCTAGTATACAATAAACAAAGAACACAAAATATTTAACAAAAAATTAAAAAAAAAATCAGAGGTATGTAATTTAATTGATAAAGGTTCCACGTCTCAATAAAAATCTGTGAAGTTTGGCGGTAGATTTTTATAAATATAGGAGTTTCATGAAAATGGTTTATAAAATCTAAACAGACTTGATATTTAAAAAAAAAGTATAGTAATAAAGGTATATTTGAGGTATCAAATCAAGGTTTTAATAAAGAAAAATTAGAAATATCAAACACAAACTGCGTTTAGAAAAAACGAACATCTTCAAGTTTAGACGTGTGATATCACTTCGTATCACGGAATCATAAAATCATCCTAATTTAAATCAGAAAAGTTTAATTGAGTTTTCAAACTGTTAACAGTTTACAAAAAAATGAGCAAAACTTTATCTTTATGTTCATATGTAGCGAACTGGTGCTGATACCTGTTCAAAGATTTAATGAAATATCATTAAATATCAATAAAATGAACATAAAAAAAAGAACACTTTCCCGGTGATTTGTGGAAATTTCCAGCTTCCTGGAAAAACCTTGAAATTCCAGAAATTTTCCGGATTTTTTCTTATTCCCAAGCACCTCATTTTAACCAATTTGATTTTATTCCAGTTTTATCAGTTTCTGTTTGGAGCTTTCAATACAAAAGTTTAAAAAAAATCATATTAATACCAATTCAAGCGAATTATTAATATAAGCGCTATGGTGATCTAAAACAAATTAATAAATTTTGAATAAATCAGTTAAAACTGCCATGTCCGTGCGCTAAGCCAAAAAAATTCTTCAACATGTGTCGGCCGACAGTTGAACTTCCATCCACGCCGTCTGCCATATGTTGTAGCTTCGTTTGCGCCATCTGATTCGGATCCGCATGGATCTGTGTATGTGAGACACTCACTCTCAGCGAGCCAAGCGTACGTTGCGATTGGTTAAAGTTCGCTAGCAAAAAGGGTAGCTCTCCTCCCCGAGCTATACACAGTCTCAAAATGTGTTTGTCGGTATTCAACCATCATCGTTCCAATAAAAATCTTCTATGGGAGTTATTAAGCAAACACTAGCGACACCATGTCCTCCATAGAAAAGTTTCGATTAGTTAGGGAGCTTTTGGAAAGCTTTTGAAAACGGCCATACATTTGTCCTAACTCCGAAACGTCAAAAAATTTACCTGGCAAGGCGGATCGAGGGGATATGATTTTGCTCTCGGTTTGTACAGATCGCGACTTGTACACTTGACGACAAAACGTTTGTCGGATCAAAATCCTTTCGTTTCCATCCACAACCCAATACAACAGCACCAATTCCCTCCCAGCACATCGACTTCAGCGAAAAACTTTTTTTTTCAACACGCCAGCGTAGAATCGTCCAATGCCGAACACCATTTGCTCTGACAATTCATACCCATCACTTGTTTCAAAAACTTATTTCTTCGTGTTAAAGCAATCATATATTGAATAATTTTAAACATAACTTCCCAATCAATCGAATATGATCCAACTGTCCGCACGGCGTCTCACGCGCGAGACTTTGTTGGGAAAGAAAACTCAGGAATAATTCACCGAAATCAAATTTATTTTTCGGATGATTTTCTAAAACGTAAAGAAATTTGACAGCAGCGAGAAAACACGACCGCACTCCACCAAGGCTTGCTTGGATCTCTTAACAACATTTTAAAGGTAAGCGGAAGGAAAAATTCGACTTCTTCTCCCAATCTCATATAGACATTAACAGCATTTAAATTTTAACGAAAGCCGTCATCTTGGATTTCAAGATGGCGTCAGATAGTTAAATTCGACTTCTATTCGCTTAGCCCTTACACTCAACATCAATATTGTGGGGGTTTCATGCGATTTTAAGTCATTTTCAACATTTTCAATTTCAGCGGATGTCGCGCATTAGATAACGAAATTCAGCTTCTAGTGGTCGATCACTTTCAACAAGTACCCTTATCGTAAGGGTGTCATGGGATTTTCAGTGATTTTCAATATTTTTAAGTTGAGTGGTAGCCGCCATATTGGAATTGCCAATTGCGACGGACAACGAAATTCGACATCTACTCGTTTATCACTTTCACCTTATAACCATATTGTGAAGGTTTAATGAGGTTTTTAGCAATTTACAGCTTTGAAAATAAAAGCGGAAGCCGCCATCTTGAATAAATGATGGCGTCAAGCAACTAATTTTTTTCCTACTACTAGTAGAGATATTTATACCACTTCCGGTAATTTGAAGTTTTTAGAGATTTTTATAATTTTTTTTAATTTTAACTCAAAACCGACACACAAAACTTATCAAAAATGTATAAAAATGGGAATTCTTATCCAAATATGTGTTATCTAACCTGAGCGTGTCCTGTTTTGACATATTGATCAAGAACTGTCACTTTTGTTTTTAAAAAAGTAATTAAAAATGTTTTTTTGTGAACAATTTTCAAAGGATTTCATTTTTTTTATGTTAATAAATATTGGCAAACAATAAGCAAACACCCTGTAGGCGACTGCAACGTGTTTGATTCCAAACATTGTTTCATGCAAAAGTCATGAAAAATTTTACCAAATTGTCCCGATGGTTTTTTTCAGAGCTGCGTTATAGTATACAACACATCTGATCGAATTTTACATGAAATTATATTTTACAAGAAATGTAAAGTATTTTTTTCTGTATTGAATCTGATTTATAGGTGTTCCAACGACCCTTTCGGTATTTTTTCTACGATCACTCCACTTTAGTACTCAACCGCTTAAACTTCTTTTCTCAGCGCGCTAACGCCACCAAACCTCCTTTTTATGACCGTCACAAGTTTCTAAACACATTCCAACAAGACACCAGAAGTAAGTCATAGAAAACAAGTTTGAAATGATTTAGTTTCAAAAATCAAGTAATCAAAAAAAAAGAATTAAGAAAATAAATTTTGAAATTGTGTCGAGTTTTGCTTAAAAAACCATCCCATTTAGAACAGAGAAACTCGAATTTTTCAACAGTGCCAAATTTTCGCAGATTAATGATTTGAGAGCGCTTTTTTGCAGGCCTTGTTTGTTTTCTTCGTTTTTTTTTGTTGCTGTTGCTATTGCCTCGAAATCGCTTCATTTCCGGAAGGCAAACCAGGTAGGATTCCACCAATCCAGATCGAACCGATTTGACGGAAGACTTCGTCCTCAGCACACAGATTTTGCTGCTGATGATGGCAATATTCTGCGTTGTGTGGTAAGAGCCGGTTAATTTTGAATCTTTTTTGATGACTTCGGTTCCATGAGATTGGACTACAACAGAGACAGCCAAAAAAAAGGATCATTAGCACAAAGTTTGGTATAGGGGGGTCGACGAAGAAAAGTGGCATAGAAGCGTTCATCGAAGCGCCTCATTTAGGTAGACAAACAAACTGTTTGAGCGTTCTGGTTTTGGATTTCCATCCCTCTGCTGCTGAAAGGGGTTTTTCCAAAGTTTAACAGGACTATGGCGTATTAATTGAAAACGCATTCAACCGGGAAATGAGAAAGTTACGGTAACAATTGCGATGAAGGGCTAAGGGTTTGTTTTTGCGCTGTCAACACAAAAATCTACCAATATTAATTCTGCGTATAAGTGCAAAATCAATCCAATCGGAATAAACGATTTCACTTATCCCCGGAATCCGTAGCATTGCTTCTCGGGGAAAAAAGGTAAGACGTTTTCGTTAACTCTAAATTTTCCGTTCCATCAACATCCTTAATTGTGCACCAAATCCATGCTTTTGACATTTCAACCGACAACAAAAAGGTGGATTTGCTCTGCCCCGGAAAATGTGTACGAAAAACGGATTAAATTCAATTCAAGTGTCGTAGTCTTAAATCGATTGGCAGCGAGCAACCGGAAAAGCTGTCGATTGGCCCTTCGTCGTTGGCCTTAATGGGGTGAAAATCGACGCTTTTCATCGGAAACATCCTAGAAGAGGGACCCTTTTTGCGAGCCACGTTTTTTAGTCATATAGGGCGGCAAAGTGAGCGAATTTTTGTTTCGTTCCAAGGATGTACCAAAAAGCCATGAATCTTGGGGCTAAGCATAAATCAAACGGCTGTCAAAGAGTGTAAATAAATAATCCATAGATTGGGGAAAGCGCCAGGCTTTTTGAATGGGGCGGTAAAAATTAAACTGTCGTGTTGGGATGAATAATGATGCTACAAGTGGAGGTTAAGAAGTCTGGAAATTGCCACTTTATTTGGATTTTCTTTTTATTTTCGTTGGATCGTTTGAAGATGTAAGCTGTTAAAAAAGAATACTGAAGAAAAGATGTACAAATCCTGAAAAATCGAAACTTGAATTTGAAGGTAAACATTTAAATCAAGCATTCGTTTGGAGTTTAAGGAATGCTATAGCGGATCATCTAAAATCAGAATATCATTTTGTTTTTGGCGTTTACAAAGTTTGAAAAATATCCATAAGTTTATTCGTTTGAACATAAAATTTGAAACCATAACTACTCTTTGTTGAGCCATAACTTGAACTATTGTTCTATGATTTATCGTTTTTGAAAAATTGCTTAATCGAAACTATAAGATCTTGTAAATGTTAAAACTTGCTTGAAATATGAAGATAATTTCATAAACTCGATTCAAATGGTCTATTTATAAAGCCTCATGACCCACATGTACTTTTAATTTTTATTTATTTTACCAAGTAAAAATATTACTATATACAGAATTTCAATTTTTAGCCTTGAACAACCTTTTTCGTTGATAAATTTCAGAATTGTTTTTTATCTGAATATTTTTCCTTAAATTGGCCACAATATAATTGAAAAAAATTAAATATTCAAGTCATTTCTTAATAAAAGTTTTTCTAGTAACGGTTCCAATTTTCAGCATGAATTTATTTAATTCTTTTTAAAGCCTAGCAGTAAAAGTGAGTCTTTATTTGTTTTTTCCTTAGGAATAATCTTTTAAGTAAATTCTCTCTCATATCTATAAGCGGACATAAGAAATCAGTGATAAAACTCAAATCATGGTAAAAAAATTGTATTTCTTATTCAAAACCACTTTTATAATTTTAATTAAAACTGCAAATCAAATTTTGGAAAAAAAAATTGCAGGTACAAAGATGTACCAAGACGAATCATAACATTAGTATTGACTGCAAATCATTATTGAAACCTAGATTCGATATCGACACCTTAATTCTAAGTGTTGTTTAAAATATATTATAAAAACTACACTTAGTAAAAAAAAATATCTAGAAAATATGCAGATTTTTCAGAGTGTATTTTAAATATGGTGGTGGAAATTGGTGCTAGAAAAACTTGAGAAAGTGGCTAAAAATTAATAAAATTCGAATATTAACTATTTTTTGGTATGTTTATATTTATGAGTTCTATCAAACTTTGTACCTCAAACAATCATAAACATCTTCTTGAATCCAATGAACAATGCTTTGCAAAACTAGCTGAATCATATGGAAGAATATAAACAAATTGTAAAATATTTTTTTAACTCTTCTTAGTAGGGAAAAATAACATATTTTTGTAAATTCAAAATAACTGGAGAACCAATTTTATTTATCTGACTACGTCAATTCGATGTCCTATCATCCTTAAAACTTTTGATATACAAGCGGTATGATAATCTGTGGACATTATGTTCTAAGAAGCCATTGCAGTTAAAAAGTTGACGGTAGTTACTTTTAAAAAACTCATAATGTTATTATCTAGAATTTATGGTTTGAATTACATTTCGAGTCAGTTTTAAAATTCAACACACAAGTAAACGGTATTTATTTATTACTTTTGTTAAATAAAAATAAGGTAAAACTCAGGAGAACGAACTAAAATTTTGATAAAATCTCAAACTAACTTGATAATTAGTTCCTCTAGTTGTCAAATTTTAAGATTCGGGTTTTTCATTCCGACTCTTTAGTTTTGTTATGAATATCATAAGGATGGAAATAAATCCCAGTTTAATGAGAAACATAAAGTTTAAAATCACATTTCTTATCCGACTCCTTTTGAGATTGAAAAGTGAAATATTTCAATAAAAAAATTTGCGCTTGTTATTAGGTGGCTCATAAAAAAAAGCATTTTAATCGATTTTGACAGAAAAAAAAACAATTCACAAATTTTTAAATCACAATAAAATTATATCCAACTCAAAATTAAACATTCTTTTAAATTTCAGTTTTATTTGTTTTCCTCAACGAAAAACAATTTATTTGATTAAAATTTTTGTCATTACACTAAGGTTCTTTTTTACGTGGTATGAATTCCGTCGTTAACGTATAGGAATATTTCCGCCCAAAAAAGTGTAGATCCGCGAGAGCCGTGTAGAAGAATCATATCCATGGCAAAAAACCGCGTAAAAAGAGCCGTGTTTGAAAAACTCAGCAAAATAAAACCACGTAAAAAAACCTTAGTGTATTGTTATTTTTGCCAGTGAGTTATTTTTGACTTTTTGTTATTTTTTGTTATATTTGATATTTTTAATATTTTTGGGTATTTTCGTTATTTTTGATATTTTTGTTATTTTCGTTATTTTTGCATTTTTTTAAAAATAATAAACCCTTTTGTCATGTTTGTCATTTTGTCATTTTTGTCATTTTTGTCATTTTTGTCATTTTTGTCATTTTTGTCATTTTGTCATTTTTGTCATTTTGTCATTTTTGTCATTTTTGTCATTTTTGTCATTTTTGTCATTTTTGTCATTTTTGTCATTTTTGTCATTTTTGTCATTTTTGTCATTTTTGTCATTTTTGTCATTTTTGTCATTTTTGTCATTTTTGTCATTTTTGTCATTTTTGTCATTTTTGTCATTTTTGTCACTTTTGTCACTTTTGTCACTTTTGTCATTTTTGTCATTTTTGTCATTTTTGTCATTTTTGTCATTTTTGTCATTTTTGTCATTTTTGTCATTTTTGTCATTTTTGTCATTTTTGTCATTTTTGTCATTTTTATCATTTTTGTTATTTTTGTCATTTGTGTCATTTTTGTCATTTTTGTTATTTTTGTCATTTTTGTCATATTTTTCATTTTTGTCATTTTTGTTATTTTTGTTATTTTTGTCATTTTTGTTATTTTTGTTTATTTTAACATTTTTGTCATTTTGGTCATTTTGGTCATTTTTGTCATTTTTGTCATTTTTGGCATTTTTGGTCATTTTTGTCATTTTTGTCATTTTTGTCATTTTTGTCATTTTTGTCATTTTTGTCATTTTTGTCATTTTTGTCATTTTTGTCATTTTTGTCATTTTTGTCATTTTTGTCATTTTTGTCATTTTTGTCATTTTTGTCATTTTTGTCATTTTTGTCATTTTTGTCATTTTTGTCATTTTTGTCATTTTTGTCATTTTTGTCATTTTTGTCATTTTTGTCATTTTTGTCATTTTTGTCATTTTTGTCATTTTTGTCATTTTTGTCATTTTTGTCATTTTTGTCATTTTTGTCATTTTTGTCATTTTTGTCATTTTTGTCATTTTTGTCATTTTTGTCATTTTTGTCATTTTTGTCATTTTGGTCATTTTTGTCATTTTTGTCATTTTTGTCATTTTTGTCATTTTTGTCATTTTTGTCATTTTTGTCATTTTTGTCATTTTTGTCATTTTTGTCATTTTTGTCATTTTTGTCATTTTTGTCATTTTTGTCATTTTTGTCATTTTTGTCATTTTTGTCATTTTTGTCATTTTTGTCATTTTTGTCATTTTTGTCATTTTTGTCATTTTTGTCATTTTTGTCATTTTTGTCATTTTTGTCATTTTTGTCATTTTTGTCATTTTTGTCATTTTTGTCATTTTTGTAATTTTTGTCATTTTTGTAATTTTTGTCATTTTTTTCATTTTTGTCATTTTTGTCATTTTTGTCATTTTTGTCATTTTTGTCATTTTTGTCATTTTTGTCATTTTTGTCATTTTTGTCATTTTTGTCATTTTTGTCATTTTTGTCATTTTTGTCATTTTTGTCATTTTTGTCATTTTTGTCATTTTTGTCATTTTTGTCATTTTTGTCATTTTTGTCATTTTTGTCATTTTTGTCATTTTTGTCATTTTTGTCATTTTTGTCATTTTTGTCATTTTTGTCATTTTTGTCATTTTTGTCATTTTTGTCATTTTTGTCATTTTTGTCATTTTTGTCATTTTTGTCATTTTTGTCATTTTTGTCATTTTTGTCATTTTTGTCATTTTTGTCATTTTTGTCATTTTTGTCATTTTTGTCATTTTTGTCATTTTTGTCATTTTTGTCATTTTTGTCATTTTTGTCATTTTTGTCATTTTTGTCATTTTTGTCATTTTTGTCATTTTTGTCATTTTTGTCATTTTTGTCATTTTTGTCATTTTTGTCATTTTTGTCATTTTTGTCATTTTTGTCATTTTTGTCATTTTTGTCATTTTTGTCATTTTTGTCATTTTTGTCATTTTTGTCATTTTTGTCATTTTTGTCATTTTTGTCATTTTTGTCATTTTTGTCATTTTTGTCATTTTTGTCATTTTTGTCATTTTTGTCATTTTTGTCATTTTTGTCATTTTTGTCATTTTTGTCATTTTTGTCATTTTTGTCATTTTTGTCATTTTTGTCATTTTTGTCATTTTTGTCATTTTTGTCATTTTTGTCATTTTTGTCATTTTTGTCATTTTTGTCATTTTTGTCATTTTTGTCATTTTTGTCATTTTTGTCATTTTTGTCATTTTTGTCATTTTTGTCATTTTTGTCATTTTTGTCATTTTTGTCATTTTTGTCATTTTTGTCATTTTTGTCATTTTTGTCATTTTTGTCATTTTTGTCATTTTTGTCATTTTTGTCATTTTTGTCATTTTTGTCATTTTTGTCATTTTTGTCATTTTTGTCATTTTTGTCATTTTTGTCATTTTTGTCATTTTTGTCATTTTTGTCATTTTTGTCATTTTTGTCATTTTTGTCATTTTTGTCATTTTTGTCATTTTTGTCATTTTTGTCATTTTTGTCATTTTTGTCATTTTTGTCATTTTTGTCATTTTTGTCATTTTTGTCATTTTTGTCATTTTTGTCATTTTTGTCATTTTTGTCATTTTTGTCATTTTTGTCATTTTTGTCATTTTTGTCATTTTTGTCATTTTTGTCATTTTTGTCATTTTTGTCATTTTTGTCATTTTTGTCATTTTTGTCCTTTTTGTCATTTTTGTCATTTTTGTCATTTTTGTCATTTTTGTCATTTTTGTCATTTTTGTCATTTTTGTCATTTTTGTCATTTTTGTCATTTTTGTCATTTTTGTCATTTTTGTCATTTTTGTCATTTTTGTCATTTTTGTCATTTTTGTCATTTTTGTCATTTTTGTCATTTTTGTCATTTTTGTCATTTTTGTCATTTTTGTCATTTTTGTCATTTTTGTCATTTTTGTCATTTTTGTCATTTTTTTTTATTTTTTTCATTTAAAGAAAGGTTTTGGTCTGTTTGGAACGCTATAATAATAATTTTACTCATATTGTTGCTTCATGACAAACTTTTCAGGCACCTCTAAGTTTAGAATTTTATGCTGTTACTTAATGTTCATTCATATAATTTTGATTAATTCTTTCATCTCATAGTTAAGGAAGAAAAATCTTGTGAATAAATTGACATCTGGAATCGGATTTGAAAAAAATTCAATGAGCTAAGGAATTTTAAATATGCAGGTATTACAGGGCCGGATTGAGCCTTTGGGTGGCTTAAAAAAAATTCCAGGGGGGGCCTTGCAATTTTTTTTGTAGATTTTTATTGATCATGTGGTTGTAGCAGTTTATTTAAAAATCGATCTTTTTTTTTTATTGTGGAAAGAAGTGAGATTTTAGTTGTCTAATAGAACCAACAAATAAAATGAAACTTCTTCAAACTAAATTGATTTAACTCTGTAAGTTTTATCAGAGAATAATGAAAATAGTTGGAAAATTTCAATAACATATGAACCTAATGAAGATGGTTATTTAGAATACAACCGTAAACATTAATCTAAAAAGAAAAACAAGAATTACAACTCAGAATCGTATTGATCATGTAAATGCTGTACAAAAAGACAACGAAGTTAAAATAAGAAATGCAGAGAAAAACTTCTGATCGTGTATTCATGCTTGAAAGACCAATCCAGAATAAATGTTCAGCTTCAGAATAAAATTTCAATCACGGCATGTGGATTCCATATTTAAAATTTAAAATTTGATTACAATAATATTTGTTCAAAATCTCTTCACGAATTATTAAATAGTTATTATGAAGTTTTAAAATTAACAATAAACTCATAGTTAGATATCAGTTTTCTTCAACAAAATTAAAAATTTCATGGATGGCAAAACTCCTCCGATCGGCTTGTCCAATAAAAGAGAGTGCAATTTACTTTTGTCTGCTCCCCTCAAGCTGTGCGGTGAAAGATAAATCGCTCTGTAATCAAGAGTGAGATTGTCAACACTTAAGAGTGAGCGAAAGTATTCACATCCGCTGATGAAGAGGATTCCTTTCTCCGAAAAAATCTATCGCGCATTGCGTTGACGTTCATGGTACGTTCATGAGAAAAGACGCTGCTATCAGAACAGCAACAGACTTTTTCACTATTTTTGGTACAGATTCTGTCCGTACAGACGACAGATTTAGAGGATTGGTTAAGATTAGTACAGATTTCACCATTTAAAAAAATAATAGACCACAAAAAGCGTTTTGAAACAAGATATAGAAACCATATCGATTAAGGGGGGAGTAGGGTCTAACACTTTCAAAAAAACGATTTTTTTTATTTTTTTTTTATTTTCTTATTGTAAAACATTTCAAGAATGTTGTGTCAAATTTTCAAGTCGATTGAAGCAAAACTGTAGAAATTATAGGCCTTTATCTCCTCCTCCTATACTGCAAGAAAGCAAGAGCAGAAACTTCAAACGCGTTTTTCTCGAAAGCACATTTTTGAAGTCCGTGGACATCGTCATTTGAAAACTACTCATCCGATTCTTTTCAAATTTGGAACATATTTAATACATATAAAATACCAGACCCCAACGTTTTTTTTTACTTTGGGGAGATTTTACAGACGAAAAATGGCGGATTTTTTCGTGAAAAATCGTAGTTTTTACTTCAAACAGCCACAAAAATTTCATAATTTTTTTTTAAGTCAAATAAAAACGTTGGGGTCCAGAAAAACATCTATTTAAAATATTTTGCTCTGATTTTTTTACTTCATATGATTCTGTGCTGAGATAAAGTGTCCACGGCAAATCCTGTTTTCTAAAATGTATCCTCGAAAGTGCTTCGTCACCGGTTCATTTTTCAATATTTTTCTACGAAAAAATTACTAAATGTTCTTTTAACAATGCTTCGTATAATGCAAAAAAATTGAATACATTTGTTTGAACGATAGCTCTAGAAAAAAAATCGTGAAAATGTAGTTTTTTTACCCGTTAGACCCTACCCCCCCTTAAACATTTCATTAAAAAAAGGAGAGAGCTCAGAATCATGTGCAGGATGCTTAATCGCTTGGCGCACGACACCTTCCCAAATAAACGCACTTCAATCAATCATATTCATGTGCAAGTCGTCAGTTATTAGTAATAATAACACAGTGGGCAGTAGTTCCGAACTTTAAAACACCTTTTATTCAATTAATAAATATTTATTTTTGAGATGGTGTGTTGAATGTTTCAAAATCTTATAAAAACGAATACATTTTTAAATTTCATCATTTGATTTAAATATCAAATCTATAATGAGTGATTCATTGGTACCCAATATTGTTACATCATTTAAAATTTCCCGTAAAAATACACAGAACTGTTTAAGTTTAAACCTTGGGAGTCACAGACAAGTTGAACCTGGATCAGCTGCTCTTTCAAAATTTTCTACTACTCAGTGAGTTCTTAACAATTTTCAGCTTTCCAAAGTAACGAAAACCTTTTCAAGTGTTTCGGATACTTGAGATGAGTAATAATTTGTTTACACATAATTTAAACCACAAAATGTCAAAACATGGCACCATTTCACCCATTCCTCCATTACCTACCTTTTACATGGTTTCATTTCAATTCACTCTAGTACTTGGGTTTCAAGTAGTTCTCTGTTTCGCTTTGCCTCAGTTGGTCTTATAGAAGAATTCGATGGAAAGATACGACTAATTACAAACGACAATTATCGTTTTGACTTAGAGGAACAGAATATTCTAAGTCTTTGCGATATTTTTATGATGATAAAATTTGGTTCATAAAAATAATGAATCTTATTATATTCTAACTACATTTACAAGCGTTTGTTTTTTTTTTCGTAACTTTTGTTCATTTTTTTTTATTAAATTTTCATATGTAAATCAAATTTGTTTTGATGGATTTTGTGTTTTGTGTAGGGCTAGGTGGGGTAATTATGAACAGAATTTCTTCATTTGGCACACTAACAGCCACCATATGTTTATTTCTTATCATAAATTCTGAAAACTTGCCAATATTGAATGTTTCCGTGCTCTTCATCATTCTGTAGAGCAACTTTTTTTTCTTGGTCGCAACCCACGTCCTTGAGATGTCTGTTCATAATTACCCCGTCTGTTCATATTTACCCCCCTGTCTAGGGGGTAATTATGAACACGGATTACGGACTTGGTATAAAATTTTTGAAAAGTAACAGTATTTATACGTTACATTTACCCATAGTAAGCAGTGTATGGTGATTTTTTACTTAAAAAATTATGTTCATAATTACCCCAAAACCTGTTCATAATTACCCCGAACGCTGTTCATATTTACCCCGAGACTTGTCCTATATGATTTATGTGGTGTCAGAAAATCTCAATTCAACACCAAATAATGAAAATAATTTTCAGTCATAAGAAAATGGGTTGTTTTATGAAAACTCAATTCAATTCATGTATAAAACTTATAAAATAAACAAATGGAATCAAAATTTAAAGGTAAAACAACGCAAAAAATAGCTATTTAGTGTTATTTTGTATTGATTTTTCTATATTTTGTTTCGGTAGTTAAATTTTTTGTTGCATCTTTTACGTTTTGGTTGGTTTCTTTTTCTTTCTTATCTTTATGTCGTTGTAGATCATTTTTATTTGATAAGACGTCTTCATACGTGTGAAATTTTAGACGAGTTAGGCTACTCGATAGTTTTTCATCTGTTTTAAATGTCCTACGCAGCAAACATCAAGCTTTCACCTTAATGTCGTAGGTTAGGCTTTTCACGTACGTGCGAGATATCATGAAATTGAAGCCTATACGTATACAGAAAATTCTTAATTTTTTTTTAAAGATGGTTGTTTCACAAAAACACCCATTAAAATCTCCTTGGATCAGTGAACAGCCATATTTTGCAAAGCTTGTCAATTCTGTATGATCGGTTGTTTTGAAAAATATTTACACTTATTATTTTTTTTATATCCTATACGAAATTTCACATTAGTAGCTCTATTTTCTCAAAAAAAATTATTACTGCAGAAGTTTTCATCACTAAACTGAAAGAGAAAATCCTCAATCAAATGGTTTTCATTTTATACTAAATTTTAAAAAATGTATTTGAACGAATAAAGATTGAAAAAAGTAACTAAGTATAAAAATAAGACTGCAAGAAAATAGATTTTGGATCTTTGTTATCCGAATGTAACTCATAAACAATTATTCTTTGCTGTAATTCTAATGCTCTCAATAGCAGCACGTTGTTCAAACATACAAGAAAATTTATCTTTTTGATCTTTGTTTTGTGGACTTACTCATCTATTAAATTTATCATGGTTTTTCATATATTTTACTGTTGACCAGGCTTGCAATTTCTCTAACGAGAATCACCGATGTGCTCGGTTTTCGATTCTCGGTAGAGATTCTCTGAAACGCACCGCAGGGATTTTTAGCCGAACCTCTGTAGAGAATCTGTAAATCAACACGGCAGAGCTAACACACACTACAGTGAAAAAATGTTTTCACCAAGGAGAGCGACAGCGACGGCAGCTGGCTTGGCTTGTTGCGTTTACCAACACATACGAAGCTGAACCACTCGCCCGAAACATTCATCGTTTGTTGATGCTATTATTATGCACACCGTCGTGTCTGTTTTTGTCTTTGCTTTTTGGTGGCATCAATAAGTCGGTTCTGTGTTTTCACCGGGGTGCTCTACAGTGACAAATCGTCGCACGCCGGAGCTATTGAACTTAGGTGTGTGTGGCTCTCGAAACCGGGGTGCGAATAATGTGTGGAGAAGATCGAAAAATCTCACCCGGGTGATTTGCAACTATCGCACGGGGGTGTTTTTTTCTCCGTTCTCCGTTTTTCTCGGTAGAGAATGGCATCTCTGCTGTTGACCATAGAAATTTAAGGTTTATAACAGGCATGTCAAACTCGTTTAGGTGTCCGGGCCGCATTAAAAAAATTTTATGACGTAGAGGGACGCAGCCAAAATCAGTTAAATCGGTACAATCATTTTAGTTTTTTTTGCAGTAATATTTTACATAAAAATCAGTGGTGTTTTTTTTTGTGACAATTTAAAACGGGCTACGCGGGCCGCATGCGGCCCGCGAACCCCCAGTTTGACATGCCTGGTTTATAATAATGTTAAATTTCACGCGGTAATGAATAAAAACTCGAACAGTGAACCTTTTGTTAAAAAATAGTGAATTATATTATTAGTAAAATAAAAAATTTCTTCAAGTCTTGTTTATAACCTTGTTATTGATCAATGCAAAAAAAACTGGTTTTGGAAGGACGTAAAATCTTTATTCGGTGTTAGAAAACTATTCCTGGGATACAGGTTTTCGGTTTCGGTATTACCGGTAAAACTATCCGTACGCACCACTCACTAAACCTCAGAAAACATTAGACTGAATTTTTTTCTATCAACAAAAAGCAAGTTCTTAACACAATTTTTTTTATACAAAATTAAGACTCGTTTGAATGCTGATTTAGCTTTTTTCAAAATTTCTGTTTTATAAACTTTTTTCACTTTTGAAGTTTTATTAAGTTTAGATAAAATTGTGTTCAAAACATTTTTTCAAAGACTGAAAAGAACTGGCATAGCTTTTTTTCCAAATCCGAATCTTATTTTTGGAAGAAAAACAATCAATTTTTCAAAAATTCAAAACTTAACACATTGCAGACTTAATTTAATTATGAAATTTATAAAAATTGGTCCAGTAAGTTCCTTGAATATAGAATGCCGAGTGTTGATGTTTTCTTCCTGGCTAAGATTTCTTTACGGTCCTGTGTTAAGATCATACAGAAGGGGGTGGGGGCGGGGTGGGGGTAGTTTTGTGAGAAATTTCTTACAAGGGGAGGAGGGGGAAGGGGATCTGGAAATGCTTGGGTAATAAATTGATGGCCCCCTAAGTAGATGAATAAAACATTTGACCATCAAAAAGCCAAAGAAATGTCAGGAAATGTGTGTTCATAATTACCGCATAGGACGAAAACTATGGGGTAAATATGAACACTCATCTGTGAATCATTGCGAATATTTTTTTTCAAAATTTCTTCAAAATCTAGACAGAGCACCATAAACTGAATGTAAAACATGTGATAACAACATTCCAGCTGGATTTCCTATGATCAGATATGCAAAACAATAAACGTTGTCCGAAACGATTTCCGTTTCACGAGGTAATAGTTTTTTAAAACATCTGAAATGATATCATTAGGATTTCAAAACAGATCGGAAACAGCTTAAAGCTATCAATCGGATGTTAAACTACCACTTTTGGAACTTTTTATATTCATTCATCCCCCACACCAGCGCGTATGGCACTTGTTCATAATTACCCCACTTGACCCTACCTATTTTTGTGCAGGCCTTATGTTTAGTAAAACATTTTTTTATACAAACATTAAACAGAAACTAAACAACTTTGATACGGTGACCTAAAGTGTAACGATGAGCCACTTAAGTCATCATCATCATTCTCATTTTCATGTTTGTCGGTTATTTTCTCTGTGCTATCTGCCCAGCGCCGGTTAGGCCCTCATCATTGGGGAATTTTTTGTTTTGCTTTAAATTTTTCTCTCCCGGGTTCAACCATTTCTCGTTGCCTTTACTTTGTCCTTTTGCACAGACTGTTGACTTTCTGGCTATAGCTGTCTGGCTGTCATTTGAGGCTTGTAGACTTGCGGCTGGAAAGGATGGAACCAAGCCACGATATGAAAGGGAAGCGGATTATGCCTTCATGATGATTATTCCCAGAGGTCGTTCCGAATGAGCTGATTTTTTTTGTTTTTTTCAACTTGGAGTTGGCTAAGGTGATGAAAAAGAAGTTATAAAAATAAAACAGTCTTTGGATAATCTACAAAAAATGTAATCTTTAACTTAATATTCTTGGTCTTCACATTATTCAAGATCAAAATAAAACAAAATAAGGGAATCATTCTCAAATGAACAAACTATCAAATTCCAAAAAATTTCTAGAAAAAAAATTGCAGAAAAATAAAGGATTAAAATAGAAATCAAACTCTGAAATTTAGTACAATTTGGACAGAAGTCTGTATCCACATTTCCAACCTACTTACTGGCAGGTGAACATTTGTTTACCAATTAGAGGTACCGGGAAGGTGTAGATTTCAAAGTGTCTTGTTTCAAACATTTTACCTGTCGAGATACGGTTAAACTCGGGCAGGTGCGAAAAGATCAATTCCCACGAGGCCGGTTCGAGCTGAGCAGGTTTAAATATGTGTGAACGAGGAAAGCTGGATGCTAATAATCTGGGAAACAGTATGCGAATGTTAGAAGAGATGCAACACATGAAGTCTGAAGTAAAGGATTTAAAGAGTTTAGACATTCGACATTACTGCATTTACGTTTGAATGGATGCGTCCAAAACTGATTCAAAATGAAAATTCGAAATAATTGCACATCACCAAGTTTTGAGACTATTCCCAGAACATTCTCAAAGAAAATTCCTTACACTCGTTCCACCTGGTGGCATTGTTTTCGTCGAAAACGCGGTAATTAAAATACTCAAGTACCGGATTCCCGTGCTACTAACGACTTTCCAAAATACAGTTGTTCATCTGCTTTGGTGCCAATTGACAAACCACTCGTGAAAGTCGTAAATCTGGCGTAAGAGTTGAAATTTTATTTCGTTCGCATGGGCCATCAAGCGCCGTCAATCTTTGCTTTGGCGGTATCCCAAAGGATGTTATTTCTAAGACCTGAGTGGAGAAATTTTTGGTTTATGGTGGGTCCCGGAATCTGGATTTGAAACAGCTGTGATTTCGCGGTTTTGGCGTAGAGTATACAGATGAGTTAGGTTGCAGCCTTTCCTAGAAAGAAAGTTTGATTTGGCACTACTTTGATTACTACTTAGGGGTTAAAGAATTCATTATTTTTCAAGAATCTTTTTATCTTTTCTTCTAGACTTCTTAAAACTCATTTATTATTAGAAGATAAATGGGGGAATTGAAAAGAATAATACGTTGGTTTTGCTCTAACAGCTACACGTTTTCGAATAAAAATGGTTTAAATTCATAAGGAAAAAAACAAAACATCGTTTTCAACATCCCTCGAGACTGAAAAGGCTAAAAAACATAACATCATACCACAGGCCGGTGCGAAGGACAGAACATTGATTTGTTAACCATTTTCCAACTCAAAACAATCACACTAGTTCAAAAAAAAAAAAATTGCTGACCGAATATTGACCTTTTCAACTTGTAACAATCCCTTATGTTACAGCCCGCTCAGTCACAAGGACTCTTCAAAAGGACACCCAGGGTCGGCTTTCTAGCTCAAGAAAGAATTCAAGGGTTAGAGTGCCGGAACCAAATCGATTTATTGTTCTGAATAACTTTTCGGCACATTCCCTAATTCCCTAACCTAAGCTTTGTCCCTAACTTTTTTCCAATTTTTAACTTACGTTTTAGTGTGTAGTGTGTCGTGTTGGGGCCCGTCGATGCGCGCTGCTGCTGATCCTTGATTCTTGCACCGCCGTCCGCGGTCACCGTATGAAAGATCGTCTACGCTTTCCAGGGAAACTCGGTACCTCTATGCCAGACTTCAGATTCCAGAAGGATTTACGTTCCCCTGCACCGATCTTTTGGATGTAACCTGGATCCCCGATGGTAGCTTGTTCGTCTCTCGACTGTGCCAGATATTGATTGACGATATCAGGTTCTAGTCGACTCCGTAATCGCCCCTGGGCCCGATAAATTCTGGCGCTATCGTGGTTCTAGGCACACGAAAATGATGAGCCTGGATAGAGCAACGGACCTCGTGGGCTCGCTCAACTTAGATTCGGCCAATTCCTCCTGGCTGAGCCCGATAGATATTGGCGCTATCGTAGCTACAGCCTTCTGTTTTCCTCACTTTCCACACTGCTGGAGAGTTTGAAGTTTTTGTAAATTTGACAAGGAAGCTCTTCCCCATATCATAATAAGATAGTTAATATGAGAGTGAATAAACGCAAGGTAAAATTTCAATAAAACATGCTGAGGCACAAAATTTCTCAATTTCCATAGGATACCACAACAAGGAGAAACTTTTTTCTCTGTTCTGTGTGACGAATCCAAGAAAGAGTTTCATCAAGGTAGATTCCTAAATATTTAAAGCATTTTACCCTCTCAATAAGATTTCCATTTATTGTTGGGTCAATATTCGGAAGTAATCTTTTATGTGAAGAATGAAATAACATGTATTTGGTTTTCGTATAGTTCAGTGAGAGCAAGTTAGTATTAAAATATTTAGATAACAATTTCAAGTCATTTTCAATTTGTTGAATGATAATATCAGTTGATGCTGCTGAGTAGAAAATTGCTGTGCTGTGCCTTTCAATGGTAAGTTACAGAGATCATTAACATACAACAAAAAACCCGATTTAATACACTTATCAGTGGATTGGAGGCTTTCTTACAGAGTGTCAATTATCTTTGGAAATAAATGACACAATAATGGATTCCTTATTTCTGAATTATTTATTATTAATCTATAAAAAAGATTATGATTAAAGAAAATCGATAGCAAAAATTACTAAACTCAATATAAAAAAAGGTGCCCAGTACGTTTTTTGGAGGATAAACGAACTTATGTATATTCAACGAGTTCATTTATAATCCAAATAATTCAAACTGTTAAAGTTTGAGAGCCACATATCTCGACGCTCACTAGTGGTCAAGGGGTTAACCTCTTAAACTCTCATGCTAGATGGCGTGGGATCGATTCTCTGCTGTTTTATGAAATTTTTGTCAAATTTTTGATCGCCTTTGTAATTAATTTAGCGATTGCTGGCTACTGCTGCTGAGCAAATGGCTACCTTTTTTGGAGCCAACGTAAGCATGATATGTTCTATGGAATAGAAAAATTTTAAACAATTTTGTTTTTTTTTGGTTTTGAAATAAGTCCTACAGGAAAAAAAATGCAATTTTTTGATACTAAATTCATCAAAATCGTGAAACCTAGAATAGGAGTTAATGTGTTAAGAACGTTTTTATGGAACATACAAATTCCCGGACATCATCGTAACTCGTCGAGCTGAGTCGATTGGTACCTATAAAGTGGGGTCTTGGACCCTTAATTAATGATATCCCCAACTGACCGTTCCCTATGCCTTTCTGTAAGAAAGCCAAAAAGGTGGTCAGTACGTTTTTTGGAGGATAAGCGAACTGATATTCAACGAGTTCATTTACTATCAAAATATTTCAAACTGTTCAAGTTTGAGAGCCACAATTCTCAACACTCACTAGTGGTCTAGGAGTTAGCCTCCTAAACTCTCATGCTAGATGTCGTGGGTTCGATTTTCTGCTGTTAGATGAACTTTTTGTCAAATTTTCGATCGCCTCCGTAATTAATTTAGCGATTGCTGGCTGCTGCTGCTGAGCAAATGGCTACCTTTTTTGAAGCCAACGTAAGCATGATATGTTCTATGGAATAGAAAATTTTAAACCATTTTTTAAAGATATGACCTACAGGAAAAAAAATCCAAGTTTTTAATCTGAACTCATCAAAATTGTAAAATTTTCATCTCAATTTGATGTCTTTTTTCGGCAATATTGAAAAATTGCAAAACCTAGAATTGGAGATATGGTGGGGTCTTGGACACGACGAGAATCGACGACTGTTTCGAACAAATTCTCAGTAGTAGGCTGTTGCTATTCTTAACTTGATTTGGTGGCGGAGGACAAGCCACGTAATCACCATTTGCTGCATTGAAAAATCAACAAAAAAAACCAACAAAAAGAAAAACCAATGAAAGAGAATCGTAATGGTAACTAATGGTAACGTAATGGTAACAGTGTTGCTATGAGGAAATTTCTGAGTCCAACTTCTTAATATGAATTTAATTTTGTATTCTGAATTCTGAGTTTGAAATCTTATTGATTACCAAATTTTCAAAACGAATGGAAATAAATTGAGGTTTAAAAAGTCTTTAACATTCCCCCTGTTTTTTTTTCCTAAATAGTGAAGGGCAGGTGACGAACTGAATTAAAAGTGAAGATTTTAACACTGTGAACAGCTATGGAGAAAAGCAGTGTGCGATTCGTTATGTACTAGCTTCGATGGAAGTGGAAAATTCTGTTTAAAACAATCAATCATGATGTTTCATGTTTTAATGATTTCATCCCAATACTTGGTGTTAGACAGCGAACTTTAAGATAATGCATTTTCAAAATAAGAGAAACTTTATAAATCAGGGATGGATCCCCATCCTAAAGAATCTGTTTTTAAAATGATTTTTTTCTCATGATAAATAAATGAAAAGAAGTAATACAAAATTGATTTACAATGATAATCTTATTTTTTTATTAGTAATACATATTTGATTTCCAATGATAATCTAATTTTTTATTAGATTTTCTCTTTATCTAACATCTTTACGCTTAACATTGTCTCTATTCAAAACATACTTAAATATTTTAACCAAACAAACAGGTTTATTTAGTTTCTTCTTGTGTAAATTTTAGATCAAAAAATTCATCAGGTATTGAATCAATGGATACTTTTCTTTTTTTCTTAGGTGCTGAATTTTTGCTGTTGACAAGTGAGTCATTGGCAGCTCGACTACGTCGTTTCTTACGTTTGTTTACATCCATTTTGAGCTGCTCAGTTTCTTGTTCACACTGGGATTTATTTGCTTCAATTTTTTCAATTAAAGGCTTGTTTTCAGACACCGATTTTTTATTGCAACTACGTAGAGTAGTCATGTTGTTTATACACCTGAAATAAATAAAAGCTCTTAAAAAAGTTTGTTTGTACATAAGAAGTCAAATTAAACAACGCATCAAACACGGCTATCTGAACTGTTAGAATCTGTTATTTTACAGATACAAAAAAAAATCTTTTGTCAACACAGCTTGATTTATGTTATTATTTGCATTAAATATTTTCTACCTAACTAAATATATCTATAATCAGTTTTCAAAAAACAAATTGGAGTTGCTTATCAAAAGTCAATAATTTTTTAAACCATATTTCTTTGTAAATGAGTAGTTTTCGAAATTTAAAACATAACATCTAAAAAAGATTAATGATGATGATGATTAAAGTGTCCCACCTCATTCCCCTACATCGATTTGAGCTGATGAGTTCATCATCAAAGTTTATGTAAATAAGAATTTACATACAGAATACAAATTCGATAATTTACATTTTACACATGTGTGTTTAAATCACATAAAATGTTTTAATTCAGAGATAATAATCTGGGTCTATTTATATAAAATTGAAAGTAGAAAGCTTTCAATATTTTTTTGACTGATTATATTCAAAAACAACGAGCCTCAATTTCTTAAATTTTGTCGATAAAACCAGTTATAAAATGACCAAATATAAAAAACCATCATATGCAGTAACTGGAAAAGTAGACTTTGGAACTAAACGTCCAATATACGCACGGGGCTCAAATACATGTAAATAACTCTTAAGTTCATTCTACTGACAGCCAAACGCTGCAAAAACAGCAAATTTTATCTTAGCCAGGGGTGTTATACTCCTCAAAACAGCACAATGTGTTCTAAAAGCACAATGTGAACGCAAGCTTTCTAGAACTGCGAGCACGACGATAGAATATCTACTGCTCGCTCTCTTACTGCGCGCCGATAATCGAATTTTCTGAGAGGTTTCTCACAATGATGTAAAACACAATGAGCTGATTCACTCTGCTCAATGTGCTGCTCAATGTGAAGTCTGGCTTTTGAAATTTGCCAAGCACTCTTCTTCGTTTTATTTTTTCTTCTCATCGAAAGAAAATAAAAACGATCATCATTCGTCCAGTCCGGCACGAAGACACACCGGCTGCTTGCAAGGAAGAAAATAACTCATAAACAAGCAACAGCAACAACACAAACGAAATTCGGTCGGGCTCGGCCTGCCGGCTGCCGACCAGCGATGCCACGAAAATCAATACCATCAGTGTATTTAGTTCTGTTAGATTAGGACATGTATGAACGAAGATCAGACTCATTTATAATACACATTTTTTAGTGGCAACGG
Organism: Uranotaenia lowii; assembly: GCF_029784155.1. Lineage (NCBI taxonomy): Eukaryota > Metazoa > Arthropoda > Insecta > Diptera > Culicidae > Uranotaenia > Uranotaenia lowii. The sequence continues at coordinate 347,048,351 of NC_073692.1, read as the reverse complement.
TGTTCGGCAGCCGGCAGGCCGAGCCCGCCCAAATTTTGGCTGTGTTGTTGCTGTTGCTTGTTTATTGAGGAAGAATGCGCTTTCGTTTGTTAAATTCAGCGTTGTGGTGGTATATTGGTACACATTGTGCAGCTCAATGTGCTTAGGGCCACCGCTGCGTAGCTCAGTGATTTGCTTCGATGTGGCACATTGATGGACAGCTAGCTCAGGCAGTGCTCGGTTTTGCTCTCTCAATGTGCTTTGGAAAAAATGCACATTGAGCTCATTGTGTGAGCGAATGACACCCCTGATCTTAGCCATCATCATCCCCATCAGAATCAAATGTTAAAAGAGTCCGAATATAGTTTTGAAATTGGAATGAAGACTCAAAGTGAATAAAAAATCACCATTGGAAATTGGTAACTTTCTGACTTCAGACTGGTTGCAGCCAGGGTTGCCAACTGTTTTTCGAAAAAGTCTGGAAGATTTTTAAAAAATGTCTGGAAATGTCCCGAAATGTCTGGATAGCTTACTTTTGAAGGTGGTAACCTTTTTTTTTTGGTCGCCTAATAGCGACTGATCGTTTGTTTCTGTCACTAAAGCGGGCCACAGACTACACAACATTTGTACAAATGAGATGAAAATCGATGAAATTTTGTCGCTGTGAACACGATTTGCATCGTGTATGGTACTGCTTGAATTATCGCGCAAACAGTTTGAGTGAAATCGGTCCAGATCGAAATATTTTGTGCAAACCACCCTCTGTGACATGGTGTATGGTGCTGTTTGTACAAAATCCAGGCCATTTACTCAGCCCCAGCCGGGAAGGAGACGGTTTTTTTTTCGTTGCTGTTGTTGTTTTTGGCAGCAATCGTTTGTGTTCGCATGAAATATGTTTGTATCGTGTGTGGGCGAGCATAGATCAAACAATCGTGGTGGAATCATCGAATTTTCACACGTCATTTGTGTAGTCTATGGCCCGCTTAACATTTACATGTTCTGTTTTTTGACTTTCAATTTAACACTTCGAAGAATTTTGCCATTATTAATAGCTTTCAACCACTTCTGAATTCATAGTTAATAAATTCTAATCATTTCCTGCTATATTATACCATGACCATTTTGAATTTTCATAGTTTTTATGAACAATTTATGTCCTAGCCAAAAGTCTGGAATTGTCTGGAAGAAATGACAAAAGTCTGGAAGTCTGGAAACCTGAAAATATGTCTGGCAGAAGTCCGAAAAGTCTGGAAGATCCAGACAAAATCTGGAAGGTTGACATCACTGGTTGCAGCTGTAACAGCGAAATTCCGCATAATAATAACAATAATAATAATAAATACTATCGCATTCTTGACAACTAACTCGTCTGACCCGGGATAGGTTGTTCCACTGTTCTACGAAAAAGCCATTGGAAGTATGCTGTCTAAGTTGGTGAATTACACTATGTCCGCTGTTTTGTGTAAAGGCACGGTATTCGTCACCTCTACGGAATTCAAATTTATTTTTCGTCAAAGTGTTAATCTGTCTGTCACTATATTTAGAAATCCATAGCTGTAGTTCGAACTTCCTCGTAATTGAAATCCTTCTCAGGAACTACGCCAACTGTTATTCGTATATGTTTTATATTGATTTCACGATGGGCTTGTATTAGCTTGATGGTTTTGTTTTGCCCTGAGAAAAGATTGTTTACTTGACTCGTCCATCTGCTTAACTGTGCCTAGGCCAATTGGTGCCGATACTAATGATGCAAATACAAACGATTCATGTCATGTTCATGGTTAAGAGCATATCAATTTTCATTTATATTGATAGCTTCAATCATCCTCTAATATGTTAAAATTCTATCATACAAACTACTATTATGTTTTTAATTCTTGTTCTTTAAACGGCATAATAAGTAGTGTTGGGCTCAAGGGCCTGACTGCAACACTGAAACGAAAACCACATGTTTATGGAAGAAAACGCCAAGCGTTACTGTAATCGAAAAAAAAAAACAAATCGATAATATCTGAAATTTATTAAATTTCATTAATTTTCTTTAATAAAATGTGCTTTTTTTAAATGGCTTTTAAAAAATTTTCGTAAACTTCAAACATGTTTTTCCTCCTTCGTAATCAACTATAAGTGTTTTTTGTTGGAAGTAAAAAACGAGAATTCTTATCCATATTCTAGTTTGGAAATATGAAATATTTATAGTTCATACAATGGCATTTTTATTAAGTATGAATTATCGAACTGCAAATACTCCAAAAAGATATATTAAAAGCACTTTTTGGGGAAAATGTGAAATAAAGCTCAGGTACTAAGAACAATACAAATATTTCTGTGATCAGCCTATTAAAGTGTTCAACGTTGTTGGTACAGATTTTGTTGAAATGTAAGAAATGATAATTTTTAATTTAAGTTATTAACTTGAGTATGACAACGCTACGTGACATTATCGTAGTGCACTCAAAAAAGCGTTTTCCCTACACAGAAAGAAAATCCAGTTCGTGCATCGAGTTTGTTTCAACCGGACTGGTTAATACATTTGGTTTTAAAAAGAGGATTTAAAAATAAATTGAAGCTTTCGGTTGGCTATTTGAGTTTGGGCAAACTCTTCCGATGTGGCCAATCTCATTGCAGATTCAACAATTTAATCCAGCTGTACGACAATCCGAATAGTAATGATAAATACTTCCGCATCCTTGACAACGATCTGGTCTGGTTCCTCTGCTCTGCGATAAAGCCGTTGGAAGTACGCTTTATGAGTTGGTGATTTCCACTCTGTTTGCTGTTTTGTGTACTCTCACGGTACTCGCCACCTTTTCGGAATTCAAACCTGTTTTTCGTCAAAGTGTAGATCGGTCTGTAACTTTTATTTCCATATCGATAGTTCGAGCTTCCGCGTAATTGAAATCCTTCTCGGGAATTATGCCAACTGTTGTTCGGATATGTTTTATACTGATTTCTCGATGTTCTTGTATTAGTTTGATGGTTTTGTTTCCCATGTTTAAGAGCAAAACAATTTTCATCAATACGGATAGCTTCAATCTCTCGAATTTTGTCGATTAATCGGGTAAATGTTCCTTTTTTACTCATCATTTTAATATCAGCCACCCTTACATTCTTGTGAATAGAGTGTTCTGCCACTTTCCCGACTTTTTCTGAAAACTCTCGATATTCAAAATCGCAAAGTTTAGCAGTGGCTGCCACGCGATTGAAAAAAGTAAAATCGGCTTCAACGGATGTGTTGTAGCATCAGGATCTCCGGTCGCAGAACTGGTATTATTGAAAATCCGTAAAAGCTGACTTCAAGCTTTAACCTAAAATAAAGTGGGTTTCATAAAAAAAACATTAATAAGTAATTACTAGCTAGTTATTTTAAATTTGTTAGATTTTACCTTGAATATACTGAATTTTGTGCTCTCGTCAACGATACCAGCGTAATCCATATAATTATTGAACATTTCAATCCAACACTCAAACGTATGTCTATGTATTCCAAGGTCACCCGCGAGTGGTTTGCATTGCGGCATCACGATGGAGGACAGTGCTAGGTGATTCACGGATAACACATATCGGGATTGATTGGCATCTGATGGTAATACAGAGCGACGAATGTTTGAAGCCAATAGTTTGCTGTTATCTAATCCGATTTGGCCAGGTCTTAATTCATCTGTATCCGAATCTAGTATGTTTATGTTTTTATCATTCAACGCCTCATTTTCCTCTTCTGGTCTTTCGATTAATAGCGATTTTTCCCGAGCCATCTTTTCTGTCTTTTCTTCCATGCTATGATTTCTAAGTCACGTTGTTCACCTACATGTATAGATATACCCAAAAAAAGGTCTCCTAAAAAAGTTAAAATTATATAATGATCAAATTCCAATAAAAAAGAAAAAAGAAATAAAATGATCTAAACTTGTCAATACCTATAAACTTATCATATGATCGAATATCGCCACCAAGCCAAGTTAAAAATAGCATCAGCGTTCCAATAAGAATTTTTCTAATAAGCCGTCGATAAAAAGGGGTCGCACAGGAAACTACTTCGTCTGGGAATCAGGTACCTTTCAAAAGTATTTTCAAGCTTAACTGCACCTACAGATTATCCTTCATGAAAAATCAACACGACTACAACATTTGTCACAATTTCGATTCAATTTATTTTTCAAATCGCGAAGCAGATGTAAGAACGCCTATACTTCAGGTTCAATAAATATGACGACCTAAGTTTGATTAATTCAATTCACTTGATCGAAGAATCATATGCATATAAAAAGTGTTTACGAGCCAAGTTATTTAAACTATTCTGGATATTGTAAGTTACACGACTTCAAAATTTTGCACAACTAAGGCTTGGTTCTTTATAATTCAATAATTTTTTTTAATCAGAAGTGAATTTGAGAACGCGTACACTTCAAGTTCAATAAAATGTCAACTGTAAAAAGATTTAATTAAAAATATATGAGTGAATCACAAAGAATTACTTTGAACTAGCTAAATGTATGATGTTTCATTTACCAAATGATTCTAGAAAAAATGATCTTACTCATAAGTTAAGTATTTCAAAACGTCTTGGTCTTAAAATTTTCTAAACAGGATGCAAATGAAAAATTAAACAATATTTCAATGCAAAATACAAATACGTGAAATTAAAGAATAATAATTTCGACAATCATCTTTACTCGGTTTTAAAATTGTGAAAATAGTCCTAGTGCATACTATAAGCAGAGTATTTGTACTCATCTTTCCTTGGTTTGCAAAACTTCCTTGTGTGATAGCTTGGCAAAAAAACTATAATCGATGTTGAAAAGGGTAAAATTATGATAAATGAATTTTTTATTTTCCAGAAATTGTTGAAAAACTGCATTTTTTCGCATTCTATCGTTTTCTTTCTTAAAAACCAGTTTTGCCGCAGCCCGTGGCGTAGAGGATAGCCTTCCAGTCTTCTAAGCCAGCGGGTATGAGATCGAGTCCCGGTCACGGCACACATAGTACACTTTCTGTGGGTTGGTGGTTTTAGCATTTGTAAGATGCTAGCCATCATATCCTCGAAAGATGTACGCTTAGAATTAAGAAAAGGGATTCTCTTCGAGGAAACATCAAGTTTCATTGAGACCCTGTATGTGTTTGTGTTCGTTTTTTTTTTTTTTTTGAAATTTATTGAAATTGGCAAAATTTCGTTCTTAAAGTTCTATTTGTGACCTGAACTTGATACCGGATAACTCAAAAAGACCGTAGTATAAAATACAAAGACGTGAAGTTAAATTATAATCATGTTCGTAGACTATTAGCGAAGTATGTGTTATCATTTTCAATCGGTTTTAAAACTGTGCAAATAGCAGTTTGATTCAATTGAAAGAATAGCACATAAACAAAAACCCACATACCTTTGATAAGTGTTACCAAGCAAGGTTGGAAACTATCTTTCCTAGATATTACAATATGCACTACTCTAAAAAACTTTCGCGGAGCAAATGGATCCTACTGAAATCCAAAATATCGTCCTGTGAAATAGCTTTGGCAAAAAAACATAATCCATATTAAAAAAAATAATAAGTGGTTGGTAAAATAAACTGTTAAGTACCGACATTTTGAAAAACTGCACTTTTTTGCATTGCATTGTATTTGGTTCATTAAGTTCTATTTGTGACCTGAATGTAATACCACATAGCTCAAATAGAAAATAGACTAATATACAAAGGCGTCAAATGAAATTTAAATAAGGTTTGTAGACTATGAGCAGAGAATGTCCACTAATTTCACTTGGTTTCTAAGTTGTAAAACAGTAGTTTGATTTGATTAAAAGAATAACGCATGAACAAAAAATAACGACCCAATGCTATTGGATTGAAAACTCCTAAACTTTTAAAATGGTCATACACGCATAAAACGAATAAAAATGTTAATATTCATACATTTACTTAACATTGAAAATTGCACAATTTTCAATTTTTTCGTGGAGCGATTGCATACTACCGAAATCCAAAAAATTGTCTTGTTAGATACCTTTGCCACAAAAAAATCGATGTTCAAAAAACAAGTGAGTGGTAAAATAACTTGTTAAGTAGCCGAAACTTTTTAAAAACTGCATTTTTCCTCATTCCATCGTATTTTCCTTTGAAAACTAAACAGTTTTCAAATTTATTGAAAATGGTAAAATATTGTTCAATAAGTTCTACTTGTTACCTGATTTTAATGCCGGATAGCTCAAATAAAACGTAAAATAAAATGCAAAGACTTCACGTCTGAATGAGAGTAATCCTATGAAAGTTGTTTGCTATGTATGTGTACTGATATTCACTTGGTTGAAATTGTGAGAATAGTAGTTTGATTCCATTAAAAGAATAGCGTATAGACAAAAAAACAACCCACGTACCTTTAATAAGTGTTACCAAGCGAGATTGGAAACTGTCTTTCATTGGTTATTACAATACACACAACTTAAAAAAAAAACGAAAATCGTGGAGCCGACGAGAACACAATTGTGCAATTTGCACAACTTTGAAAAAATATCCCGGATCAAACGAAGCCTACCGGAATTTTTGTGTGTCAAAAAAAAATAGATGACTGACAAAGACAAAAATGTGTGGTAGAATAACTAAAGGACGCGAAAATTTTGAAAAACTGCATTTTCCGCATAAAATATATTTTTCCTTGAAAACCAAACAATTTATTGAAATTGGTAGAATTTTGTTCATTCAGTTCTATTTGTGACCTAAATTTAATACCGGAAATCTCAAATAGAACGGAGAATAAAATACACAGACGTGAAAATGATATTATAATTCATAGATATTATTATCTTCGTTGACTGTTAGCAGAGTATGTACCATTACCATTTACCGCCCAAAATCACACATTTATGTGCATTTTGAAAAAAAAAACTGGGGTATTTTCTCCAAAAATAAGCCATCTAGTCCATGTTGGCATCATTTTTCAACCATATCATTGAAAAAAATAGCACTCAATTATGCTTACGATAGCCAGAAATAAAATGTTTGAATTTTCATTTCCGGTCAAATTATTCAATTTGATACCTTTTAGCGAACTGAGCATTACTGTGCTCCTGGTGCGAAAAGGGTTTTTATTTACCAGGTGTATAGCACGAAATCAACTTGAAACGATAGTTTTATTTTCGTAAAATAGGTTTGCATCGGAAAATCTTCGATTTTTTCTATAGTTGTTGTTTTTGAAGCGTTTAGTGATGGGCGGTTAAATGTGTAAATTTTAAGTAGCATTTAGTTTGATTATGTTAGAAAATGATGTTTCATCGCTGGAAGTAATCGGTTACTTGTGACTGTTTGCCGGGAATCATCATTTTGTCAGTCAACGCACTTTGTTAAAATTTGTAAAAAAAATTGCGAGTAAAATTTCACAAAATATATTCTCTCAAGATCCAAAAAATTGTTTTGACAACTCCTTCCAAAAAAAAAAAACATTACCGGTACCTTAAAAAGTCGAGTGGGCAGGGCCAGTAGAACACCACCAGGTTCTGTAAATTATACGTTTTTCGCATTCCACTAAATTTTTAATTGAAAGTAGATCAGTTTTTAGATGTATTAGAAAAAAAAGCGAATAAAAATCTGCCATCGCTTATTTATTACACATGTTTTAAATTGAAAAATCGCTTTGCTGGGCGGTAGATGGGAACTTGATGGTATACTCATTTTAACTCGGTTTACAAATTGCGAAGATAGTAGTTTGATTCGATTAAAAGCATAGCGCATGAACAAAAAAAAAACAACCCACGTACCTCTTATAAGTGTTACAAAGCAAATATAGGCACTATCTTTCACAGGATATTTCAATTAGCACAACTTTAAAAACAAATTCGCGGAGCGCCGACGAAAACACAGCACTTCGAGGTAATTGAAATGGAGACCTGACGAAATTTGCATTAGAATCAGTGTAGGGCGATAGCAACACAAAAATAATATTGTCATCTCACTTGCACTGATGAATACCCGTATACCTATGAGAGACCAGCGCGAATGCTGTCAGCTGTCAGTATCCCATCATATACGCTCCCAATCTCATACTCAAAAATTTGTTGTTTTGGTACAAAACGACGTGCAGTGGAATCCAGGAGTGCCAGGTGTCCTGGTTTTTCAGTTTTTGTCCCGGTTTTCGAGAAATATTATGATTTAATAAAGAACACTCATTGTCCTGTGAAATGACAATGAAATTCATGGTTAAATGATAAGAAAATCTAACATATCTATATTAAAATAGTCTAACCAAATCATGAGTTAGAATTTAGACGATAATTGGAACACGATTTTCCACAGCATTCAATAAGATTTGAAACTCAGAATTCAGATTAAAAATTTAAATTCATATTGAGAACGTTCACTCAGAAATTGCTTCATAGCAACACTGTTATGGTTACTTACGATTCTCTCTCATGGATTTCTCTCTTTGTTAATTTTGCAATGCGGCAAATGGTGACTACGAGGTTTGTCCTCTGCCACCAACCCAAGATAAAAATAGCATCAGCCTTCCAATAAGAATTTTTCCAATCAGCCGTCGATGAAAAGGGGTTGCACAGAAAACTGCTTCGACTGGGAGTTGATGTTTTTTAAACCGTCTATTTTAAAAACAGTGTAAAGTTCATGCGACCCTTTTTGCCGATCCGGACGTAAAATTCAATACTAGTAATCAATTGCATATTTCTAAAATCCCCAATGTACAAACTTTCAGATCAATCCGACTAAAAATCACGTTAAAAATGCAAAAACCATATTTGAAGGAGTTATCCGAAAATCTGAAATCATTATTATTTATTGCTGGTCCTAATGAGCATCCACGTAAAATTTCAGCTCTCTACACACCTGTTAAGATGGCCAATTGAAGACAAACAAACAAACAAACAAACAAACCCTGACCAATGCTTTTTAAAATTGAGATTCAGAATAAAGATTAGGATTGGAATTTTTTTCTTTTTTTATTTTAATATTTCTGTTAGCTAAAGTCTTTGCGAAATATTCAGATTTGAAAATATTTAAAAAATCGGTATTCAAGAAGATTTCAAACTCAGAATTCAGGTTAAAAATTTAATTCATTTTAACAACTTGGACTCAGAAACTACTTCATAGCAACATTGTTATGGTAACTTACGATTTTCTCTCATGGATTTCTTTCTTTGTTAATTTTTCAATGCAGCAAATGGTGACTACGAGTTTATCCTCTGCCATAAGCCAAGTTAAAAATAGCAACAGCCTTCCAATAAGAATTTTTCCGATCAGCCGTCGATAAAAAGGGGTTGCACAGAAAACTGCTTCGACTGGGAATCAGGTACCTTTCAAAAGTTCAAGTTGTACAGACTTTCCTTCATGAAAAATCAACAAGACTTCAACATTTGCCACAATTTCGATTCAATTTATTTTTCAAATCGCGAAGCAGATGTAAGAACGCCTACACTTCAAGTTCAATAAATATGACGACCTGAGTTTGATTTAATCAATTCACTCCTTCAAAAAATCATATGCATGTAAAAAGTGTTTACGAGCCGAGTTATTTAAACTATTCTGGATATTGAAAGTTACACGACTTCAAAATTTTGCACAACTGATGCATAGTTCTTTAAAATTCAATAAATTTGTTAAGATTAAAATTAATTTAAGAACGCGTACACTTCGAGTTCAATAAAATGTTAACATTAAAAAGATTTAATTCCAAATGTATCAGTGATACACAACGAATTACTCCGAACTAGCTAATTGCATACTGTTTTATTTACCAAGTGATTCTTGGAAAAATTATTTGACTTATAAGTCAAGTATTTCTAAACGTCTTGGTCTTGAAATTTCTAAACAGGATGCATATGAAACATTATACAATCTTTCTATGCAAAATACAAAGACGCGTAGTTATATTATAGTAATTTACGAAGACTATAAGCAGAGTATGTGTACTCATCTTATCTTGGGTTTTGAACTGTGGAACTAGTAGTTTGATTTGATCAAAAAAATAGCACATAAACATACAGAAACGACCCACGTACCTTTAAAAAATGTTACCAAGCATGTTTGGAAACTATTTCAATTTGCACAACTTTAAAAAAATTTCGCGGAGCAGATGTATTCTGTTGGAATTCTAAATATTGCCTTGTGTGAAAGCTTGGCAAAAAAAAACCATAATCCATGTTGCCATAAGGGAGGTAAAATAACTCTTTAGGTACCCAACTATTTTGGAAAACTGCATTTTTTCGCATTCCATCGATTTTTTTTCATGAAAACCAGTTTTAAAATTTATTGAAATTGGTAAAATTTTGTTCATTAAGTTCTATTTCTGACCTTAATTTTATACCGGATAACTCAAAAAGACCGTAGAGTAAAATACAAAAATAAGAAATTAAATTATAATCATGTTCGTAGAGTAGACTCTTAGCAAAGAATGTGTAGTCATTTTCAATCGGTTTTAAAATTGGGCAAATAGCAGTTTGATTCAATTGAAAGAATAGCACATAAAAAAAACAACCCACATACCTTTGATAAATGTAACCAAGCAAGGTTGTAAACTATCTTTCCTGGATATTGCAATTTGTACAACTCTAAAAAAATTTCGCGGAGCAAATGGATCCTACCGATATTCGAAATATTGTCTTGTGAAATAGCTTTGGCAAAATAAAAACATAATCCATATTTTAAAAAAAATTCATGTAGTTGGTTAAATATATTGTTAAGAACCCGAAATTTTGAAAAACTGCACTTTTTTACCATTCCATTGTGTTTTGAATTTAACCAAACCAAATTTGGTTCATTAAGTTCTATTTGTGACCTGAATGTAATACCAGATAGCTCAAAAAGAATGTATAATAATATACAAAGACGTGAAATTAAATTTTAATAACGTTTGTATACTGTTAGCAGAAAATGCGTACTCATTTTCACTCGGTTTCTAAGGTGTGAAAATAGTAGTTTAATTTGATTAAAAGAATAATGCATGAACAAAAACTAACGACCCACTGCTATTGGATTGAGGTTTCCTATACTTTAACAATGTTATTATACGCAAGAACGAATACAAATGTTAATATTCGTACGCTTCTTTTACATTGAAAATCACACAAAATCACATTTATAAACTTCGAAATCCAAAAAATTGTCTGGTGTGATAGCTTCGCCACAAAAAAAAACCGATGTTAAAAACAAGTGAGTGGTAAAATCACTTGTTGAGCATCCAAAACTTTGAAAACACTTCATTTTTCCTTATCCCATCGTATTTTCCTTTGAAAACTAAACTGTTTTCAGATTTATTGGAAATCGTAAAATATTGTTCATAAAGTTCTTATTGTGACCTGAATTTAATACCAGATAGCTCAAATAGAACGTAAAATAAAATACAAGACTTCACGTCTAAATTAGAATTATCTTCGAAGGCTGTTTGCAAAGTATGTGTACTAATTTTCACTTGGTTGAATTTGTGAAAATTGTAGTATGATTCGATTAAAAGAATAGCGCATAAACAAAAATCAACCAACGTACCTTTAATAAGTGTTACCAAGCGAGATTGGAAACTGTCTTTCACTGGTTATTACAAAATGCACAACTTAAAAAAAAAACGAAAATCGCGGAGCCGACGAGAACGCGTACACTTCGAGGTGATTTGAACGACGACCTGACGAAATTTGCATTAGAATCAGCGTTGGGCGCTAGCAAGGCAATAAAAATATTGTCATCTCACTTGCACTTATGAATACCCGTATACCTAAGTGAGAGCATCGCGAATTCTGTCAGTTGTCACTTGTCAGTAAGCTATACTACACCGCTCATAAGATAAAAAACCACCATTTGCTATATGGAAATGCCATTTGCTGTGATGGGACCGACAAACAAAAAATCTGCCAAGATACCGGGATGAATTTTTCTATCCAAATGTTTCAAGCTCTTTCAGTTTGAACATCGTTACTTAGAGCGTTCACTGGTGGTCTAGTGGTATAAAGTGGGGTCTTGGACCCCTAATTAATGATATCCCCAACTGACCGTTCCCTATGCCTTTCTGTAAGAAAGCCAAAAAAAAGTAACGGACCTATATTGCTACCTTGTGGTACACCAATATCAATATTTCTTAACACGATTTTGGTATTTTCAATCACTACAAATTGCTTCCGCCCCTCTAAGTAACTGCGAAGGATATTATAAGCTGTTCCTCTTATTCCATATTTGTCTAGTTTGGATAGTAATATTTCGCGATTCAATGAATCGAAATCTTTTTTATGGTCCAAAAACAATGCTCCCACAATATTTTTGGAATCAATTTTAGGCAGGTCCGTGCGAATGGCCCGTCCATGGGGGGGGGGGGGGGGGGGGGTGTTTCGAAATTCAAATTGAACTTGAAACAATAACAACGCCAAAAATGCAAAATGCGCAATAAATCCGGTAAGTCAATAAAAAAAACATTCAAAATTATGTATTTTGTTGTAAATATTTTATAAAATAAAGCATTTCAAAAACATTGAAATTTTGTTTCAAATTTGCTACTTGTAATCATATTTTGAAATATTTCATAGATTTACTAAAAAATCATGATCGATTAAATAAAGATGATTGAAAATTATAAAAATACGTGAAACGTATGTAAACTTTAAAATGCATATCGAGTAGTTGAAAATTTCAAGCTCTAAATATTTTTTCGCTGCCAATCAAAATACTGAGTCCTGACAAGGACCAAACGTCGAAATTGTGTTTTTCTTAACAAAAACTAATGAATATTTTGTTCTCAGAAAACAAAAATTCAGAGTAACAAAACAAAAACAATCAATCATTTAATATCTCAAAAAATTAAAATAGATCTCCCACAATTTATTTGATAATATAAAAAAACTATACAATAAAATTCGGTGAAGTTATTTTAAAATTCGAACGAAATATAAAAATAAAAAAAATAAGCTTTGAGGAAGAATTTTTTTTCAATAAAACTTCTTACGACTTCGAAAATTAATTCATAGAATTCGATTGATAGCTAAAGAAAACAGCACTTTATGCCTTTGATAGTTTGGTAGATTTCGAATTTTCCTGAAATTTACTAAATTTTCCGAATCTTTACATAGATTTTGTCAATCGCTTCTAGTTTTGGTTATATAGAATTTATAAGTTTAAAAATGAATCAATGATCAACACTGGAAAACTTAGTTAATCAAAATTAGTAAATCTTCATGAAAGAACAAAAAATGACTCTGGATTTGTTTACTTCATTTGACTAAGAAGGAAAAATATTTTGATCATGATGATGATGAATATTCTCGAAATAATAAATTTAACAGTTTTTAAAAATTGGAGAAATATCATAACAATACAAAGGTTTCACAGAATTAAACCTTTTTGTTGAAGCCTGCAAAATTATTAAAATTTATACGTTAAAAGTATCTAAAATTGAAATTTTGATGAAATTTTTTGAAAATTTCCTTTTAAACAGAAAATTTATCAACATTTTTTCACAGAAGTCATAATAACTTGTGGTTTTAGAAAAAGTTGATGATTAAATATAAACCTTTATTAGTTTTTTTTGTAAAATTTTAAAGTTTTGTTTAAAAAATTCCGATTAATCTTAAATGATTTTTACACATATAAAAGTTATATCAAAAAAGAAAAGCTGATAGAAGAAAAAACAATAAGTGCAGATTTCGATATAATTAATTTGATGAAAATCAGCTATAAAGTTCCTTGCACTTCGGAAAGATGTGAATTTTGTGGCCTTGTGTTATTCATAAAAAGAACCCTAAAAATGTGGAGTTGAGTATTAGAAGCACAAGAAACACAAAATAAAATTTAAGCTAAAATTTGTTTCTTGAAGAATATTTATAATTCGCAGGAAATTTGTAACCTTTCATTTCATTAAAAGTGGTTTATAATAAAATTGAAGTAGAAGTTTTTTTTTGGCAAATTCTGATGACTATCGTAAGTTTTAAACGCCTGTCACATTTCTACCAATTTGTTGATATGTAAAATAAGTATTCGATGAATGAGTTTTGTTAGCTTCAAATCCTGAATTTGGTTGGTTACACTTCTTAATAAAAACCCATTCTAAATACAACGCATTTTTTGTCAAGATTTGAGTTTCCATACAGATGGTATATTGAAATACAAACTGAAATATACAATTAAAAATAAGTATAAATTTGGAAACGTCTTAACATGAAATGTTTTAGGTCTTGAGTGATTTAGAATTAAATTCCGCCGGAGGCGAGAAAATTTTCTAACATGTACGGTAAAATACTTTCTTGAACTGAAAAACCTTACTTGGAAAAAATCTCCATGGGGGGGGGGGGGGGGTTTAAACCCCTAAAACCCCCACCCGTTCGCACGGCCTTGATTTTAGATATAATGGAGTCGACTAGTTCTGAGATGGCAATTAGTGTGCTCGAGCCGGATCTGAAACCATATTGCAGCTTATAAAGTATGTCATGCTGGTTCAGGAAATTTACAATTCTGGTCACAAAAAGTTTTTCAAACACTACAGGGAGATAATGGCATAATGGCCACCTAAAGGAAGACGCTTTTTTAACCACAGAAAACAGCTTTAATATGTGACTTACATCATTTTTTCCTGTTCAGACACTAAAAAACTCTATTTTCCAACTGAATTATATTTACTTGAAAAAGTAGCTAAAAACGTTTAAAAATGCATTTTAAAATTTTTTACCGAAGGCTGAAAATCAGTCACTGTAGGGGCATAATGAGAACCCACACTGGGGCAGTATAAGCTACATTTATCGGGGCAAGATGAGCGTTTTCTGCCGTGGAATCTAGCAGCGAATTTCACTCGACGACTGAATAATAGAGCTATAGCTTGACTTGTTTCATCTGACGATTTGGCCTATTCGTTAGATGTCGGAGAGGACTAGTCTCGAGCTTCGATTCCTGTTCGATGATTTTTTTTTCATTTAGGGGAGGAGCGGGCTATATGCGCCTATTAAGCAGAACCCTGATTTAATCAAATATTCTATCAAACATGTGTACAAAAACTATATACACGTGTGCAGGCATCTGTTTTCTATACATTGGAGTAATTTTTATGTTAAAATTTCCTTTCGTTTTCGAGAAAACGATTTTATTATAACTGTTGACTAAATGCCGAACCTCACCATTCATGATCGATGCATTATGGAATGCAACAATCCAAATAATCGATCATGAATGGTAAATGAAAAAAAATCTCCTCAAATAGGAATTGAACTCGAGTCTTCTGATTACCTTATCTTACCACTAGGCCAAATCATCAGATGTAAACTGGTGAAGCAGTAGCTCTATCATTCAGCTGACTGTATCGAGTTGAATTCGCTGCTAGATGCAACGACTAGAAGCTCATCGTGCCCCGATTAATTGTGCTCTGTTCGCCCCGAGCCAACAAATTAAAGTAAAAACGCGTTTTAAAATTGATTAAAGTGAAAAATAAAAAATAATGATGGTGAAAACTGAGGAACAATGGAAACATTTTTTGGTAAAAAATTAATACTATAGGAAGTACGAAACTATTCCCCATGAAAATTTATTTAAGAAAATGGATACTTTTGTGGAAAAGAGAAATGCTTACTTTGCCCCGGGTGCTCGTTATGCCCTTATTTCCCCTATTATTGAATATTGTGATCAAAAACATTGTAGCCTTGTTATCACTTTATTCATGTTGATTCAAGTTTATTTTGAAATTTAGACTGAGTTTTTCTGAAAATGTCTAGTTTTGTTTTGAAAATATGCAAAGTGTTTGAAAAGTGAAGCATAATAGACTGGTATTTTATGAAGGTTAATTTCATGAAGTTTCTAGGAAAGATAGTCTAGTAAAAAATTTCAGTTTAAGAAATTAATTTACTTAAGTAACGAGAAATTACTTAATCCCGAAAAGTGTACAAAAATTAGTTTTAACAAACATATCTGAAAATGATCTCGCCTCCAGGCGGTATTTAGTCCTTAATCACTATAGGCCTAAGACATTTTATTCTACGACACTACATGACGTTCACAAATTCAAGCATATTTTAAATTTTCAATTTAGATTTGCAATTTAATAAACTTTTTTTATTCAAACTCAAATCCTGAAATACAAAAACCCTATCTCGCCTTTTAAATTGGTTTTGATTCAGAAATGTATCTTAACAAGTTATCGTCTATGACGTTTTTACTAATCACTTTGATATTACTTAAAAACCTTTTATACCAATAAAATTTTAATGCTGGTATAAAATATTCTTCAAGAAACCAATTTTAACCTCATTTTCAATTTGTGTGTATTGTGTTTCTAAATGCTAAACTCCACATTCAAAGGGTTTTAAAAAATTACTCAAGGCCATTCTATTTGTTTACTTTTCCCAATTCTGTAAAATAATATTTTTAACGAATTTTTAAAAATGTAATAACGAAATTTAATTTAAGGATATTTGAAACAATAATAAAATTAATTTGCAGTTCGGAACAAATTTGTTAGTTTGAATCTTCAATTATATATAATTTTTTTTTTTGAATGGTAGGACGTTATTGTTGAAAAATTTCTTTCTATAAGGGTATATACGGAAGATAGTATTGGCGAAATATTGGCCTCAGCCATAACCTCAATTATTGATTCGCTGATGGCCTTACCAGTGATGCTAGGTGCGTTTCCAGAATCAGTATATGCTTGTTTTAAACTCATAATATTTCTGAATTGATTAAAGTGTTCAACTATCAACAGCTAAACGTTTGAATTCATTACGGGTCGTCCCTAAATGGATGAAGATAAGCCATCTTTTGCTAATGTTTTTTCAAGGTTAATTCAAAACATCTGAAATATATTTTCATGTACTGCTTGGTAGATTAAAAAAGAGTTATTTACAACTTCTAAACGAATGCAAAATTATTCACAGTTACAAACAAGTAATTTAAATAAAGCCCCTTCTATGTTTGACTTTGGAAAACTGATTATTTTAAACATAAATATCCACATCATTCAAGTGTGCGATACAGACAGGTGTTATTTCGTTCAGATAAATGAT
Organism: Uranotaenia lowii; assembly: GCF_029784155.1. NCBI lineage: Eukaryota > Metazoa > Arthropoda > Insecta > Diptera > Culicidae > Uranotaenia > Uranotaenia lowii. The sequence goes on along the minus strand of NC_073692.1, from coordinate 347,031,418 downwards.
GCGTTGGATTTCACATTCGAATAGAAATTCACGGGAAAGTTGCAAATTCTCAGACTCATGAAAAGATTTTTCAATAATAATTAAAAAAATACAATCATTTTCCAAATATCAATGCACTTGGCACCCCTGAACACCCAAAAAAATCAAAACACGAACACAGATGTTCGCTTTTCCACAGGGCGAATTTGTCGATATTAGTAACGTGAAATCGCGTTTATCGTGCGCCCTTCTAAAAAATCGATGCTGTTATTCCATGGTTTGAGGTTAGGGCTGAGGCCTCCTGCTAAGGTGGTTTTCGCGTAGATCTGTCAATATATCCTAATATGGGATAATAGGGATACATCATCCCTGGGGATACTTCATCCCTGGGGATACTTGATTCCTCAGCTTTATCTCTAACCTAAATGTGTTACATAGATCAAATGTTATGGAAAAAATTGCCAAATAAAACAAAACTACAAACCTGTTTTCTAAAAAAATTAAAAAAATATTTTTTGAGTTATTGCACTTTTTTTTGAAAAATCCAACAAAGTGTGACTTAAAGATATTTTTTTTATCATTTTAAAATGTTTCCCACGTGAAAAAAATAGAATTCAATTATTTCTTCTAAAATATCAGATGTTAGAGTATAATACCAACTTCAAAATTTCATATTTTCTAAGCAATACTGAATATAATTTTTTTAAGAAATTTTTTTTCCAAAATGTATGTTATGGGTTCACTTGACCCCTCGAGTTCAAAAGAAAAAAAAAAATTTTCTTCTGAATGGAAGTTGATCAATGCTAAGCACGAATTTTTAATATTTATCCAATGACCTACATTTATCCAATTATATCCTGATAAAAAAGACTCAAAAAAAACCTTTCATCTGAAAACTAGAAAATTGCGCCTTCAAATATGCAATGAATATAGAGAAGTAGAAAATATTTTAGAATTCCTTTTGACTAACAATTTTAAACTGTGAAATTTAAACTAATATGACTTAAAAAGTCTGTGGAGCTTTTAAATTTAGATTTCGCATTATTTTTGCCATAGCTTAAGGCACTCTGATTGAAGGATTGAGTCTAATTTAACTTTCAAAATATCAATTTTTTTTCAGTCCCACATACACTGCTAGCTGATCTATGGGTTCAAGTATCGATCTCACTTTTGCAGCATATAAACAAGAAATTAAACGCTGTCTAAAAAAGCAAAAGACGGCGATCAGCAATTTTTTTTTTCCAAAAAGCTTTAATGAAAATAAGAAAAAGGGATCAATTATCCTTATTGTCCCCTTATGTTAAAAACTAATTTTTTTCATCTTCATATTATATTTTAAATATGTGATATTTAATCACTTATACAATGTTTGAAAATTTAATGAATCGATATTATTGGTAATGTTTGTATTCTTTTGTTCAGTACATTTGAAGACTTTGAAAATCATAGGCGAATAGAAAGTAAGAGGAAATAATAGATATTTGAATGAGTAAGACGAATTTGATAAGAGGCATTTTTATCTCATGTCATCAATTTGTTCCTTATGGAATAAATTATCATATTTATAATCTTTATATCTCGTCTGAATTTTTGTGTTCTGAAAACATAATCTTCTAGATTTTAAATAATAATAGCCTAGCTACTTGCTTTTTTATCGATTCTACGGAAGGTTTAAAACTTCAAAGTTAATTTTAAAGCTAATTTTTTCTGCGAACAGTAATTTTTGCCTCATGAACCGTAAAAAGCATTCCTAAAACTTCTCCTCCATTTTCGAGGCAAGAGTTGTCGTCTCTAGAGTATTCAGCACATATTTAAGCATTCTCGGAAATTTCCCATCACACATGGTCGCCGTTTGGCACCTTGCACATTTTTGTTTTTGCTCAAGCTAGCTGCTGAGTGAGGTACCTACAATGCTCCAACCAGAGAGATCTCCAAAGCTTGAGAAGTAAAGGGCGAAAAATGTGAGGAATTATTTTTAATTGTAGCGAAAATTTCGCCCTGAATGGTTAATTACCTGAAAAATTAGACCGGGACTCTAAGAAGAAGTGAGGGCACTTTTTCTACGAGTGTTTCTCTGTTTTCCTTGTTTGCTTGCCTGTCTTTGGAAGAAATGTGTGAAATAAGGCTGCAACCTTAATTGTGTTTACTCAGTGTAAGCGCTATTTCCTTCGACAATTAACTAATGAGAGTGTCTCAAATAGCTGTTTCCCGTTACGGTTAAATCAGTCATGAGAGCAATCATTGAGCTTATAAGTATGTCTCTTAATAGCTGTAGCCTTATATTGACAATAGACAACTTCATAATGAAAAACGATGGCAATATGTTAGTCTACATTCACAAAAAAAATTCTATTCAAATTTAAAACTCAATGAACCGAGATCATTCGATAAAACCGTACACGCATAACAATGAACAATCGGTCGTCCAGACAGTTTGTCCCCCGCTTTCGGTGCCAAGTTCTCACTTTATAGAAAATAATACAAACATAGTGGGAGTATGCTTTCATTATTTGTCTACGTTTTTCAGCACCTGATGCTATTTGCCAGCCGACAATAAATTTACCACCATTCAATAACTCAAACAGTAATTTATCGCCGGAAATGGCTACCGCAAAATCGATAACATCAAACCCCGGGAACAACGGAACAATATGCCCAGCATCGTTTCGAAATTTTCAAATTACAACTTTGGTCCGGCAGCGTAGACTTTTTTCAACTTCCCCAGGCTCAGTTGTAAAATAAAGGTGTCCTTTCTGCTAGGACGCCATTAGCCAATCGGCGGAAAAATTCGGATTCCATGACACTGCCACTCTGGTTGGAGGGATCCATAATTCAAAAAATAAATCAACCTTTGACGTTGCAACTGACCGAAAGCAGAGAGATAGAGAAGCTTGCGTTAGGCTTCGAAACCTGTCCCATCCGATTGGTGTGTCCGACTGTTGTGCCTTTTGAAGTGGGCAGTTTTGGCGTAATTGATGGCCCATCAAGATGTCAGGGGTGTAACAAAACTTTCAAGCAAATTTTTATAAAATTAGGAGAAGTCTGCTAGGAAACGCCTGAAAAATTAATCTTAGTGTTCTATTTCAGAAAACTATTCTTATGCTGTAAATCAAGTCAAAAACTGATCGAATTTTCAGAAAAATATTTGAAGCTAAACTCTAATCATAATCTAAAAGTGAAAATAGAATAGTTTTATAATGATTTCATGGAAGTGTATCATATCAACGAAATATTATCATCATTAGGCATCCCCTACTATGTTTTATGCAAAAGAACGTATGATATCTAAAATTTTGCCAAAATTTTTCAAATTTCAGTTTTTCAAATCACCCGTTGCTCACTTCCGATTCTCGGATCGCATTTCTGAATGGCATAATCCGAGAACGATTATGAATTACGAACCAAAAAGTTTAATAATTGAAAGTTGACCGGAAAGTTGGCGGTTAGACAACCCTCCCCCCCCCCCCCCTCTTCATGAGATTTCAGAAATGCCAAGCGAAATGTTTTCTAAACTTAACAATTCGAATTCTTAACCCAATTTTGATGAACAACTAATAAGATTCAAGAATAATAATCTCGACTCAGAACAACGAAATCATTTTTCAGGTCCACAATTCTACAACAGTTTTCCAAAAGCATCCTGCCGTTATGAAAAAAAAGCCATGGAGTGGTATGCCGCTAACAACATTAAGGTTGTGCCCAAGGATAAGAACCCTCTAAACACACTAGGATTCCGGCCGATCGAAAAATTTTGGACGATAGTTGTCAGAAGACCCAAAAAACTGTAAGGATAAGGTGACTGTACCAAATCTAATGACAGGCGTCAAACAAAAGGCAAGCCAATTTCGACTAGCTCAACCGGAATCTTAATTGAGATTTTTTCCGTCTTTTTTACAAATTGAACTTCAAAAAGAAAGATACTTTTTTTTTTAATGAACAAATGCTCGTTTCACACTCAATGTAGTTTGACCAGTTTCTAATTCAAATCCTTTATAAAATGCAATTTTCATTTGTTTGTATGTTCGTCTCTATTTGGATCTGCCGTCCTAATTTTTAGATAGCCGAAATTTGACATGGGTGCTAATAAGGACCAGAAATGGTGAAAAATTAGATTTAGATTTTTGGATGACCCTTTTTCGAGGGGATTGTCCATACAACACACATCTTTACGATAGTATACATCCAAATTGGGATAAAAATTTGAACATTGAAGTTTTAACGGAAGAGAAATCCATCTGAGGTATCAAATTGTATGTCCGTTCATCAATTTTTAATCAGTGTTTTTGAGGTATTGAAATGATAATGCATCGAATCGAAACGAAAATTCAAGCACGACAGCTTTGAAGGACGAAAAATTGAACACTTATTTTGAATTTGGTGTAAGATGATCGAAAAAGGGGTCGTCCATATTACCTGTTAAATAATTTTACATCAATTGCTTCATTCTGCAAGTGTCCAAATAAAAAATCATACACGGGAGTTTACAGGGCGGACAAAACAGACGAGAGGAAAAAGTGTTCACACGGGTGTTTCAACGCTCAATAAATTCCTTTTTTTTTCATTTAAATTTGATGGACGGCAAAAGGTGCATTCAAAAACTTACCGTTTAATCTAAAATGCAATATTTTCGAGAAGATGTATCTCAATTTCTATCGAAACAAAAACTCCTCATCTCATACTAAAATTTATAAGCGAAACGGAGTTTGTACGGGATCAGCTAGTAGTACATGAAGCTTTCTCTAAAAAAAAGCTGAAAGGAGCCTCTTGAATGAAAATTATTATAAAACAATGAAATGTTTGGCCACCCTAGTATGCATATACAAAAAAAATAAATTATTGAGCAGGGAAAGCCCCGGAAGTTGACGATTCTCCCAAAGGCATAGAACCTCCTCACTTTTTATTCATGTTTTTGTTTTCAAATTATTTTGTTGGCATACAACAGTAAAGTTTAAAAATATTTTTTTTTCTTCATTTGTCATAATTTTAGTTTTCAGTTTTTGAGAGGTGGTGAGGAAATTTACATTTTCTGAGCCTCCAGTGAGATTACTCAGGAGTTGGTGTTGTGATTGACTTTTGTACTTAATTTTGCTAAAATACTCTGGAAATCTCTTAATATTCCAATTAAGATTAGATTTCCTCTCGAACGTGTTGGAAACCTTTGATTCCGATACAACAGTTGTTTGTTGTGGTGGAAAGGCGGATTGTACAGAAGGTTGTGGATCTGTACGACACTCTGAAGTTCTCTTAGTGCAGCTTTAGGTAGTATAGAAGGCGATGCATCTTGGAGCAAGCTTAGCGGGCAAAGAAGTCTAGGATTACCATCTAACTGAAGTTTGTTTAAATCGTTTACGTACAGGATAAACAGAAGGGCCCGAAAGTTGCTACCTTGAGGTAGGTAGGTTTCCCAGATCACTTGTCATGTAGTTGATTTGCACCATTTGTCTCTTATTCGTGAGATATTTAGCTAGCAAAGAGAGAATTCGCTATACCATAGATTCCATGCTTCTTGAGCAGTATCGAATAATCGATCGTATCGAATGCCTTCTTTGAATCGAGGAACATCCCCCCCATGAATTTACGGTGATCAAGGACAGTGTGAATATCGTCGACCAGTTCGGTCGCTGTTGTTAATGTGCTTGACTCTCGGAATTGCGTAAAACGAGATGCAAGAAGTTGTTCCAGGATCTTGCAAAAAAAACCGATAAAACCGACAGTAGTTACTACAGTTCGTTTTTTTTTTATGCTTTGAAAATTGGAATGACACGTGCAGTTTTAAGATAATCTGGGAATTCTCCGGTCCGAACACATTATTTGAAAATGGTCTCTTATTAACGGTGCTAGGATAGTGTGAAGAGTTTTGACAAACTGCGTGGTGATTCCATTTGGTCCCGGTCTTTTTGAGGAATCAAGTTTGTTTATGAGAACAGTAAGTTCTTGTTCGGTTGCTGGTCGTTAGTGGATACTGCTGTGGTAATTGACTGCTGAGGTGTGATTTTGGTGAGCATTTCATGGGATTGTAGCCGCAAGTTGAGTTCTAATTTTTCAGAAAAAAAATATTGAAAGCATTTTGTCGCCGCTAAAAATGGTAATCTGGTCACCCAGTCAACCGATTGAAGGAGGAAGCAGAAACGTCAAAACCGACAAGAACGTATCGTGGGTGAATAATAAAAGGCACATCAGAAACGTGTCTTCACAATTAGCTCATACGCGAAATACAATCGTTACTTCCGTGAAATATTAATCTATCGATTATATCGCCTAAGCAATCGCGAGTTAAACTGTTTTAGTGCCAGAAGATAGGGAAATAAGGTACAAATATTGTAAGTCCATTTATAAGCAATTCGAAATTAATTTAACCTATTTCATTCAGGCCCGATCAGGGAACCACCGTCAGTTTAATCCCGGCGATTTAATCTTACTAGATTTAGTTAAAAATTAAGAAGAGCCAGAATTAGCGAGTTTAAAACAGCTGCCTTGATTGGCAAAAGTTAGGAGCGTAATAGCGTAAGTTGAATACGATGATAATGACAACGTCATGAACTTAATACCTAACCTATCTTTGTCCAGGCCCGACAAGAGTGTATACTAGCGGTCAACTAGGCATTTCATTCAGGATTGATTGAAACACTGAATCTGTAAGCCTTTAATTAACACCTCATAAACCATTGTTAATCATTTCTAAATATTGCAGTTGAAGCATACAATAAAATAGCTCTCAAATCCAGTGACGACTGTTTTCAACTCGCCCCGCAACATCTTCAAAGATTCGTTGTAAAATGAATAGAAAAAAATACGAGAAGGGCTCAGGATTCCAGTTCCGAGGAGTTCCATTGTGTTTCTTGTCAGAGACCAGATTCATATGAGAACATGGTACAATGTGACCGATGTGATTCGTGGCAGCATTACTCCTGCGCTGGGGTGAATGAATCCGTTGAAAATCGCCCGTGGATATGTTCGCAGTTCGCATATTTCACCGGTGGCCGGCTCAATATCTTCTATAAGCAGCAAAACAAACCGGTCGGTGTTGGCTGAGAGTCTAAAAAGTCTGCGTCAGCGACAGGAAATAGAACGAGCAAAAGTGGATTTGGACTTAAGACGTAAGTTTCTTGATCAGGAGCAGCAACTTCTCGATGCAATCCATGCTCCGGAGAAAGCGCGCAGCGTTCGTAGCAAAACTGCCAATCGTGATAATGCCCAACGAATCACACAGTGGGTTAAGGATGTCACTTCAGCTGTAGGCACGGCACCGGTTAGCTCTCAGGCGCACGCTTTGCCTCCTGCGATTCCCTTCGATTCGCTACGACGACAGAACATAGCAACAACAACACAAACCACATCGGTGGTACCAACACTCCACAATGTGGAGGCTGAAGAAATAAGTAACGCGAATGCATTGATCCCAGAGGTTCATCAACCAATCTCCTCCTTCCAGCGTTCCGACTCTGGTGCATGTTCTTCGGCCTTGTATGAAAACCAAACTGTAAGATCGTCTGCAGTACATTTCAGAGATTCTACAAGACAACGACCAGCATCAGAAGCGGCTGCAATTCCCACAAGAAGTTCGGAGCAACGGAAGAATGACTTTTTTCATCCTGTTCAACAGGTGTCTAATCTTCAGAAACAAGTGGGATTTTGTCGAAGTATGTTAGAGGACATGCACATTCGAGCCTCGGCTACAGTGGCAAGTATGAACGCCTCTCTTGAGAAGCACCGCAACGAGGGATTATCAACCGGATTACAAACAGGAATGGTTCCCGAGATATCTGTGCAAGCATTCGAGAACCCTGAGCACCCCCTTGTTGGTTCGATTGCGTGTCAAAATGGTTCCCCACAGAATCTAGAATCTAGCCAGCCTATGCCGGTGGTAGGTCAAGCCTATGCGAATACCTATGCACATCCGAACGCGAATAATCGTTATAGACACAACGTGAATGAGCAACACGATTCCGATAACCAAGACGGGACGCGTCTGGACACACCTTTCGAGTTGTCTCGTGAGCAGCAGCGGATCATCGCGCGCCCGAGTCAGGCTGAAATCAATGTTTTTCCGGAACTTCCCTTATGTAACAACAACCACAGTGGGCCGCCACAGCACTCACCCGCTCAGCCAATGATCCATCAACCAAAAGTGTTAGGCGGTCCCACTCAACAGCAACTTGCAGCACGACATTCATTTGCCAGAGATCTCCCAGTGTTTTCCGGAGACCCCGCGGAATGGCCGTTGTTTATTTCGAATTACAACTACACTACTGAGGTATGCGGGTTCTCAGATGGTGAAAATATGTTACGACTCCAAAAATGTCTCACAGGGCCAGCTTTGGAGATTGTTCGTAGCAGCCTGCTGCTCCCGGAAGCGGTACCGCAAGTGATAGAAGAGTTGCGCTTCCGCTACGGTCGTCCGGAAATTCTGATTACCATGCTCCTCCGTAAAGTTCGTGCCATTCCGGCACCGAAGCCTGATAAACTAGAAGAACTCATCGAATTTGGAATGGCAGTCCAAAGTTTATGCAATCACATCGTTGCAGCAGGTGAAAAGGCCCATCTATCCAACCCACCACTGCTCAATGAGCTTGTGCAAAAATTATCAGCAGAGCAAAAGATGAAGTGGGCCGAATACAAAAGTAAACTCACGGAGGTTGATCTTAAAACGTTTGGAGATTATATGTCCAGAGAAGCTCGCTACGCATCAAGCGTCACTACATTCCAGCCTGATGCGCGAAAACCCCATGCCCGGGACACGGCTAAATCGAAAGGATTTTTGTATTCACATTCAGAAAATATAACACAAAATACACTTTACGCTGCCGACCCTTCATTAGCTAATTCTCTTGACAAGCCAAAACTTACAGCGTGTGCCGTATGTAGTGAACCTGGGCACAAAGTGCAAGAGTGTGCTAAGTTCGAAGCTCTGAGTGTCGATGAACGATGGCAGCAAATACGAGCTTTACGAATATGTCAAAACTGTTTATACCCGCACGGACGCATATCATGCCGCAGTCGTAAACTGTGTGGAATAGAGGGTTGTGATTACCGACATCATGCACTTTTGCATTCTCCCAAGGAACCTAGAGCTCAGACTACACATAGTAATGTCCACCGTAGTCTGGATTCACCCACTTTATTTAGAATTGTTCCGGTTACATTGTATGCTAAAGAAAAAAGCGTCACAACTTTCGCATTTGTTGATGAGGGCTCCGATTTAACTTTATTAGAAAGAGATCTTGCGACAATGCAGGGAATACATGGCACTTCGAAGCCACTTTGCCTGCGATGGACAGCACAAACGTCTCGCATGGAATATGACTCAGAGATGGTATCTTTGACCATATCTGGTATTAATCCAACCGATAAAAAAGAAATGATGAACGCTCGTACCGTGAACAGCCTTGATTTACCTTCGCAGTCTTTCAATGTGGAAGAAGCTGCACACACATATACCCACCTACAAGGACTACCCCTATCAAACTATAAGAATGCGAAACCAAAACTCCTGATTGGCGTCGACAATCTCCGTTTAGCGGTTCCTCTGAAAACGAAAGAAGGTGACGGAACAGGCCCAATAGCAGTAAAAACACGCTTGGGATGGTGCGTCTACGGGCCGCGTGCACAAAAGTACAGCTGCCCATATGGTAATCAATCATTCAATTTCCATGTATGCGAATGCCAATGTGATGAGCAGTTGAACAAAGCAGTTAAAGAGTTTTTCAATCTGGACAATATGGGTATAGGGCTAGGTGGGGTAATTATGAACAAAATTTCTTCATTTGGCACACTCACAGCCACCATATGTTTATTTCTTATCATAAATTCTGAAAACCTGCCAATATTGAATGTTTCCGTGCTCTTCATCATTCTGTAGAGCAACTTTTTTTTCTTGGTCGCAACCCACGTCCTTGAGACGTCTGTTCATAATTACCCCGTCTGTTCATATTTACCCCCCTGTCTAGGGGGTAATTATGAACACGGATTACGGACTTGGTATAAAATTTTTGAGAAATAACAGTATTTACACGTTACATTTACCCATAGTAAGCAGTGTATGGTGATTTTTTACTTAAAAAATTATGTTCATAATTACCCCAAAACCTGTTCATAATTACCCCGAACGCTGTTCATATTTACCCCGAGACTTGTCCAATATGATTTATATGGTGTCAGAAAATCTCAATTCAACACCAAATAATGAAAATAATTAGCAGTAATTAGAAAATGGATTGTTTTATAAAAACTCAATTCAATTCATGTATAAAACTTATAAGTTAAAGAAATGTAATCAAAATTTAGGGGTAAAACAACGCAAAAATAGCTATTTAGTGTTCTTTTGTATTGATTTTTTCTATCTTTTTTTTCGGTAGTTAAATTTTTTGTTGCATCTTTTACGGTTTGGTTGGTTTCTTTTTCTTTCATATCTTTATGTCGTTGCAGATCATTTTTATTTGATAGGACCTCTCCATACGTGTGAAATTTTAGGCGAATTAGGCTACTCGATAGTTTTTACATCCGTTTTAAATATCCTACGCAGCAAACATCAAGTTTTCACCTAAATGTCGTAGGTGCTGCTTTTCACTTACGTGCGAGGTATCATGAAATTAAAGCCTATACATATACAGAAAATTCTAATTTTTTTGAAAGATGGTTGTTTCACAAAAACACCCATTAAAATCTTCTTGGATCAGTGAACAGTCATATTTTGCAAGGCTTGTCAATTCTATATGATCGACTGTTTTTAAAAATATTTACACTAATTAATTTATTTATCACCTGTACGAAATATCACATTAGAAGCTCTATTTTCTCAAAACAAAATTATTACTGCAGAAGTTTTCATCACCGAACTGAATGAGAAAATCTTCAAACAAAAGATTTTCATTTTGTTCTAAATTTTAGAAAAATGTATTCGAACAAATAAAGATTGAAAAAAGTAACTAAGTATAAAAATAAGACTGCAAGAAAATAGATTTTGGATCTTTGTTATCCGAATGTAACTCATAAGCAATTATTCTTTGCTGTAATTCTTATGCTCTCAATAGCAGCATGTTGTCCAAACATACAAGAAAATTTATCTGTTTGATCTTTGTTTTGTGGACTTATTCATCTATTGAATTTATCGTGGTTTTTTTTAAATATTTTACTGTTGACCACAGAGATTTAAGGTTCATAATAATGTTAAATTTCACGCGATAATATATAAAAGCTCGAGCAGCAAACCTTTTGTTAAAAAATGGTGAATTTTATTATTAGTATAATAAAAAAATTCTCCAAGTCTAGTTTATAACCTTGTTATTTATCAATACAAAAAAACTGGTTTTGGAAGGACTTAAAACCTTTATTCGGTGTTAGAAAACTATTCCTGGGATACAGGTTTTCGGTTTCGGTATTATCTACTATCCGTACGCACCACTCACTAAACCTGAGAAAACATTTGACTGCATTTTTTTCTATCAACAAAAAGCAAGTTCTTACCACTATTTTTTTAAACAAAATTAAGACTCGTTTACATGCTGATTTATTTTTTTTTTTTTCAAAATTTCTGTTTTATAAACTTAAGTTTTATTAAGTTTTGATAAAATTGTGTGCAAAACATTTTTTCAAAGACTGAAAAGATCTGGCATAGCTTTTTATTTCTAAATCCGAATCTCGTTTTTGGAAGAAAAAAAATCAATTTCTCAAAAATTCAAAACTTAACACATTGCGGACTTAATTTAATTATGAAATTTGGTCCAGTAAGTTCCTGGGATATAGAACGCCGAGTGTTGATTTTTCCTGACTAAGATTTCTTCACGGTCATAATCGCTTCGAATCGTCGCTTTTATGGAAAGAAGACTACGTAGAATTTCCGGATTCCTATCCGATGGCTATTGGAAGGTTGGAATGTTTGGAGCGTCGGATGGAGCGAAATCCGGATTTAAAAGAAAATTTACACCGACAAATTCACGAATATGAACTGAAAAACTATTGTCATAAAGCCACAGAAGAAGAGCTTAATTCGTTAGATCCGCGGAGGGTGTGGTACCTACCTATCGGAGCTGTGACCAATCCAAAGAAACCAACTAAGATCCGCCTTATTTGGGACGCTGCGGCAAAAGTTGATGGCATTTCGCTAAACAGTGCTCTGATTCCCGGACTGGACCTACTAGCATCTCTCCCCGGGGTTTTGTTCGGTTTCCGAATGTACCAAGTTGCTGTTACCTCTGACATTAAGGAAATGTTCCATCAGATACGCATACGTGAAGCTGACAAGAACTCACAACGCTTTTTATGGCGCTCTAAACCAACAGACAAACCCACCGTGTACCTAATGGACGTCGCTACCTTTGGTGGCACCTGTTCCCCTGCTTCGGCACAGTTCGTAAAAAACAAAAACGCTGAAATGTATTCCGAACAATATCCCCAAGCTACAAAAGCTATCATTAAACACCACTATGTTGACGACTTCCTAGCAAGTTACAGTGAACAGGAAGAAGCAGCTCAAGTTGCCTGTGATGTAAGATTCATCCACAGTAAAGCAGGATTTGAACTCCATAATTGGCGCTCGAACAGCCGACTAGTACTAGAAAAACTCGGTGTGGAACAGAACTACATGGATAAAAACTTAAGCGTAATAGAAAGAGGGAAAACCGAACGCGTCTTAGGATTGCTGTGGTCGCCGGCAGACGACATGATGAGCTTCTCAACGCAGATGGGACAGGAAGTGATGAACTTAATTGAAACCAAATCTAAACCAACAAAACGTCAAATACTGCGTACTGTGATGACCCTGTTTGATCCGTTAGGGTTGCTGGCTCCCTTTTTAATTCATGGGAAGATTCTCATCCAAGAATTGTGGCGTATTGGAACCTCTTGGGACGAACAAGTAATTGATAGAGTGCACGAGAGGTGGATTGAGTGGATTAGAATGATCGAATTCATCGCCGAAATTCGGATCCCTAGATGCTATTTTCAAAATGCAACCAAAAACATGTATAAACACACTGAGATTCATGTTTTTGTTGATGCCAGTGAAGTGGCATACGCCTGCGCTGTCTACATGAGAATATTTAACGAAGCTGGACAACCTCAGTGTTCCCTTATCTCAGCAAAAGCTAAAGTAGCTCCCCTCAAGCCTTGGTCTATTCCGAAGCTTGAATTGCAGGCTTGTATATAAGAAGTACGACAGATGGTATTTGTTCGACAAAATCATGATATGGTCACCGCACGTCCGATTATGTGGACAGACTCGAAAACGGCACTGGCATGGATAAACGGCGATCCTCGCAACTTCAAGCCCTTTGTCTCCAACCGCATAGTGGAAATTTTGGAACACACAACCGTGGAAGACTGGCGCTGGGTTCCAACAAAACTAAATCCCGCCGACGAAGCGACGAAGTGGGGAGCAGGTCCGTATTTCAATTCGAACAGTCAGTGGTTCTCAGGCCCCAGCTTTCTCTTACAATCCGAAGATAATTGGCCAAAACTAGAGGGAAAGCTAAACGAACCGAACGACGAAAAGCGTGCAACAATTCTGTCCCATACCTCCGTAAAACCTATCGTGGACTTTTCAGTTTTCTCGTCTTGGGTTAAACTCCAACGTACAATAGCCTATGTTCTAAGATACTTGGTAAACTTTAAAACAAAAGCTCTAACGTTGTCGGGACAGCTTCAACAATCTGAGCTTCTCGCAGCCGAAGAAGAGATATTTAAAATTGTTCAGAAAGAAACATATCCCGAAGAGCTGACAATGCTAGAAAATGACAACCACGCCAGCGTAAATAAGAAAAGCGACATATATCAACTCACTCCGATGGTAGATGAGAAAGGCCTTCTCAGACATAGAGGAAGAATCGGAGCAGTTAAGGAAGTGGCTTACGGAACCAAATTTTCTATTATTCTGCCCAAAAACCATCGAGTAACCGTCCTTCTAGTCGATAGGTACCATCGAATGTTCCGCCATGGAAACTCAGAAACCGTTGTGAATGAAATCCGTCAGCTATTCGAAATTCCAAATCTACGTGCGGTAGTAAAACAAGTAAGCAAGAACTGCCAGCTATGTAAATTACGAAAAACACGCCCTATCATACCCTTTATGGCCAAACTTCCATACGCTCGCCTGGCGCATCACGAACGAGCTTTCACCTATACCGGAGTTGACTATTTCGGTCCACTGTCGGTGAAGGTTGGTAGGTCCACGGTGAAACGATGGGTGGCACTTTTCACGTGCTTAACTACACGTGCAATACACCTAGAGATAGCATATTCTTTGACAACAGCATCTTGTATCTCCTGCGTTCGACGTTTTGTGGGCCGACGAGGACCACCAGCGGAGTTCTTTAGCGATAATGGTACCAACTTCGTAGGCGCCGAACGAGTATTGCGGGTCCAAGTAGAACGAGCGCTGTCAGAAACCTTTACGTCCAGTGCAACGAAGTGGACATTCATGCCTCCAGGAGTCCCCCATATGGGAGGGGCATGGGAGCGGTTAGTGCAATCAGTTAAAGCAGCTATGAATGATGCTTACGCCGAGGGAAAGTTGGACGACGAAGGGTTGCAAACATTAATAGTGGAGGCAGAAAGAATAGTAAATGCTAGACCTTTAACATATCTTCCGTTGGCATCAGAACAGGCTGAGGCTCTGACCCCCAATCATTTCTTGCTCCTCAGCTCCAATGGAGAAAAGATTACATCTCAGAAGAAAAATTTCCATGGACCTGTCGACTTCGAAATTCGCCGTCATTGCTTGGGTCAATCGTGGGAACTGATACAAAAACAGTTAGACATTTTTTGGAAACGATGGCTTTCGGAGTACCTTCCGGTGATTCGTCGTCAACCAAAGTGGTTCGAAGATTCTCGTTCTTTGAAAACAGGAGATCTTGTTCTCGTAGTCAACGGAGCAATGAGGAATGAGTGGGAACGTGGACGTATTGTCCGCCTACTGCTGAATCCAGATGGCGGAGTGAGACGTGCAATAGTGCGCATAGGCAAAAATGAGGTTTTACGTCCGGTAACCAGATTGGCTCTATTAGACGTGGATGTTAACCGTGCAGTCTCGGAAGTGGCCGAGATACACCAGGGGGAGACTGTCGCCGCTAAAAATGGTAATCTGGTCACCCAGTCAACCGATTGAAGGAGGAAGCAGAAACGTCAAAACCGACAAGAACGTATCGTGGGTGAATAATAAAAGGCACATCAGAAACGTGTCTTCACAATTAGCTCATACGCGAAATACAATCGTTACTTCCGTGAAATATTAATCTATCGATTATATCGCCTAAGCAATCGCGAGTTAAACTGTTTTAGTGCCAGAAGATAGGGAAATAAGGTACAAATATTGTAAGTCCATTTATAAGCAATTCGAAATTAATTTAACCTATTTCATTCAGGCCCGATCAGGGAACCACCGTCAGTTTAATCCCGGCGATTTAATCTTACTAGATTTAGTTAAAAATTAAGAAGAGCCAGAATTAGCGAGTTTAAAACAGCTGCCTTGATTGGCAAAAGTTAGGAGCGTAATAGCGTAAGTTGAATACGATGATAATGACAACGTCATGAACTTAATACCTAACCTATCTTTGTCCAGGCCCGACAAGAGTGTATACTAGCGGTCAACTAGGCATTTCATTCAGGATTGATTGAAACACTGAATCTGTAAGCCTTTAATTAACACCTCATAAACCATTGTTAATCATTTCTAAATATTGCAGTTGAAGCATACAATAAAATAGCTCTCAAATCCAGTGACGACTGTTTTCAACTCGCCCCGCAACACATTTGCTATGGGTTTAGATTCTGATGTATTTAACAACTCCATTAAATTCTTATTTAAATGTTTCGCTTTGTGACTCGTTTCGCACAACCCGGTCGTTCAAATGTTTCCACATCGTTTTTGGATTTGTTGAATAGTCTGTTGTAATATCCTTGCTTCGCTTATGCTTTGGTAGGGGAGATGAGGCATAACGAGCACCCAGGGCATAATGCGCACTCCATTTTTCTACATAAGTACGTTTTTTTTCGTAGATGACGGAAAGAATTAAAGAAACATGAGCTATCAAAGAATAAAAGAACATAAGGCGTAAATATCATGAATTTTTCGAAAAAGATACAACGGCTCACCGGCAGGACCCGCATGTGATCTTTCCCGCATGGGATATACATTGTGTTTTCGATAGAAGGTCCAGCAGTTGATCGGCAGAGCTAGATTGCTCGGGTTCGCCGGTTTCATCATGTTCACCGTGGTGAAATTGGCTAACGCGCCGTTGTACTGAAGCGGAGATTGCAGGTTCAAGTCCTGCCGGTGAGCCGTTGTATCTTTTTCGAAAAATTCATGATATTTACGGCTTATGTTCTTTTATTCTTTGATACTTCATGTTTCTTTAATTCTTTCCGTCATTTACAAAAATGTGATTATTTTTAGGTACAAAGATGTACCAAACGATTTCATAACATCAGTATTGACGTATTTTCTTAAACAAATTTTCATAAGGACTTGTTTCGTACTATCCATAGTATTAATTTTTCACCAAAAAAGAAATATCCTTTTCATCTTTACAGAAATATTAAATAATAACCAGCTAGGTTCTCAAGTGACGAAAATATTATAATTTTTGAGCATCACCAAATAAGCTTTTATGACCTTTAAACCATCTCGATCTGAAATGTACGCACTGCAACATGATCTACACATTGTTTCTCAATTTTCAACATCAAAAAATTTTTGATTTTTCACATAAATCAATTTTAAAACGCTTTTTTACTTTAATTTGTTCACTAGAGGCGAACAGAGCACTATCAATGAATGCATAATGAGCATTTTCTTCCGGGGAATCTAGCAGCGAATTCAACTCGATGAAGTCAACTGAATAATAGAGCTGCAGCTTGACTTGTTTCGTCTGACGATTTGGCCTATTGGTAAGGTGTCGGGGAGATAATCAATAGACTCGAGTTCGATTCCTGTTCGAGGGGATTTTTTTGCACATACCATTCATGATTGATTTTTTTTATTGTAACATTATACGGCTAATAGCATCAAAACATCATCCGTCAAACAAAACACCAGAAACATAATGTATGAGCATGTTTCAATTCTTTGAATTCTACAAACAGACCTTGATTATTTTTTTGCTGCTCTGTTTGATAAATTTACGCCTCACCGTTTAGTGCAATCATGATCATGAATGATAAATGAAAAAAAAATCACATCGACCAGGAATCGAACACGGGCCTACTGATTACCTCTCCGACATCTTACCAATAGGCCAAATCGTCAGACGATACAAGTCAAGCTGTAGCTCTATTACTCAGTTGACTTCATCGAGTCGAATTTGCTGCTAGAATCCCCGGCAGAAAACGCTCATTATACCTTCATTAATGGTGCTCATACTGCCTCGGGGGGTTTCTCATTATGCCTCTACAGTTACTGGTTTTCAGCTTTCGGCAAAAATGTTAAAAATGCGTTTTTAAACGTTTTTAATTCTTTTTCAAGTTTCATCCAATTGGGCAATAGACTATTTGAGTATCTGAACACGAAACAATGATGTATTTCACATATTACAGCTGTTCTCTATAGTTAAATAAGCGTTTTCCTTAAGGTGGCCATTATGCCCCCATCTCCCCTATGATCAACAGTATTGTTGATGTTAGTGACTTCATTATAGAAAAAATCATTAAAAAAAATTTCTAGAGAAATTTCTTCGAATGGAGAGAATCTTCAAATGAAAAATTTATCTCAATTTAGGTCTAAAAAAAATTATTCATAAAAAGCAATAGGCTATAGGAGAAAAAGTTGTTAGTGAAAATCAAGAAATGCAGACTCAAGCAATCCCTCCTCATGGTCAGACCGTTCTGGAAATTGGCATGTGACCTTCTGGTCACCTAATAACTAATTTTGATTTGGATCGAGTGAGATCTACCATGTTGAATTCTTCTTATGATAAGAACACCGCGGTTCGTTAAATTGTTCAAAAATGCAAAATTACTGTGATGGTAAAGTAATCATAACATCTTCAATTTTCAACCGATTTTTACGTACAACCACTTGAAATATTAGTTATAGATTGATTTTTAAGGCAAATAGAAAATAAGATTTTTTAAATGTTTCTTTTATACCTAAAACCTTCGCTAAAACAATTTTTTAAAATGCATTTTCCACATTATTTTATCTTAAAGTCACTATTATCAACAATAATATTCATCATAAGCTAAAACAAGTTCAGATTATCATGAGCAAATTTTCACCTTTAATATGCAGAAAAAAGATTTGAATTTGATGTTATGCAATCCGCGATATTTGAATCTGAGTAAAAGAACTTTTTTAATGTTTACAAAAAACCATATTTGGAGCGTAAATCAAAAACTGTTCTACTGAGATTTTTTGGAATTTATTTTTGAATTCAGCGCCCGATTCAAACTTGAATGCGAAAACTTGACAAAACAATTTCATATTATATGACAAGATGACATGGCATGACAGAATGACAAAATGTCAAATATGATAACGAAAGGTTCCTATTTAGGAGACAAAAATGACGATGGGGAAGATAACGCAAAAATGAAAAAAAAAATCAAAAAAACTGTCATTACGGGATCAAAATTTTTGGGTGGCCGGTATAATATTTAATGTCACAAATAGCAAATAATCTCGTTGTTCTACGATCGCGGTAGTATGCTATACACCCTTTTCAATTTTTTTTAATTTTTTTTATTCAAGATTGATAGTTTCATATTTTAGAAAACATAGTTCTGCAGGGAATTCTTCTGGTCAACAATTGATAAAGTTTTCAGTGAAATATTTGAAGGCTTCTATGTTGCGGATATTGCACATTTGACACATTTCACCGTGACATGAAATCGCTTTTCCGGACTTTTCTGAACTGTTATCATTCTAGAAGTCAACAATTTACTTGAAAATGAAAACAAATGGAGCAAACGGTCGCAAATTGAATTTTCTTCAAAATAGAAAAAAAATGGGTGAATTCAAACTTTTAGTTGTTTTTGTTGTGATTGATTACATTTATGACGTGAATTCACGCTAGAATTGACCTTTTTTGACTTCAGTACATACGACTACTTCAATTTAAACAGAACAGGGTAGTTGACTGAATTCACGTCACGAAATATTAAGTTATTCTGAACCATTCCTAAGAGCCTTCTTATTTTATGTGGACTTTTCAAAATGATATTTTGTTGTTCCAACTTTTACAATCATAAATTTTCAGTATCTTCACTTAATTTTTTGCTTATTTTGATTGGCACTTGGATAGCAACATATTGAAGGATCATACGTTAAAATTACACTGAGGTTTTTTTTTACGCGGTATTTCGTCCCGCGTAAAAAAAACCGCGTTAATTCGAAAATCCACGTAAAAAAACCGCGTTAATTCAAAAATCCGCGTAAAAAAAGCCGCGTAAAAAAACCGTGTAATAAAAAACCGCGTAAGAAAAAACCTCAGTGTACTATTGTTTCTCACAATCTTCATTTAAAGATTCACCCAAAAACATTTTTTTTATTTTTATTTTCAATCTTTTGGTATTTTCATTTCAAAATAATGAACTTATTAAAAAAATCAAATAATGTTCGATTTGAAAAAATCCGACCATCTGGAGGGTCAAGCTTTCAGAGCATATTACCCTTATGAAATTTCACAAAAAAAAAACACAAATTTTGTGACGTGAATTCACTCATTCACGCTGTTGTAACTCAGGTAGATTCAAACCGATTTCTAAAAAAATAGTGTTTTAAAATTGCCTTATCGTTTTGAAAGAAGATCTCATTTTTTTGTCAGAAAATTTCAAAGTTTTCGAATAAAACAAAAAGTTCATTTTTTTGTGACGGGAATTCACTCAAATGCGACTGTTTTTGTTGGCTTTTCATTGGATATAAACAAATTCTTTTTTCTACAAAATGAAGATGTGTTTCTTGGCTTCAAAACGTTTTAAAAAAATTTCTTACACAAATTAATCCATATATTTTAATTTATTATTTTGGAAAGGTTGTCGAAATAACAACTTTTACCAACAAAAAATTTGATGTTTAAAATCATAAAAAACATGTTTAATTTTTTTGCTTTTTTCGGTAGGTTTTGTGTGAATTGAGTTATCAAAATTATAGACAAGTTTGAGATGTTTTGATACGCGAACGTATAAAAATCACTTTTGACCGGTACAAGCGTGTGGAATGTGTCCTATGTGTTTAAACACCTTTGCAAATAATTTTCCTCCGTGAAATTTTCGCAAAGACGCATACATAAACAATCCATGACAGTTATTCAAATCAGCCGTTGCTCGCTTCCGATTCTCGAGTCACATTTCAAAACAGCATAATTGTTGTTATTTTGTTCGAAAACAATTTTGAAGTTTAATCATGAAAGTCGACTGACGAATAGTAACAAACGGAAAGCAGAATGCATTAAATACATCGCGGTACTATAATCTAGAATGTAAGTGATACAAATTAATAATTAATTAATTATTCTTGGTACCGGTTTTGGGAGGAGGGCTTGGTATGACCAATTCTATTTTGAATAATTTTTCAAAGTCATGTTTGGTCCTTAATAAAGTGAAAGTAATAGTTCATTTCTCTGAGGAAGGAAGCAATTCAGAAAATAAAACCTAAACATATTTTAACTTTTTTTTATTTGAAAGGTTTTGTGTAATTATTGGCTTCAATCTACAGCTTCGCATCTGGAAATTTGTCCATTTCAAAAATTCCTGCCGCACTGTTGTCATATCAAATTACTGGTGCTGCTGCCTGGCCGGCTGATTACTCGGTGGCCGAAGTGAACTTCTGTTCATTTTGATTTCTCGTTTGGCAAATGGCATTCTGTTCAGCCATGTTCAGACTGCTGTAAAATTAAACGTACATAAACTATCCCCGATCGTTGTGCAAATGTAAACAGAAATCTATTATTTTATGCAAATCAACAATCGGTTCGTCCCGGAAAAGGGGAGGAGGATTTTCGTTTTTGTCAACCGATGATATTGACCTTTTCCTTCGTTAGCGAACATACCTACAAACGGTTCGAAAAACTGTCAAACCAATGCCAACATCAACAAACGACAACAATCGCAAATGGCATTTGTGGGCAATAGTAAAACATGAATTTCGGGTGGCCAATTCGTGTTTTGTCTGGCTGGGTTGGCCGAGGGACTTTCCATAAATTTTGCTTGAAAACACACAAATTTGAAATATTGGAAATTTTAGTGGAACTCTTAAGATAAGATAATGTTTTTTTTTGAATTTATTTGAATATTTTTCATGAATGCTTCACGTATTCTCTGAATAGTCCCCAGATCGGGTTGAGTGGTTTTATTCTTGTTTGAATTACATTGGCGCTCACAGTCGTTCCGATATGGTGGCATCGTTTTGGGATTGTTTTCCTCAATTATGTCCTGTTGCTATCAGGATGCCAGATTGTTAGTGGTGGAGATCGTTACTCATCACGGAAAATTGGTTTGGACAGGAAGACCATGAGTTGAAATGGGTTGTGCTTTTTCCATACTGAAAATTTCAATCTCGTTTTGTGTGTCGAGAGGTGATATTCAGATGTAAGGAATATTTCAAAACATATATCATGTTTATAAATTATTTTAATTTTTTCATCTTTTTTAAAATAGTAAAAAAAATATCTTTAATATTCAAAAAGTACAACAGTAAATAAATAAAAAAGATATCTAGATTTAACCTTTCCATGTAAGATTTTTTTTAAATCAATATCACTTCCAATAAAACGGGATAATTAAACTCAATTTACAGATTGACCGTGGGCTTCATGCAATATAAAATGCATAATATCCATATCCGTTTTAAAACGTTTCAGTGCCAATGTAATTCCCTGCTGGCAAAAAGTCTTCCTCCCGATTCCCGATTATCGTTTCTCGCGTCCCTGGAAAGGAAAGGGAACGTTGTGGTTTTTAACATGGTCGCCGGATAAAATCGAACTGTCGCTCGCAGGCCTGGAACACCGCAGACAAATTGATACTACGGGTGTCATCGTCGTCGTTGTCGTCGTCCGGATATGCAGTTGTCCACCATTGCATTGACCAGGTCCAGGTCAGATCCGGAAGCTGATGAGTTGCTGAGGACGAAGCTGCTGATGGCTACCAGTAAAGTTGCAATCATTTTATATGGCTTTTCGTGGAAAATGTCGAAAGAGTGCAGTCAATGATAGTCCCCCAAAGGGGATCCATTTATTGGATCCGTCGTAATTGTTGCCTGATAAGCATTTTTTCTTTGGATCAATATGTTATAGATCGAATAATTTTTCTGACATGTTTGAAAAAACATAAAAAAAAACTCATTAGTACGAAACAATTCAGAAGAAACTCACCAGCTAGAAATTTTAGATTGTAATTTTACTATTCAAATTATTCCTGCAAAAAATCTTTCGACGATGGCAACCCGGTGTTAAGAACTTTTAACTATCGTGATATCCCATCAGTCGATGAATAAATGAGCCTATTTGAGCAGTGGTCATTCGACAAATTGTTTGAAAGTCTTCATTAATGCTTCGGATCAATGTTCGGATGATTGTGATTTAGATGTACTCTCAACCGGTGCTTCAGGTCTGTCCTATTTAGATTTTCTATGATTAACATTTTAAAACGAGTTTCTTTATCTTTCATTTACGTTTGCACTCAGGGAAAATCGATACTAAAAGGTGATCAAAATTGTTTATGGCAAAACGAGGCGTTTTAGACCTATAGTGTCTTGAGGACATTTTACCTACATTACCTATAAGTACTTCAAAATGAGCTTTTGATGGAAGTGATTAAATCTCCTAAAGGGTGATACGGTCAAAACTTTGTCTAGGGAAAACGCGTGTAGATCGGTGAAATCGTTTATTTAAAAAATCAAATTAAATTGCTTTTACAAGTTTAATTAGTACCTATAAAATTGACGGAAAATATTCAGTAAGGCTTCCGCGTTTCCAAATCCGAATTGCCGGGCCTTAC